>NC_143436.1:116715193-117032849 GCF_987193195.1 Phasianus colchicus
CTTTTTTGAGATTGTTTGGTCTGTAAACCTATAAATACGAATCCCAGAGTGTTTCAGCTTATTTTAGCAGTAAACTGTTGAAAATGATTTTACAGTTCTCTGCTTGGACATTTTGAGGAATTACATCGTAAAAATTACTCATGCTCTACTGATGACTAAGAATAGGGAATGATTGATTTCCTTATTTATATATACTTTCTTGAACAGGTGCACTGTGTTCGATGCTTAAGCTATAGATTCAGAACTGTGGGGTTTTTTGTTTGTTTTTAAAATGAAATGAACTGTATAGTAGACTTCTAATGATAAAACATAGAACTAGTAAAACTTGGAAAATAGTCTGTCTTGGTTGTCTTTTGTAGTTCTGAATTTTGTTCTGTAAATGGGAACTGTGTAAGTAGTAGACTTCCTTAGGAGTGTAGTTCCCACTCAAAAACCAGATAAAGGTTTATCAAGTTTCTTGCAGTCAGAGACAAATGTGTTTTGTAATGGCATCTGGAAATGCTCTTGAAACATTTTCTGATTTGTGTTATTTCTTCACAATGGTTCATTGGTGAATGGGAACTGTTGATCACAGTTTGAACCTCTGATTGACCACCTGAGGCAAGCTATAAGTCAGCCACAGGAGCACAGGTGAAGGCAATTCAGCTGTGCTACTGGAAGGGGTGGAGCCTGGCTGCACCTCTCCTGGCTCCCATTTAAGTGCTGACTGTCACGGAGGAAGGATCTCTTTCTGGAGTTTATTGTGAGCCTACAACACCAGTGAGCATTTTTTCATTTATTATCTTTCCACTGCAATAATCCTACTTAGCCTAACCTCTGTACACTTATTGATTGTACAATTGGCTATTTAAAAAGCAAAGAAAACAAAACAACAGAAAAGAGTGTATACCTTCCGGGCTCTAGATGCAAATTTGTTCACAAGTCTTTCTTACAAAATGATCTGCAGAGTATTACTGCTGTGATCTTTATCAGACAAGAATATAGACAAAACCAAACAAAAACTAACAACAACAGACAACCTGAAAGATGCATGTTTAAGAAAACAAAACAAAACCTTAAAAGATACCTTGTAGTCTATTTGGCTTCGGATTTTTCTATTTGGAATTAGGGGAGAGTAAATACTTTCAACTCTTTCCATATGGCCAGTATATGATGAAGAATCTTCGTTCATGCTTGACATTTTTATGAATACGTGTATGTGTTGGTTACTTTGCAGGAGCTTCAGGATGGCATTGGGCGACAGCAAACTGTTGTCAAAACACTGAATGTAACTGGTGAAGAAATTATTGAGCAGTCATCAGCAGCAGATGCTAACGTGCTGAAGGAGCAACTGGGAAATCTGAATACCCGCTGGCAGGAGATCTGCAGACAGCTGGTAGAGAAAAAAAAGAGGTAGGTTAGAAAAAAGCAAAAGCGTTGTAAAACTATTTTGGCTATATTAGATTTGTTTCAAACTCTCTCTTAGCATTTGGAGTTTATATATTCATAAGAGATGTTCAGTAATTACATTTTGTGTATGTGATCATTTAATTCTTCTTTTCTGTCCATTCTTGTTAATGGCTACCACTCCCATCCACATTCCACGTTTTTGTATTTTTATTCCCAGTGCTTAAAAACAATAAACAAGCATTATTTCTTGGTTAAAAGTAGAACAGATTAGCGCTCCATTTCCACAATTTACAGTTGATTTAGCATCCCTCTATTTGATAGTATATCATTGAAATATATATCTATAATACTGATAATAACTTAGCTAATTGATACTGTTAATCCTACTTTAATTCACTTCTCATCAGTGGTGCCATTATCATCTGCATTTCATTCAGGTTGGATAAAAAGAATAGATTGCTTAATTTAATGTTATTTATAATCACTTCCAGATTAATTTGATTTCCTCTTGCAGTCAGAGGAGCATTTGAGTTACAGATAATGAAAATATGGTTTGATTTGTTTAAAAAGAATGTTTCCAAGTGACAAAAAAATGTTGATGCTCATGTTGGATTTTGTAGTGCTTTCTTTATGTAGATGTTATGCCTAAATAGACTTGACATTCTCCTTTACAAAATACCCCAGGTTGGAAGGGACCTCAACAACCATGAATCTCCAACCCCCCTGCCACAGGCAGGGTCACCAACCTCCCCATTTAATAGTAGACCAGGCTGCACAGGGCCCCAACCAATCTGGCTCTGAACAGCTCTAGGAATGGGGCATCCACAACCTTTCTGGGCAGCCTCTGCCAGCACCTCACCACTCCCTCTGTAAAGAGCTTCCCCCTGACACCCAACCTAAATTTACCCTCCCTCAACTTAAAACGGTTTCCCCTTGTCCTGCAGTTATCTACCCCTTCAAAGAGTTGATTCCCCTCCTGTTTGTAGGCTCCCTTTAGGTACCTGAAAGGCTGCAATGAGGTCACCCTGCAGCCTTCTTTTCTCCAGGCTGAACAAGCCCAGCTCCCTCAGCCTGTCCTCATAGGGGAGGTGCTCCAGCCCCCTGATCATCTTTGTGGCCCTCCTCTGGACCCTCTCCAACAGCTCCCTGTCTTTCTTGTACTGGGGGCTCCAGACCTGAACACAGTACTCTAGATGGGGCCTCACAATAGCAGAGTAGAGGGGGACAATCATCTCTCTGTCCCTGCTGACCACCCCTTTAAAATACAGTTGTTGGCAAAGATTTCTTCAAGCAAGGTTTTTAAAGCACAGCTTACTCCTTATGGAAGTACACCAATGAGTGCTGGAGATTTGCTAGGAGAACTAGCTAGTAGCATTCATCAGTTTAATTTCTTCTGATGTGTCATGTGTCTTTGTGCGTGGTTGAGAGCAAAAGCTGTGAAAATTTGCACTGGAGTGGTCAGGCAGTGCTGAAAGGTGATTGTTGAGTTTAACTAAGATTCAGCTTTCACTTTGAGCTCATTAGAAGGAGGAGATTAGAGGAGATGCAGCAAATAAGCTACAGCTGTCACAGGCTATCCTGGTGCTTTAAAGGTTTCTTTCTGCTGTATCTCCAGGTGTGATGGTAATACTGCTTGTTACACATGGGAGTCCTTGGCCTTTATTTATTGCTCTAAAAACTGTTCTTTTGTACAATTGAAACCCATCTGCGTTTTCAAGTCTTACCTTGTTAAGTAAGTGCTAACACTTACTAAACAATAACATATCATTTTTAATAGCCCTGTAAGCTACTATGGTAACATCAAAGCGAAAGATTGGTGGTTGAGCTTTGTCTGAGAATACAAAGTCTGTCCCGCTTCTGGTAAATGCAGATATTGTTCTCACCCTCATTTATCAACAGAAATGTGTATCGGTGTTTTGGCTCAACGCTGTGCTTACAGTCTATGGAGTTTTTTGGCACATCTTACATTTCAGTGAAGCCTAAGATCTGTTACATGGGAATAACATGGTTATGTTCCCTTGATGAGGGATCTTAAATAATCACCCATTTTCACTCATCCTTTCCTCTTTTTGCTCTGTTTGGTTTGTTGATTGGTTTGTGGTTGTTTAGTTTTCCTCTGGAAAGGCAATTTGTGTGATGTATTGAGTATTGTGGTTGCAGAGACTTAGGTTAGTATGCATATTGCAGGGTAATGAATATGGATGATGTTGTCATGACATAAGTACTTTTGATCTACTGTAGTGAGACTTGTGTGCATCGTGATGGAGGATTTTGCACTTCTGTTTAGTGCTTTGTCTCCTTTGGCTGCAATAGAGCCAGGGACATGCTTTCTACTTCCAGACTGTAGAAGATGATCCTATCCTCAGTCTAGCTGCTACCTCAAACAAGATCCTAGCTTTTGCTTCTGTCCCTCTTTTCAGTTCTGTAGTATCTTTCAAAGGAAAGACACTTTAGGTGACAGGAACAGATGGTGTACCCTAGCTAGATTTTAATTATCCATTATCCTGGGCATGAAGGGACAGAAGATGCATCTACAGCATGGTCCTCACATTGCCTTGATGTCATAGAATCATAGAATTGTTTGAGTTGGAAGGGACCCTTAAAGATCACTTAGTTTAACTCCCCTGCAGTGAGCCTGAACATCTACATCTAGATTAGGTCACTCAAAGCCCCATCCAGCCTGACCTCAAATACCTCCAGGGACAGGGCATCCACCACATATCTGGGCACCCTGTTCCACTGCCTCACTACCCTTATTGTATTTTTTTTTTCCTTATATCCGGTTTAAGTCTCCTCTCTTTTAGTTTGGAATCTTTTCACCTTGTCCTATCACATCAGACCCTGCTAAAGAGTCTGAACCCTTCTTTCTTGTAGCTCGCCTTTAGATACTGAAAGGCTGCTGTCAGATCTTCCTGGGGTCTTCTCTTCTCCAGGTTGAAATGAATCCCATGAATCCCATTTCATGGGATTTGTTCCTCTTTTCTGCTTTGACGTCTTTCAGTTGCTCATTAGTTCAAATTTGGTTTGGGGTACATTCAGGTTCTCTCTCAGGATCTGAATCCAATTTCACCTTTGCTTTGTTATTAATGAAAAACATAGGGTAAACAAGAAGGGTCAAATGAAGTGATCTCTGGTTGTTTCTATTGTATGCCGTCACTTCTTACTCAGACTTGCTACCACCACCTTTGTTAGTCATGGTATATGTTTATACACTGTATGTTTACACAGGTATCCTTCCTTTGACACCAGTGTTGAAGAAATACAGTTCCAACAGACTGCTGCCAGCAGTTGCTGTAAAATGGTACTCAGTCACGTTAAGAGGCATATAATGTGTCTAAATCTGAGGTATCATAACTAGGCTGTGCAAAGAAGACGCACCTTATATCTGAAAATTAATTTTGATATCTCTTTCATTGTAATCAGTACAAAAGAATATATGTCTTACTGTTAAATGTCTTGCTGCATATTGTTTCCATTGTTATCCAAGAGATCACTACTAGTAGCCCACAAGACATAGGAGTTGTGGCATTATACATTGCATGTATTTGTATTACTTAAGTATAAAATGGCAAATTTATGTATTTTAATATGCTATGAATTAGAAGAGATTTGAGAGAAATATTTTCTTGATTTTTTATTTCTAGAATTGATTCTATATTATTCCTATTAAATCTGTATTCATAAATCTCAAGATATAAAGGAAGTGTAATCTTAGTGATTTCTAATTCAGTTGAAATGTTGCTAAACATTATTAAATGACAAGGAAATTTTAAATATTTAAATTCTCATTTGTGATTGTATCTCTCTATTTCAGAAATATTTCTCAAACAAGTTCAGAAATACTCATGGTTAGACAGGAGGAAAAAAAAACATTAAAAGAGGAAAATTTATCACCATAGATATTTTTGTAAGACACATGAATATGAGAATTTAGTTGGAGACAAACATATATGGTGATGTTTCCAGGGGAGCCATAGAATCATAGAATGGTTAGGGTTGGAGGAGTTCTTTAAGATCATCAAGTTCTAACCCATGGGCAGTGCTGCCCCACACCAGTTCAGGCTGCTCAGGGCCTCATCCAACCTGGCCTCAAATACTTCCAGGGATGGGGCACCCAAAGCTCCTCTGGACAGTCTGTTCCACTGCCTGACTACCTTCTGAGTAAAGAATCTCCTCCTCAAGTCTAATCCAAATCTGTCCTATTTTAGTTCAGAACCTTCCCTTTGTTCTATCATAATCTGCCCATGTGAAAAATTTGTTCTTGTCTATAAGCATTCTTTAAGGACAGAAGGCCAAGTAAGGTCAGAGGTACTCTTGCCTTCTGATTATCTTCATGACCCTCCTCTGTACCCACTCCAACAGTTCTGCATCTTGTTTTGTACTGGGAGCCCCAGGCCTGAATGCAGTACTCCAAATGGGGTCTTACATAAGTGGAGACAATTACAGTCCTCTCCCTGCTGGCCTCTCCTTTTTTCATACAGCCCAGGATACTGTTGGCTTTCTGGTCTGCGAGAGCACAATGCTGGCTCATGTCTAGCTCTTCATCCTTCTTGGCAGGGCTGCCCTCAGTGAATTCTTCTCCCAGTGTGTGCATGTATTTAGGACTGCTCGAATCAAGGCACAGTATTTTGCACTTGACCTTCTTGAATCTCGTTGGTTTCATGTGGGCTCACTTCCCAGGCTTGTTCAGATCCCTTTGGTTGGCATGCTTTCTTTCTATTGTCAACTGCACCACTTAGCTTACTATCAAATGAACTCAGACAATTTGAAGAAGGTGTATTGTTCTTCAATAAAAACAAACGTGTGCATTTTAAATATTTTATTCTAGTTTTCTAATTTTTTTAAGTTTTAACAGATCGAATGTTGATCCCTGACTAAACACAGATTTAAGACTGACACTGAATCTCCTTGCTTTGGTACTGAAGATCAAGAGGTCATGTTTGAGTTATGTTTGTGTAGCATGTTAGCATCCAGCTGCATTTATCAAAGTTTCAAAGCTGTGGAAATTTGAATTCAGTGTTTAATGTTTCTGTATCTTGCAGTCTAATCTATCCAGCTATGCATTAGAAGAGAATGTAATTTATCACATCTAGTCATTTTATCTTACTGAAAACTTCAAAATAGACCAAACAGTTGAATAAAGTGAAATGTGATTGAAAGCCTGATACACTGCTAGTTAGCAGATTTGGAGTTTAATTGAGTTTCTGTCAGCATTTTTTCTGCAAGCAGCAGGTTTTGGAGGAGTCTGAGTTCATGCTCTAGAACCGTGCTTAAGAAAAAAGATTTTTGGAGATAGGGAAGTTGCAGTAGCCTCTTGAACAGATGCTACTACTAACCGTAGACAAGAGAGGGTAAGAAAAAAATCTGTTGCTTCTTGTTCTTCACATTCAAGGAATAATTTGATGACAGAAATTTATAAACTGTACCATCAGAAGCTCTCTTAGTCTTTTATTTCCTGTCATGTAAGGCTGTGTGCATTGGTCATTATTATTCTGTGTCTGCCGAGTCATGCTACTGGGACACTTAAGTTTTGGATGGCTTGAGGAGGCAGTGCACCTTAATGCACCTGTGGACTTTCAAGAGTTGAGTGGTGGCTGCAGAGTGGTACTCTGCCATTGCACCTGCATTGTATGAACTCCATTTGACAAAGGTTCATATGTTTCTTCTGTTAATTTTTGAAAATAGATGGTCAGGATTTCCCTTAACTGTTTCAGGATTAATATATATATTTTTAAATCATGATCAGATATTTTTAAAAAATTGGAAGACGTTTTTTTCATTATTTTAGCTGCAATAGATTTGCACTGTTAATGAATGTGAACCTGCAGGCTGTCTATTCAGATCTTCATTCAAGTTAGTTTGAAGAAGTTACTGGAACAATGACAGTACAAAGGCTATTTACTAAAATAACTTCAGATACTTCTCTGAATCTAAAACCACAAGCTTTCTGTTCTAAACAAAAAAGTTGTTATAGAGTAAATGTGCATTTAAATATTTATCATACCTGGCATTCATTAAAGTGTTCTTATTTTTTACTACTGCACTCTAGCTGCTATAGGTTGGTTTCCTTCACCACAACACTCAATATATGGAAGGCTGTGATTAGTTTCCTACTGCAGTTTAAAAGCTGGTTTAGAGATGAAGAGATTTCATGACAGTTAAATCAATAAGTATATATTTTCTTTCCAACCTAAAATTAGTTAAATATTGAATTTTCTGATTTTTCTTTTTTGACTGTTTAGTTTTCTTACAGTAATTCGATAGAAAACATCACTATGGTATAAATTTACATTCTGTTTACATGTAATGTTGTAGCTGAGCTTGCTGCTGGTTAATATTTACATTTGGCTTTCCTGAAGTTTTGGTGATATTTTTCGTTTCATTTCAATTACTTTATTTAAAGGTCCTTACCCAGGTGAAGTATGTTTGCATATTCTCTAGAGAAAGAAAGAAAAATTATTCTTTCTTTGTAAATATTTTCACTGAACTGTCAGCTTTGTAGTGGCTTCTTAAATTTTCAGTAAAAACTGCTAAGTGGACTAATCCCTTATCTTAGAAATAACTGCAAATACAAATTCAACAGCTGAATATTTGGAAAAGAACATCAAAACATTATTTGTGAGGTCATTATGGTTGTAAAAGACCATGAAGATCATTTAATCCAACCATAAAGTGCAAGTCACAAGAGAGTGCAATTCCATGTTACTCCTGTGACTCTGTATTTTCTGTGTCTAGCTGATACTTCCCAAATGTGTCCAACATCACATGGTGCAGCTACAAACTATCTAATGTATTTTTCAAACTATTTGAGGTGCTGTGGTATTTATTATACTATATTATTGACTATGGAAAAAATACGTGAACTGCAATATGCATTTTATATGGCCTCTAGAAACTGTAATTGAAAAATTAAAGCTTTCTTGTAATAGGAAATTAATTATTATTTAATAGTTAACCATTATAATTAAGGATTACTGTTAGTCGAAAATTTACCTGGGGTATTTTGTTGACTGCTAAAAGAATTTGTTATTGATTCTGTTTAATATTGTCAGGAAAAGTTTTTTTGTTTTTTTTTTTTAATTTCATTTAATTTACTACTTAACGTTCAAATATTAAATATACTAAACAAATTACCTTCTATAAGTATAATGTATTCATTTAAACATCCGTGCATTGAGAATAGTTGAGTAAGGGGTTCCAATGAATTTAGAACTGCAAATAAAAAGCTGTGGAACAGCTTAACACAGAAAACAAAAAGTAGTATGCTTGAGAATATTCACTTGGACTACTGGAAGTTACTCTAACCAGCCATGGTGAGTTACATTCCAGGATTAATAAACTAAGCCATTTGCTAAATGTGAGGCAGTTTGAAAGGTCTTCAGGAACCTAGGTTTAAAAGGAGAAGTAGTGATGTATATCAGCATGCAGATCTGTGCTGGAGATGGATCTGCCTTGCTCTTCAGGGCCAGCTGCTGGAATTGCATCTTACTCCTTACTCACCTGCTTATCCAGCAATATGTGCTCCCAGCTACTCTCTATATGCTGAGGGATGGCTGGAGACTCACGCTCCTTATTCCGGTCTGTTTAAGCTCAGATTTGCAAATTCATACTTAATAACAACCTACTGCTCACTTTGTCATTTTCACCATGAATTTTAAACACTTTGAAATTACATATATCAGATGCTCCAAATGTTATTATGGTGATAGAAATCAACTAGTTCAAAAGGTACAAACAGTCATCGTGTTAAAACTTCTTATGTTATTGACTTGTTCAGCTAATAGAAAGTGTATTTTATTTCTGTGGCTTGCATAATATGATACTTGTCATGCAGGATGTTATTTATAATAGAAGTGATGTTGTAACAGGCCAAGAGTAAATTGTTAAGTAAATTATGAAGTGCACCTGCAGCTTCTATTAATTGCAGTGAATCTTTTGATTACTATCCTACATGCTGTTCATGACTAGGATAAAAAAAAAAATAGACCTTTATGGAACACTTTTTGTTTTGGTCTGATTTCTGAAAATTCCCCTGTGCTCATATATGAGTACATGAAGTAAGAATTTATAAAATAAGACATTATGTGGAAAATCATAAGATACTTTTCTTGTATTATGAATGAGATGTGTCTTGAGTGACATTCCCAGTTATCCTCATCTGCCCTCATCCCTTGCAAAGTCAGACGGGATGGACAGGTTTGCTGCAGTGGCTGTGGAACACTCATTTGTCTCTGAGGGCCTCACAGGTGAACAGGGCAGGGTATGGTGCTGCTCAGTCAGTGAATGTATGTCAGTGACAGTGCACAATGCTCAACACGCACACATCTCATAGAGAAGCAGTGTGATCTTCTGTTTGGTGCAGCCAGGGCTTACACTGGGACAGGAAGGGAGGAAGGCCAGGCTTACCCTGGCCCTTCCTTCTTCCTCTTTCCTGTCCTGTCCCACTGGTAGAGGTGCATTAGCACAGTACCTTGGCCTGCTCCAGGTGGGCTTCTATCCCATCCTGTACATTAGGATATGCAATATAACTGTGAAACACAGATCAGATATTTTTTTTTTTTATTTTGTAAACATACAACCACATACATAAAGAATTATAAAATGATAATAAAAGTATGTGACAAAACTGTACAAACAGAGGCATAAAATGTAGTCACCCACTCCTGGTTTGTTACAGTGGTACTCTACTGTTGGTAAAAATTGAAAGAACAAGCTGAAAATGTCTCATCTACATAGCATCTTACTGCATCAGCTTTGCTTATGGCTTTACACTATCATCAATTCCTGTAGGAAGCCCCATGTAGCAAGGTGTCGTCTTCTTTTTTCAGAATTGTGACATATAGTTTGATTTTTGTCATTCGTAAAGTGCAGTGGACATGAATGAGAATCCCTTCCCTAACCAGCCAAGTTATGAAAAAAAATTCCTCCATTTAAACTTGTCTTAGTTTTTATTAATCTCCTTTATACAAACCGTGTATATTTATTATGATTGTATGCATGATTTATTATTGGACTTCATAATACTTAGTAATACATTTTACACTTGGTTTTCTGTATAAATGATTTTCTTTCATCCATAATCATTGCAATTCCATTTCCTGAAGACATTATTAAGATTATTTATAACTTGCAACCAATATTTCAAGTAGAACTCAGTGCTTTTTTCTTATCTAAATGCATTGAATTGACTCAGGAAATAAAATATCTAGCACTTAATTGTAAATAGAGAGTTTTTAATATCCCATTCATTATTATCGGTACTACATGCTCAAATAAATTCAACAAAGAGCATTAAACTTGAAGGTAAACAAAGAAGTAATGCTTCATATTTTAGATGTTAATAGAAAACATCTTTAAACTGCACTGGGAAGAAAAAACCCTGAAAGTATGAGATAGTTCTTCTTAATTATTTTGAAACATCAATGTACAATGTTGTTCTATAGAAAGATTTTTCTTATCTCAGATATTCTCTGTATGTATTGTTGCAGTTGCTGCACTCTTAATTACTTTGACCTCCAAAGGAAAAATGGATTTAGGGCAGAAGTTGATATTTTCTCAAAGTGTTGTCATAAATTGAGTGGAAGCACTTTTTGAGATGTCTTTTTGTCTGGCTTTTGCCATCCAGGGAAGACACCTATAGACTATGTCACGCTTGTGGGTGGCAATAGTATATTTTCCAAACTTCTTAAGATATGGTGTGCTTTGTGCAATGAGGCTGGTGGGTACAGGAACTTGATAGAGAATTCTGGTGTATGCTGTTGTCCATGGCAGTTTATGCTGTTTTTTTAACATACTATTTCAGAGGGAGGTTTGTAGATCCTCTGATCCTCTGGGAGTGTTTATTCAGAAGAGCACTTAGAAAGTTGTCTTGTTAAGGAAATGTGATTAACATCAAATTCCGTTAATTCCATTAATGTTTGCAAATTCCATTAATGTGTGCTGATTTAGATGCTATGTAAAATAATAATTGAACATAATGTTCTTGTTTTTATTTTAGAATAGCCAGAATTCCAACAGCATGATTTTTTCTCTCCTCAAGAATCTTCATCTGAGAATTTCTTGTTTCTACAGTGAAATCAGACAATGCTTTTGCTATGAAATGAAATTTAATTCACCTGTTGAGTTTATGCCCCTATTTCTTACTAGAATTTTCCCCACTCACAATCCTAGAATTCTTCCAGTTTACTTTGTAACAAAGATATTACTTAAAAGGAATTTTACACATTCTGCAGTTTTCTTCTTCTTCTTCTTCTTCTTCTTCTTTTTTTTTTTTAATGCAGAACACTTAAAAATCAGTTGAATATTTTCTTCTATGGAAATTATACAGAAAAAAGACCATTCTGGGGATTTGGATGTACAAATTTCATTGAGAGACACAGTTTGAAACTCCTAAATTCTTGTTCTGATTGATTCAATAAGATTTTAGTTTGTACTCTCTTAGCTGTTTATTGTTCTGTATGTACACAGACGTGCAGGATTGTCAAACAACAGTTGTTTTCTGTATTTTTCTAATTAGATGATGTGAAACTTGATAATGTTTACTGATTCTCTTTTACCTGAAACTCACTAATAGAAAATTTCTAATGGACTCTTTGCTCAATTCAGATATCAGAAAAAAATAGTTTAAAAAAAAAAAAAAGTGAATAATCGTATAAATAAAAGATGGCATGGTTTAAGTTGGGTTTCATTCTGTTTCACATCTCAGAATGTTCTGAGGGTTCTGATGGTTCTGACTTGGCGGTCACGGCTGAGAAGTGACAAGTATGGGAGACCAGACATAGTTAAAATCATTTGCACGCTGTGTTAATTTTTTTTAAAAACCATTCAGAAATAATATGTTAGTAATGTCGATCTTGAGTCTTCACTGTGATGTAGACTTATATTCTCAAAATACTAATACAACATCTTATTATGCGTAATAAATGGCCTAATCTCTCAAACTCAGTTGGATCTTGGAAATAATAACAACAATCTGTTTTTGTGCCTTTTGCTTTGATCTTAAGTCACTTCAGAAGAAAAACAGGAATAAAAAACCCTTTATTTAATCTTTCCATACAGATGTATCCTTAGCTTTGTGAATTAGCTTGATGGATAAATTACACGTTGTTTTATTTTAACCTTATTTTTCTCCTTCAGAATAGATCCATGCATAATGTTAGTCTCAAGGGGTTCAGATTGTGCCAGTGCTATTCCCTGATGCTTTTGAAATTATTTCCATATGTATCTTGATAGCTTTGGGAAACTTGGACACAAAAGCATAGATCTCCATATATTCATACAGTTGTGGTGAAAGAATTGTATCTGACTTCAGCTACCTGCAATGTTTATGTCTTAGTTATCTGGATTCTCTTTAATAAAAGAAAAATCAGCTAAATTTGTTTCTTCTTATTGTAATCATTTATTACAACATCTATTGTAACATTTAGATGACAACTGTTATTCAATGAAGAGAATTTGTATTAGAGAATCAACAGCTGAGTTGTAGACACTGAGCAAACAGACAACTAATGTTAAGTGAGATACATCTGATCCTATTTCTGCACAGGGACTAGTACTACTCTGCTTTACACAAAGTGTGTGGCATGGTCACCAAAATATTTTTCCACAATGTGTTAAAGTAGATTTAATTAGCACTTCCTACAGATCTATTTTGGTAAAATTTGATGCTAGAGTTCTCAGTTTCTGGCACTGGGTTTCCATGCTGTTTGTTCTCTCGGAGTGCACAGAATAATTAATTTCATGTTTTTGTTACAGGATAGAGGAAGAAAAGAATATTTTATCAGAATTTCAAGAAGACTTGAACAAGCTGATTTTGTGGTTAGAGGAAACAGAAAACATCATTGCTATTCCCCTTGAACCAGGGAATGAAGATCAGCTAAGAGACTGCCTTGGCAAAGTAAAGGTATTTTGAGCGTTATTATTTTTCTTATTTTTTAATTTATTTCTGCACTGAAGAAAATTAAATGCTATTTTCAGTTTGAAAGCCCAGGTAGTATATGGTAAGCATACAGAAATCAGAGAAGTAATGGAAAATGTAGTGAAAGGGAAATTCCTATCTTGTCACTAAATAATGAATCATGATCTTTTTCATTCTTAGTTCAAGTTTCTGGTATTGAAACATGACAATTTCATCTAATTTTTTTTTTTCTATGGATGTCTTGTTAACATGTTAAAAATACCCAGTAAGGAAATTATATTCAGTATTTCACAAGAAATGTATGTAGAAATTTATGCATGATTGTAAGTATCAATTGCTTAAAGTAGTGTGTCAGCATTTTCTAGAGTAAACTTGACAGTGACTTTTAAAATACATTTTATTTTTAAAAATATAAAATCAGAATATTGAATATTAGAGATTTTAGTATATGATACTAGTCATGAATATATGCAATAAGAATTGCTCTGTTTAGTTTTGAAATGCTTCCAATAGAGTGTGTGTAAGAACTTGCTCAACGGTAAATTAACACTTAGCTGGAAGATGCATAATATATATGGGGGACATATCTAAAAGGTTTCCAGTCCTCTCTTAAAGATAAGGACTACTTATCCTCCGAGTTGAATAAACTCAGCAAGTGATGGAATATAGTGTAAAAGAATCTCAAAATAAATGGTTTGACTTTCTATTATACTTAATTTAACAAAATTTGAAAAAAAAATCTATTGTAAAAATCAAGTTCATTTATAAATAAGTAAAAATAGAACAAATAGTAGTGCATGGTTTTTGAGGAAAGTAAGGCATAATCATATGCTAAGTTCATACATCTGACTCGTAAGTACAAAGTATCTGTGAACTGGTCAGAAGTCTTGTAAGACAAAGAAAATTCTTTATGAGGTGTTAAATACATCTTATCATTTGAAGACATGATTACGATTTTAAAGTTTGAATTGATATTCTAGATCCATGAGTTTTCTGCTCTTGATTTATACAGAAATATTTCCCACCTGTATCATTCCCACACAATAAATAGTCCAAAATTAAAGGTACTAGCATTTTTGATTTATAGCTCATTTTTACATTCTTTTTCTTTTGGAGTTATACAGGAAAATATATCCTAATGCATCAAAAAGCAATGCATCAGCTTACTTTGTGTATCATGTAATACCTGCTACATTGTGTTATTAATAATAATAAAAAAAAGTTGAATAAATGTATGTTTTAGTTATATTATCTTTATATGTTAAGTTACTTTGACATATTAACCTTGTAGTAACTGCATACTTGATGGAGAAATGATGATGATATCATTCAGATGATGCCTTGCTTCCTTTGGCTGTACTTTGTGTGTCTTTATGAGCGTATATGGTTGAATAATTGGACTAGAGGACTTTTCACCACATACCATCTGAGTGATTATGTTCACCCCACAGAATAGGGAGAAGCACCTTTCCAAAGTGTTGTGGGTTTGTTTGTTTTCGTTTTTTAACCATGTTAAAAGATAATTAAAATCTGGATACATAAGCTATTGAGCATCAAGAAGTGAAAAATTGTCATGCAACGCTGGTTAATATTCTGAGAATCCCTTTATTTGGTCTTTTAAGACTCTCTTTAGACCTAATTCACTAATACAGTCACTTTTGGTGGGAGTTTAGCCTTCTATACGCAGAAAGCTTTGGCTATTTTGTCTTGAATTGAGTTTATTCCTTCAGCTGATAGATAAATCGATAAGGTTGAAGATAAGAGAGCTGAAAATTCTACCACAGTTCATCTTAACTGCTGTATTTGTCTGTTCCAGTTAAGAGTTGAAGAGCTGCTGCCACACAAGGGAATACTGAAAAGATTAAATGAAACTGGAGGAACAGCACTTGGAAGTGCATCACTGAACCCAGAAAGAAAACATAAGCTTGAGAGCACACTGAAGGAGGCGAGCCGTCGCTTGTTAAAGGTTAGACATATTAGTGATTTAACTGCAGTATAAAATTTTAATCTGCAACAAATATTTGCATTATATTTTTTCTAGTGGGCATTATTTTTCTTTGGATGAACCTGCAGAGACATTTGTACACATAATGAACCTGCTGAAAAAAAATGTGTGCAATACACTGCTGTGAGAAACAATAATAACAAGAGACAATGACTGCCTGAAGTGATGATGTTGCATCCAAATTAACTCCCTAAATTACAGGTCTGCTCCTTAAGAGGAGACTGCAGAGCACCATTTTTGTAACTTGGTTGTTTTAAGGGTTCAGCAAATATTCCACTTCTTGTGACTGAGATGTGTGAGAGGCAGTAGTAAATGGCTGATTGCTTTTCTAGAAACACTTCCCAGTTCTCTCCTAAACCCTGAGGTGGAAGCTGCAACTCATTCATGTTCTATTATGTTTCCAGCTGTGATCTCTGAGTTCCTGCGTAGCAAAATCCCATTCATTTTGTTTTTTGGGATCTTCATATCCATGAAGAAAAGTAAGGCAGGATTTTGTTGTACATCATTGATGAAGTAGTGTGTAGCAGAGATGGTAGAAAGCAATATTAAAAGGACCACCTCCAAGGTATTTATCAGTCTGGTGAGAACAGATAGAATTTAGAAGGTGCAACTAAAGGATTTGTGAGACTGATGGCACAGTCACCAGGGTGATAAGGGGGGGGAGATAAAGTTTAAGCTGTGTTTAGCTCTGGAAAGAAAAGGTGAGAAAACGCATCTTTTTCTGAGTGCCTTACTGAAAAGACAAGCTGGAGTTTGTGGTCAAGAACACTACATTCAACTGTGTTCATAGAATTGATATTTCAAGTGCAGTCTGAAAAATAAACAGGAATTTATTTGTTATGGAACTTTCATTAGTTTCTTCTTCTTAACAGAAATAGTCTGGCAAGTTTTAGAATGTTAGCTAGTGACTCAAGCAAAAATGGATAATAAATATTGATCACATTCACAAAATTGGCGCTGGGCACAAAAATCATTGTTTAGGTGAAGTATCTAATCATTATTTGGGCAGAAGTATCTCTTTCTCTACAGAATGGCTTTCTGAAATCGATATATATAAAAAGAATTCCAAAAACTTTGAGATCAGATGAATGCTGTTTTCTAGCTGAAGTAAGGACATATGTAGCTGAATTTAGGCACTGTGATTTAAATATCTCTGCTGTAGTGTTGAGAAATGATTAACTTTCAGGCAAAAAATGTTTGTGTTGGCTTTTGTTGTCGTTCAGTAAAATGGCAGAAACCTACAAAAATTGTAATTTGTCACTGAATGAAAGCTTTTACTGATTAGTCATTTATCTAAAAACTTTACTCTCTGCTTGCTAATACAGAAACGTTCTGGGTAACTTATATACAGGGCAACCCAAATAACTATATATACCATAAGTTTTGGATGAAATATTAGGGGATAGAGCTACTGTTTAGAGAAACTTTCTCTTTAAAAGTTACAGCAGACCTCAGTAATGCTTCTGGCAAGACTGTAGACTTGGAGTTGACCACTTGAATATGTCCATTTATTGCTAAAAGAGGCTAAACCCAGAAAATTAAACTTTCCTTTGTGATTATTTCTGAAGTGCACTATTTCAATTTCAGTTATCTACATTACATATGGGTATGTATAAAGTTCAGAAGTTCTCACCCTCCTGAAGTTGTTGAATTTGAGAAAGGATGTGGAAAACACATTTCATTTCTTAATGAACAGAAACCAAGTTTGAAAATTACAAGACTGAAATCCTTACATGTAAAGTGAGATTTTCAAATGTTTCTCTGAAGTCATTCCATTTTTCAGACAATCTTGAAAGGTTAAAGTGGAAAAAGTTATATTTGGTTTTCTGTCATTAATCTCCCAAAATGAATGAAAATAACAAACATTTTCTCCTTTCTTCTCCTTCTCTGTGTTCTATTGGAAACTGAAAGGAAAAAAAACAACAGTATTTTTTTTCTCTTGCATAGCTCTCACTGTTCTCTCTCACCAGGAAAACTGAATTTTCTGGATATTGGAAATGTAAAATCAATAAGATTAGATTTTATATAGCTGAAGGGATTAATTTTGTTATTTTAAGGTATGAAACCCTGGGGTCTGTAGGAAAATCGGGTATCATGGGAAGGCTGCAGGCCTGGCAGAGAGACATACATTGTTTTCCTAACCACGCTTTTATATCAAGTGATCTTCAGTAGGTCACTGGAGGATGGTTATGCAGTCAGTTGATTTGATGGCAGTATATTTTTTTTTTGTTCTCAAAGCACAATGGACAAACCTCATCAATACAGACATTTCTCTGGGGCTTTTCTGTCCCTCCATCCCCATCTTGGAGCATATCTTTTGATTTTAGCCTTTTGTTTTCAGCTGTTTGTTTTGCTTTCTGGCATCTATGCTAGAAAGGCACGTGTAACAGCATTCTGATTCCCTCATCTTGCAGGATGATACTTTGTTCAAAACATAAAATGCACATGGTAAGATAGCTCTTTATCCCGGTGTATGCTAGAGTAATTCTGTTTACTTCAGTGAAGCTGTGATAATTGAAAATTACCAGTTGAAAATGTAGCCAAATATCTCCTAAGAGTATGACAAATTTTTGTTCTGCCTTGATCTGCTAAACAGTGGAAAGGGTGACAGCACAGTGAGTCTTAACCTTCAAGGTGGCATATTTGAAATAAATCATGTTCAAACCTTTTTTACAGTCACGGGAAGTGTTGCCCTACAGCAGTGGAAATAAGCTGAGAAAAGAAATTGAGGATGAAAGGAATTGCAGTCACATAAAATAAGTTGTTTTTTTTTTTCCTTTTGATTCAGTATTGTCTTTGCTTTTAGATGTTTATATCATGTGCTGATGACCTTGAGAATAGATACATGAAGAATTTTTCTTCTGTTACATAGTAATAAATTTTAAATGACATTTCCTTAGACCCCTTTATTGAATAGTGATTCTGATAGGCTGCTACCTCAAACATAGTTTAAGCAGAGAATGAAGATTAAAGTCCACATTCAAAAGTATGACTTTTAAATTCTAGCCTGGTTTTATATATTATGCCCTCTGCAAAGCCAATATTTCTTGTAAAAATGAAAATAACACTATCTCTGTGAATTCTTAGTAATACGAAAAAAATGAAGTGTTTCATAACCATTTTTATGTCTTTACATCAAGAATTTTCATTTATTTTCAAAGCTCAAAGCATCTTCTGCTGTGATAGCCAAGTCAGCTAACCACCTAGGGCTTCAAAGCATACAAAGAGGTACTAGGCACTGGAGTTTGTGATGAATTCAGTTCTTGTCATATACCACCTGCCAGGGTATATAACAGATCTGTAATGGGTTTCTTACCTTTTAGTGTGCGGTAAATGGATTGATAGATTAGGTCTGAGACCAGTGAACCATGGAATCAGAGGTTTGCTAGAAGGAGTTTATTACTCTTTAATAATATTCTTGGTCTTGTGTCAGCCAAGAGGGATGAGCTAGATTATCTGAAAGTAAGCTGGATGCCAAAATCAGCGTTGTCCTCGTTTATCCACCTTAGTCTTCACAACATCTACTGTATATATTATGAAGGTTATTATAAGTGCCTGATGGAGACGTTTTGTTTTGCTGCCTTTTAATTTGTCTGCTAGCATTAGAACTAATTACTAGACACTGAAGAGACCAATTCTCTGTTTACTGCCACAGCAAATCAATTTGTTGTGCTATATAGACAAAAAAAAAAAAATGAGTGGAGTGACATGGCTATAATTCGTGAACATTTTCTGTACCACCAAGAAAAGTATAGGTCTTCTAAGCTTGGTTGATCAAGTGTAGAGAAAAACAGATGGGCCTGGAAACTGCAGAAAGACAAAGTCATAACAAGGTTAGGGTTCATGTAATGTAGCTTGCCTTGAGTAGTAATTATTCACGAATTACCTGTGATGACATCAAATTTGAGTTCACGGTTTAAACTATTACAATTGCCTTTGTTATTACTAGTAGGATGGTCAGGAAAGCATCTTGGAAAATGAATGCTACAGTTTGATTTCTGTGTTTTTTATTTGAAATGATAGCGTAGCCAGCAATTTGGGGATCAAAAAGCTTATCTTTTCCTAATTTGTTTATTGGTTATAAGTGATCCAATTCTCTTACATTTAACAAGGTATTATGCGATGCTAAATTAATTATTACAATCTGTCATAGGTTGCTAGTTGTTTATAGTCCATGTCCTTTACCAACGATATTGATAAATGATCTTACATGTAAGAAAGTGAAGTTATGCTTCTTTCTGTTTGATGGAATAAACGTGACAGTGTCACAAACAATTAATTAAGTGTATACAGGTTTCATCCCCCCCCTTTGTGCGTGACTTGTGCATTGCTAGCAGATAATACTAATTAAAATTCTAAAAAGCAAGTTTACTAGCAGTATAAAGATAAGTTGCTGTTTCCCAGCAGGTGCGAAGCACAACACAGAAATAAAATGGTGCTAATGACTTTATGTTAAAAATTAATTCTGGGTCAAATTATAGTAAAGTGTATATGTTTTGCATTGCCATTGGGTAACACTTGAAACTGATTATTTTCATGGATATTTTGTTATTCTAAGGCTTAATTTTCAACTTTGAAGGTGACCACTGTTTTCTGTCTAGAAAAGGAGTACATGGAGATTATAAGCAAGTGTGCTGATATTTTCCTACCAGTAATAGGAAAAGATATGACATGGATAATACATTTGTATATCTATAGTTTGTTTGGCAGCGTTGTTTAACTAAATTTTACTAAAATAGAAAATTATGAAATTATACGGTGGGATAGAGTTCCATGTAGTTATAGGGTATATAGGTTATACTCGGTCTTATTATTTGGTATCAGAGATTCACAGAATCACAGAATTGCCAGGGTTGGAAGGGACCTCAAGGATCATGAATCTCAACCACCCCCTGCCACATGCAGGGCCACCAACCTCCTCATTTAATGCAAAACCAGGCTGCCCAGGGCCCCATACAATTTGGCCTTGAACACCTCCAAGGATGGGGCATCCACAACCTCTCTGGGCAGCCTGTTCCAGCACCTCACCACTCTCTCTGTAAAGAACTTCCCCCCGACGTCCAACCTAAATCTTCCCTCCCTCAACTTAAAACGGTTTCCCCTTGTCCTGCAGTTATCTACCCTTTCAAAGAGTTGATTCCCCTCCTGTTTGTAGGCTCCCTTTAGGTACCTGAAAGGCTGCAATGAGGTCACCCCGCAGCCTTCTTTTCTCCAGGCTGAACAAGCCCAGCTCCCTCAGCCTGTCCTCATAGGGGAGGTGCTCCAGCCCCCTGATCATCTTTGTGGCCCTCCTCTGGACCCTCTCCAACAGCTCCCTGTCTTTCTTGTACTGGGGGCTCCAGACCTGGACACAGTACTTCAGATGGGGTCTCACAAGAGCAGAGCAAAGGGGAACAATCACCTCCCTGTCCCTGCTGGCCACCCCTCTCTTGATGGAGCCCAGGATACCATTTGCTTTCCGAGCCGCAAGGGCACACTGCTGGCTCATATTACGTTTTTTGTCTATCAAGACCCCCAGGTCCTTCTCCACAGGGCTGCTCTCAAGGATCGCTCCTTCCAGTCTGTAGGGATTCCTCTGGCCCAAGTGCAAAACTCTGCACTTTGCCGTGTTGAACCTCATCAGGTTCACCCAGGCCCACCTTTCTAGCCTCTCGAGGTCCCTCTGAATGGCATCCCTTCCTTCAACCGTGTCGACTGCACCACTCAGCTCGGTGTCGTCAGCAAACTTGCTGAGGGTGCACTCAATTCCATCATCGATGTCATTGATAAAGATGTTAAAGAGCTCTGGTCCCAAGACAGACTCCTGGGGGATGCCACTCGTTACCGGCCTCCACCTGGACATAGAGCCATTGATGACCACATTCAATTTTGCTCCAACTTGTTATTCATATGGTTGTGTTTCCTGGAGGTAGAAAAGATTGCCCCTCACTGCAAAGACAACTAAAGAGTCTTGCTGCCCATATATGCTTCAAGTCATGGAATATCCCGATTTGGAAGAGACCCACAAGGATAGTGGAGTCCAACTCCTGGCTCCACACAGGACTACCCAAGAGTGCTGTCCAGACGCTCCTTGAACTCTGGCACTTTAGGCCATGCCCCCTGCAGCCTGTTCCATGCCCACTGCCCTCAGGTGAAGAACTTTTTCCTAACCCCCACTCTGACGCTCCCCTGATGCAGCTCCATGCCATTCCCTCAGGTCCTGTCACTGCCACCAGAGAGCAGAGCTCAGTGCTGCCCCTTGTACTTGAGGCTGTACTTCCTGTTCCAATTTCCTGGGGTACACAGGCTTATTCTTACCAAGTGCCTGCCATAGTAATTTTTTCTCTCTGAGAGAATATAAACTTTATTTCCTAATGAGTCTTTGAATTTCTGAGAGGAAGATGAAAAGATTTTTTAGTTCCAAAGTCAATAATGTTGTTAACGTTATGGCAGAAGAGCTATTGCTTGTACATCATGATGTAGGAGCATGCTCTTGCAGGGTGATGTCAGGTTCTAAAGGCCTACCTCTTCTGTGTGTGGGAATCTGTATCATTTTATGTGTCCCTTTTTCCAGCTTGTTATTCAAATGGATAAGATGCTTAAGTTCTTACACCAGTAAATGAGTTGAATAATCGCAGAGATCAAATAGAGTAATGTTAAGGAAGCTATACTGGTGAGAACTAAACATTATTCATTTTCTGAGGCTGAAGACCTAGGAAATATTTGCATATTCAAAAACTTGGTTTTATATATGATATGGAAGAATACTAAGAAAATCTGATCTGTTATTTACTACTTTCTTGTTTCTTCTATGTTGGAACAAAGTTGTTTCGCTCTGAAAATGAAGTTCTCTTACAGATTGTGAAAATGAAGTAAACAAGAAAATATGCACTAAAACATTTTTAGCCTAATAAGAATGTCAATGTTATTTCCACCTTTTTCTTTCCAATTCATTTTGGATACATATACTGCAGTTTTCTGTCTGTATTGATTTAAAACTATTGAGATTCTTAGTGTGTTTGAATACAATAGATTGCACATGTTAAAAGACAGACCACATTAGGGACTGAGTTCTGCAGCCGACTTACAAAAGCAATGTTCAGTCGTTTTATTAGCTTCGTACATTAGGTTTTGTTCCACTTTACATGCTGTACTTTAATTCATCCTAATGACTGTTGTTAAAAAGAACTAGAAACTATCATAATACAGAAGGAAACATAAGACATCTACTTTTTTTTCCCTGATGTTTACTTAGTAGAATTAATTTAAAAGGTGTATTAATATAGCTCTGAGAACCTCAGCAATCAATGATAAATTCATTCACTGTAGGTCAGAGAAAATGAAATGGCTTAATATAAATGGAAATGTTTTATTATATACTATAAGTAAAATAAGAAATGCTAGCAGATCAGAATTAGGCTAACACATTTCTTCTAGTCTGAGCTGATTTTTATGATTTTGATGCAGTGGTTTTTAAATTTGGAAAATTAGTTCTAAACTTGTGCCACATTTGAAAATAACCTGAATATCTCCACAGACTTGTGCTGACTTTGGTTTTGACCCTAAATAAAATAGATTCAAATGAGGTGAATGTTGCTGTAGTATTATGCTGGTTTTTTAGCAGATGTACAAGAACTTGTTTTACAACATAAAAAACAAAAACAACAGGGTTTTGATTTAATTGCTGTATTTTTCAATTTAAAATCTAAGTTTTTTAACATTTCAATGTATCTATTATTTGGAATTTATAAGACCAAAATTGAAATTAGATGAGTGCAATTCTTGAGAGCAGAAGGAATTGTGAAAGCCCTCCTCACACACGGTAAAGTGATATGAATAAATAGATGCAGTAGCACAGCATCAGGAAAAGGAAGTCTGTAGTGCAGTAAATCCCTGATTGCTGTTATATTTGGGTATGGTACTTTACAGAGACCATTTTTATCATGCCACTTCCCACAGTTTAGAAATGCCAGGGAAGTTGTTTAATTTTCCAGCTGCTCTATTTTCCTATGTACAACCTGCTATCTCATAGGAATATTGTAAAAATATATTATTTGGTGGTATTGCAATGTTGTGAAGGTTTAAGACATTGTGAAGGTGGTTAGTAACACTGTCTCATGCTCTTTCTGGAGTCCGGCAGAGAAATATACAATTGATCTCTTTATTAATAATACTGTCAATTTTCCTTTGTTAAATATTACTAAATATTCTCCTGCTACAGTATGTTGCTTATTCTCATTTGAAACTATTTGTTGATCTGAAGTTTGTTCAGGGAAAAAATTACTATGCTCCAAGTGTTTTTGAAACAGTTGGGCAATAATTATGCAACATCAAGGGCTTTTGTGACATAGTACTGATTATTTGTTCTTCTTTTCCATTGAGACAAGTTTGAATCAATTTTGAAGTCGTAAGATTCTTTTTTTAATATATACTCTAGATTCTAGTTTTATGTGTTTTACTTTTAATTTTACAGGTCTATTTTAAGCTTAACAATAAATGATAGCAAACATTATGAATATAATGAAAGTCAAATAGAGATGAATTGGATATTTATCATGGTATTATTTGTGGATTTAGGTAATGTTGCTCATAAACATGGAAAATGTTAGAGAAATTAAGGAACCGCTTATAAGAGAATAGTGTACGTTTTCTAATGAGTTGCAGCATTTGCATTGGTGAGATGAAGCAGAATGAAATTATTCTTTTTTTTTTTTTGCAATTTCCAAAATGTATGTTACTCCTAAGATCTTTCTGGATAATCTTTTATGTGCTACACTATATTAAATACCAGTATATTTAAGCAGCAGTTGCAGAGGGTCCAGAGGAGAGCCACAGAGATGATCAGGGGGCTGGAGCATCTCCCATATGAAGACAGGCTGAGGGAGTTGGGCTCTTTCAGCCTGGAGGAAAGAAGGCTGCAGGGTGACCTCATTGCAGCCTTTCAGTACCTAAAGGGAGCCTACAAACAGGAGGAGAATCAACTCTTTGAAAGGGTAGATAACTGCAGGACAAGGGGAAATGGTTTTAAGTTGAGGGAGGGAAGATTTAGGTTGGACGTCGGGGGGAAGTTCTTTACAGAGAGAGTGGTGAGGTGCTGGAGTAGGTTGCCCAGGGAGACTGTGGATGCCCTGTCCCTGGAGGTATTTATGTAGGAAGAAAACATTTCTACTTATTTTTATATTCATTGTGAAGACTTCAGATGTGTCTTCATAAGGCCACATTGCTGCTCTGTTTGCTTCACATTAAGCTATAAGACTTGAAAAATATTTACAAAATATAGTCCTGCAAGAGGTAAAATTTTATACTATGGAGACCAAAAATTCATGATTGGATGTATGTATGCATGCTTCTTGGTAATTCATTTTATACCATCTTTTAGTAACTTCCTATCCTATTTTTGTTAGGAATATGATCTGGAATGTATTTGTTATCTATTTCAGAAGTTATGCTATGCACTTTGAATAGAAAAACATAGATTCTAGATGCATTTATTCTCTCAGTTTATACCAAGTTACTAATTATATGATTGAAATGCTCAATTTCAAATAAAACATTTTAAGTAAATCCTCTCACATTTTTCTGCACCACAGCAACTGCATTTGTAAAAGAGTTCACATGCAGCAACCAGTGGTTCGCATAGTATCATGTACCACTGAATGACTGACAGGGGTTTGGGCTTTTCTAAACCTCAGTTCCCACCAGCCTGTCCTGTTGTGACAAGTCTTTCCTGCTTTTCTATCAAGGAAGACTGTAGGGACCTAAAATCAATGCTTTACTACTTGAAATTTGTAAGATAAAGTTTATACTTTAATTATATAAGTCTGTCTGTATTACAACATGCTTAATTAAAGATTCACAAATGGTAGTCTAGAATAGCCTTAGAGGTAAGCCTCCCCTTTCCTTTTCCCTTTTTCTTTTCTTTTTCTTTTTTTTTTTTTTGGTCGCTTGTCTCAGAGTTCAAAAAACACTACTTAAAAAACTGAGCATCAGCATTACCCAGAGAATTGCCTGTTATGATATGGAGCTCTACACTGAGCACTGTTATCTAAGGTAAATTCCACACTCTCAACTTTTCTGTTAACTGCATGTTTTTCACAAATGAAAAGTTGTCACCTTCCTCAGAGTGCTAAAGGAGGTATTTCTCAAAGAACAACCAACAACAAAGCTAAATTCATTGTTACCTGTATTCTATCAGTCATGTCAGTGCACTGGTAAGCAGCATCACCAACTAGAATTGGAATACCAGCATATTTTTATTTTTCTACAATTTTAAGTAGAATGTATTCTTTGTTTCTAAGAAATGTTGTAAATAAACACCTATATACAAACTTTAATCCTGTTGCAATTTTTCTATGCTGTCCAAAGATGTTACAGGGTATCCTTGTTCAATTTTTTTTTGGTAATAACATAGTTTATCTGCACATTAATTATCTAACATTCTTCTCTTATATGAGACATTGCTGTTTTGTAATGATTTTATTGCTGTATTGCAAACCTTAAATCCAATTATACCAATTTCCTTTACCGAGTAAAATGTTTGATTTTGTTTCTATTGACATTTTTTTTTCATTGCAGTGTTTTTTGGCTTTGTTTTGCTTATCAAGCATTCTGGCAG
This sequence comes from Phasianus colchicus, assembly GCF_987193195.1. Taxonomy (NCBI): domain Eukaryota; kingdom Metazoa; phylum Chordata; class Aves; order Galliformes; family Phasianidae; genus Phasianus; species Phasianus colchicus. Next base: position 116,741,099 of record NC_143436.1, read on the forward strand.
ATGATATTTTTTAGAAAGTCCATGGCAGTTTTGTGCTTCTGGGAAGCTTTTTCACAGAGGCAGGCAATAGCACTGAAGAATATATCCTATGCTTAATTATCTATTGACTGATTGCCACTGTGAGCTGATTACACATGGAAGTCAAGCTTTCAGTATTGGGCATGGTCTTGAAAGTAAAGTAATCAGATAATATAAATTCTTGTCAGAAAAAGGAAAAGAAGGGCTGATGAGAGACAGCAGCAGGCAGGAAGTACTCTACTGCCTGGAATTACAAAAGTAGTGACGGGACTGCTGTGTTCAGTCCGCCAAGTAGCAAGAAGAGATTGAGCTTTACGTGGTCAAGAAGGCCAATGGCATTCTGGCTTGTATCAGGAATTGTGTGGTGAGCAGGAGTAGGGAAGTAATCCTGACCCTGTACTCAGCACTGGTGAGGCCCCACCTTGAGTACTGTGCTCAGTTTTGGGCCCCTCAGTACAGAAATTGAGGTGCTGGAGCAGGTCCAAAGAATGGCAACAAGGCTTGTGAAGGGCTTGGAGAATATGCCCTGTGAAGAGAGATTGAAGGAACTGGCGCTGTTTAGTCTGGGGAAAAAGAGGCTGAGGGGAGACCTTATTACTCTGTTCCGATACCTGAAAGGTGATTGCAGGGAGAGCAGGGCTGGTCTCTTCTCACTGTTGAAAGGTGACAGGACGAGGGGAAATGGCCTCAAGCTGTGCCGGGGAGGCTTGGGTTGGATATCAGGAAACACTATACAGAAAGGGTTGTTAAGCACTGGAATAGGCTCCCCAGGGAGGAGGTTGAGTCACCATCCCTGGATGCGTTTAAAAACTATTCTGATGTGGTGCTCAGGGACATGATTTAGCAGAGGGTTGTTAGAGTTAGGGTAGTATGGTTAGTTGTGGTTGGACTTGATGATCTTTAAGGCCTTTTCCAACTTGAGCGATTCTATGATTCTGTGATTCAAAGTAATATGGAAGCGGTTACTCACAGATGTGGTGGATGAGACATTCAAGGTCTCATTCAATGTCGTGATTCAAGAGCACGGTCAAGGTCAGGCTGAACGAGGCTCTGAGCACCCTGATGTAGCTGTAGGTGTCCCTCCCTGTTCATCACAAGGCATTTGTGCTAGATGACCTTTAAGGGTCCCTTCCAGCTCAAGTGATTCAATGAACGTGTTGTTCAGGACGCCACAGTAGCATATCCAGCTCTGTGCTGTGTGAAGCACTGTGGTCTGCCATTTTCTCTTCTTCCTCTTCACTTCCCAGCAGACTCTGGTTTCTTCTCTGGAAAGAAAGCTATGACTAACAGGTTCAAGGTAACTGTTTAGGCAGGGTACAAGTACTGTGGGGTACGTGCAACAGTTTGCTTGTTTCTAGGCTAGTAATAACTTGATGTGGTATCTTCTGCTGTAAACCAGGGAAAGAACAATTAGCAATTTTACTTCGGGTTAATTTTCTTGTCCTATGTCAGAGGATTCTTCATTAAGAGTCAATGCAGGAATCAGATTCTAAACCTTTTACAGTTGCTTTTGGATTTCTGGAATCGAGTGAGGGACAAAGATGAAGAAAGTATTGCACTAGGCATTCAATAGAGGTTTAAGGTGGAGGGTCTTGTGCTCAGAAAATGCCCTTGTCAAAAGAAGTTCACTGAGATAGTACCACAGAAGAATGAATGTCAATTAGTTATAAATATTAAATATAAAAAGTGTGTTATTATTCAGGTGATTGTGATCTATATTATCATATTATCATGTAAGAAAAACAAAATGATTCATTGGGTTGGGAGATGCATTTGTGTGCTTTTTAAAAAGTTAGACAGCCAGATGAAGAAAATCATTCTTGTCTTGCGTTTGTGAATTGCTTTACTCTTCACCATGAATGGGAAAAGATGATCTTTTAAATAAGGATTAATCTTGTGAATATTACAAATATGTATCTAAGAATTTAAAAATAAAAAACAAAAGTAAGAAGAAAACCTCCAAAACATATAGAGAGGTCAGGTGCTGGGAATCTTGTAGGGAAACATGAAACATTGGCTACATTGAAAACAATAATCTTATAAATATAGTTTAGTAGCTTATTTTGTCTTCTACTAGTAAAATAACCTTTATTCCAACTTTGTCAGAGACACCGTGGTTTATAAATATTCATCACTTAGAAAAAATTACATAGATTTTGTTTTAAAGTCAATATTGAGTTTGCTAATGAAAATGGCTCAGTTAATTAACTAAGTGGTGTCCTAAAATGAACTTACATGAAACTCTTTCTTACACTGATTGTTTTTCATGAAGAAATGATGCATAAAAATTAAGTTCTCCCCTTCCATTTTAAATCATTCCTTGATACACAGTATAGGGAAAGTGATTTTAGGCAGATAAAACTTTCTGAATAGTGACTGTAAGAATTGCTGTTTTATGTAATCATCTTAATAATGTTATGGAAGTGTCATTTGTAATATATCAATATGTCAGTATTGAAGCTTGTATTTAATGTTTTTTTCTGACTTATTTTTTCATATCCAAGTTTTGGTGTGGACAGCAGCTAAACTTGCTTTTGGTCCAGTTATGCTGTGGGCTGACTGTCCTGGATTCACCTATCTTTTTTTCCCTCTTATTTTAGAAAAAAATAGAATAGTAAAGCAGAAACTGCAGCTTGTCTTGCATTAGGAAATATGCTTTATCAGGGAATTGAGTCCAATTGAGTCCTACACATTCTAAGTTTTCTGCATACAATCAGTGGTGTATTTTTTTAAAACCTGAAACTGCCAGTTATCCTACAATAGAAGCCCACTTTAAGGAAATGCTTTGTATATCAGAAGGACCTCTGCAAGTCAGTAGTACAAGAAAAACATTGTTAGCAGTCTGCACAATCTTCTGTTTGGTCCTTTCAGGTAAATGAAAAATGACCTTGACATTGAATCGTAAGCAAGAAGGGAAATATTCAAAATCAGGCATTCATTTCTTGAACAAGTCATTTTAGTGGCTTTCTTTTCTTTTGTCATGTGGTAGCTGTTGATAATGAGTGATGTCTAACTACATTGTTTATCAAGTTCATTCACTTGTGATAACACTTTCATCTCTACAAAATTATTCCTAATTTTTTCTTTCTTCCTTACTATCTCCACCTAATTAGTTTCATTTGTTTCATTTTGATTTTTTTTTTCTGTTGCAAGATTGAACTACACAGGTATGATATTGATATTGTTTTCTGGATACGCATAAGGAGTTAGAACAGGGACTACTGATTACAATTTTATATCAGAAGATGTACTTAGATAACTTATTTCTTTTATGTTTAGCTAGTATTCCTTTCCATCTGCTTCACTCTAAGTCATCACATAGTGCATGCACACAACTATATCTATCTGAAAAACAGTTATCTGTCTGAAGCTAAAGTAGGAAGTAGCGGTGGAAAACTGGTGCATGTAAAATATTTGAGGTCTATACAGCTAAGTTGAGCAACTGTATGGTTTTGTATCAAAATTGTCACATTGGGGTAGGAATGGAAAGAACCTAAAAGTGGATTATTTAGGCTTTTACTGAAGGAAGATATCCAAGATGTGACGTTTAGATGGAACAGAAATAAGCAATATTAGATAAAGATCTAGACTTTGAAGTCATGCAGCTATTTAAATTTGACAGAGTATTCTCATGTTTCCAGAGATATCGTCATCTTCATGCTGGTAATTTATTTGTATTCTTATAATTTTTTAAAGAAAAGATGAAAAATGAAGTACAGAAAACTAATTAAGTGAAAAATGGCCTGATATTTTAAGATAAGAATAATGCTATGTATTGTGAAGACCAGTGTCAGTTTGTAAAATTAGGATCTTCTACTGTGTTCCATTTTGGACATAAATCTTTTCTATTATTCTGTTACTAAGCTAGCAATTAATCTAACTTAATTAACATTTGAACTCAAGTACAAAATTTTAGATGCTTCACATGCATGGCGATTAATGTTTTGACACATCGTTGAAATTATATAGTCCTTTGATGCTGAAATCAGAATTTTGTCTTTGAAGGAATAATCCATGCTTTTATTTTCATTTGCACTTTCAAATCTATTTTTTCCTTTGGTTGCAAACAAAGGTATGTTTTCATTGTTGATCTGCTGCCAAATAAGGTAAAGTTGAAGATACTAATTTTTTAAGCAGAAAGTGAAGTCAGAGTTTTAGAAAGCTGTCCCAATTAAAGTTGTTCTTTCTTCAATTTTTTGTCCATTGCACACTTTATTCCTTGCCAGCTTACAAAGCTCTTTGCTTTCTTCAGGCTTGTGTTCAGACTAGGCAGAATTTGGAGAAAATGTCTCCTGTGCTTACGCTGTTTTTACTGTTGTATAGACGGTGCCTTAGGACCACTGCTTTTGGTCTTGTAGCTTATGAACGGATGTCAGTCCTTCTCTAGTGAAACTAAACAGTTTTTCTTAAATAGAAGGGAAAGAAAGGAGATATTATAGAGGATGAAACTAGGCAGACACCAGGTGGACAATCCTGGGCCAAGAAAAAAAGGAATAAAAGATGGAGCAGAAAGGCCAAAAAGTGAAAAATGTAGAAAAAAAGCTTTCGAGTGGGACACATTTACTCCTCCCTGGAGGTATCCTGGAGCTAAGAACTAGCTGGAGGACAGTCGGGCTGTTGTATGTCCCAATGGCATCAGAATCCCATCTCAGGGATAGGACTTCTGGAGCTGTGTCATGTTGACCAGGAGTTGGAGAAGCCCATCAAGGAAGTTCTGTAATTGACTGAAGAGGATTGGAATCTCCTCTTCGATTAAAGATGGCAAGCTAAAAGGTAGGCAGAAAGATTCTAACTTAAGAAGCAGAGAAAAATCTGGACATCCTCTGCATGTCCAGCTGTGACAAGGAGACATGAACCAGGAGACCCAATCAGTGTACCCTTGTCTGTTACTCCATGGAGCGTTTCTCAAATTATGCTTCAGGAAATAAGCTACCTACCCAGAGACAGCCTGCAGCAGTACCTTGGCTCAGTGGGAGGATTTGTAATTCCCTTAAGCTCATGAGGTTCTAATTTGATTAGCCAGCTTGATGCCAGAATTTAAAAAAAAAAAAAAAAAAAAAAGCAGAATTGTAGAATCTGTTTTACACGCAATAATATGATAACATGAAACATGTTACCTGGATCTCACACAGTATTCCCTTGCTAATGTCCAGCCAAAAAAATTGTTTCTTACAATTAAAAGAGCAACAGCAGATACAGAACTTCCTTCAAATTCAGAAGTTCATGGCTATGGACTTCTGAATTTGAGGGAAGTTCTGTATCTGCTGTTGCTCTTTTAATTTCTGTGGTACAAGAAAAAGCCATTAAGTTTCTCTGTAAAATGAACAGATTCCTACTGACATAGATTTTGTTTTTATTTATTTACATGCACTATAATTAATAAAAATAAAGGAAATATAATCATATTTATGCTACAATTTTAGCCCTGGAACTGATTTGTAAGAAGACTGCATTTACTTATGTTGCCACCTCACTTCAGGCAGAATCTGTTTTGCCTTTTTTTTGTGTGTGTGTGTGTAATTACTTTTGAAAGCATGAATTGAAGTAACGTATATAAACAAAACCTCATCTTCTGTTTCTGGATTAAACGTATAACAGAGTCATAGAGTTACAGAAGGGTTTGATGGGAAGGGACATCAAAACCTATTCAGTCCCAACCCCTGCCATGGGCAGGGCTGCCCCCCACCAGCTCAGGCTGCCCAGGGCCCCATCCTTGAGTGCCTCCGGGGAAGGGGCACCACAGTTTCTCTGGGCAGCTGTGCCAGCACATCACAGACCTTAGAGTTAAGAGTTTCCAGCTACTATCTACCCTAAATCTCCGTCTATTAATTTTACCTCACCCTTCTTCACATCTGTTGTTGCTGTTTCTCCTTTCTCATTTATCAGAATTTAGTACTACATCTTAGTATGTAATCATTAACGTTTGTTGTTTTTGTTTTGTTTTTTTCCCCGTAAAATGCTACAAATTTATTTTTGCCTGTCTTCTAGTTGACCCGGTATATTTGATTAACACTGATTAGAAGCAGATGAATTTAAAATTTCAGATTTTCAGACATCACCTTTGATTTTTTTTTTTTTCTGCCAGTGGTTACCTATTTGTTTTGAATAGGTTTTCTGTGGGATTTGTTTAAATTAGTATTAAAGCTACTAAACATTGAAGATTATCATTCTAACCTTGTAAGAAAGATGAAACTAATCTTCTGTGAAATTAGGCCAAGATCTGCATAAATACTGAGTGAACACGTAAGGGAAATGAATGCATTTTTAATTGTGTTCTTTCGTATCTCGGGCCATACTGGAAAAGCTGAGTTCTTGTTATATTTAACAAGATTGGGAGGATAGAAAAAGCGATTTGACTCATGGGTCAGTTTTTATTAAAAAGGTTGTTATGGGGTGGATATAATGAACAACAGAGAAAATTTAACAAACTGCAAATCAAGTTAATGAATTAGAATCATTTTGTAAGTAAGGCCTAGTAAACCATATGTGAAATATGTGTAGAAGAGTTCTTGTAGTATCAACAGATCAGCATTTTCAAACTGAATTTGTAAAGAAGCATATATGCTATGAGACGATTGTTTTCTTCCCATTCCTTCTGCTGTTTTTTTGTAACCTTCATTGCTTTAATGTCTCTGGCTTCTGATTATTATCTACTGTAAAATACCATCAATAGGAATTAGTGTACAGCAGTGATACTGTTGTAGGTGGGCAACATAACTATACTTCTGTTAATACTGTTGAGCTTCAGCTTCAGAGGGAGTTTATATTTTACTGTGTGCATCAGAAGCTTCACATTCTGCTACTTTTATGAGGTCTGTGTTAGTAAAAACCTGTGCTTTGAAATGAACATCAGGAAACTCCATTTCCTTGACATGAACAACTAACCATACTTGTTGGCTGTTTTTAATAGTTAGTTGCCATATTTTCTTATCCCTTCCCAGGACCTTTATTTGCGGTTTCTAATTATTTTTCAAGCCCAGATGGTTTCTCCTCTGGTATATGTTTGCAATGCTGCCCATATTGTATAGTGACACCTCACCTCTCAGCTATAGAAAACAAGCTGGGAAGGACAGCATGGAGTGTTGGCTCCAACCTGTTTTATTTATTTCCAACCTGTTCCTGTATTTACTCCAAATGCTTCAGTGCTGTTAGATTTGAACTGTGTCATTCACTGATTAATAATTTCTAATTACTGGCAAAGGATGTACTTGGTTAAAATCTGACTACTTTGAATGCAAATCAGAGAATCAAGTTCAGTATAGATGACACATTTCTTCATTATTTTTCTTCACTATATGCATCTGCTCATGCAAATTTGGACAAAACTGACAACTCTAAATACCTTGTCAGAAAACAGATGCTTATAAATTTCCAGATCAAAGAGGCCAAGGAAGGTTAGATGTCATTCAAATGGTCACTTTCATGTTTTTATATTCACTGTTGCTTCTCAGATTAAAAATTGAGCATAAAAAGTTTCATATACAGAGAAAACAAACTTTTTATGTACAACAAATGCAATAGTAGAATAATAAGAAGTATGATTTAGTTATTTGTAGGGAAGAGATGTTGTTGTAACTGACTGGCAAGATATTTACCATAATAATTTGACTACTGTTTATAGTCTTTTCTTCATTTATTTCTATAGGTATATACGATTAACTTATATATGTTATATGTATAATGTATATTTGTATAATTTTAAATTGCTTCGTGTTGCTTTTTTTTCCTCACTACAAAACCAGCTTCTGATACTTTTTTCAGGTATCCAGAGATCTACCAGAGAAGCAAAAAGAAATAGAAATTCTGTTAAAGGATTTCATCGACCTTGATCAGCAAATAAATCAGCTGACATTGTGGGTAACGCCTGTCAAAAACCAGCTAGAGCTTTATAACCAAGTGGGTCAGCCAGGAGCTTTTGATATTAAGGTAAGTTTTCTGTTTTAAAAAGGAATCTAGATGTTCAATGGTCAAAATGTCAGTTGGAGCATTAACTGCATGGTTTGTATTAAGAATACAGCTTTGATATGTAAATCCAAACAGTTCCCTAAGATTCTGCTGTATTTTTTTTTCCATTAGACAGTTTCTTGTGTTTAGGATGGCAAGGTGAAATACAAAAATAGTAAATATTTTTTGCTAAACCATATAATGAAAGAATAGTTCAAAAAGCTAGTACATCAAATTCAGAACATCAGTGATAGACCGTTTGATCAGTTTTCATCAAGTCAATAAGACTAGTTGAAAATCAGAATATTTAGGGCTGTGTAAGACTCTTATGGTGCAAGAAATACATCTAACTGCTAACTATCTGAAATATCTAGAAATCAGTAAAACTGGTTGTTCAGTAATTGTGAATAAAGCATTTATGATCTACTTCTCAATGTGTATTTAGGTATTAAAAAGTGCCTATACATAGGCAAGGATTAAAAACTAGCACTGTTTTGTGTTGGTTCTTGTGTTGCAATTTTCAGCAAAAAGGAAAAAAAAAAGTAAATATTTTAAAATCTTATTACTTTGTATGAAATGGAATAATTGCTTCTAATGTCATGGGTTTTTTTTGCAGATGATATTTATTAAATTCACTTTATCCTCATTGCTTTTGTGCAGCTGTTTTAATGCTGAAACTTTTCTATGTCATACAATCACATTATGGAAAACAGTGAATATCAAGTTCTGTTGTAGTCCTATAATTGACAGAATGAGTTCAGTGGTGACATTCATTCTCTTTTAAAAAGATAAATTAGGATAGCTCTGCAAATGTCTTTATAGAAATGGAATGAGGGATGGAAATTACTTCAAAGAAAATTATCTGTGCTCACTTCCTGTATTTTAAGAAAAAATTTTAATCAGAGTTCTTCCATTTCTTTCTTTCAATCTTTTTCATTCTTATAGATTGATTCCACCAGTAAATTTGCTCCAAATTATAAGAATATTGTTTTTTCTATTGCTTGTGAAAAAGATGTTTTGTTTCTTTCAGTCCTTTTATGGTGATGGTACAGGAATATTTTTGAATAGCTTTTAACAGAATAGGGAAAAAGAAAGTGTATAGTCCTGATGTAGTGGGATCAACTCTTGTACAATCAAGGAGGAAGGAGAGTATTGAAGATCATAAAAAGAAGGCAAGTAAGACATGAGCCAGCAGAGGGCTTTAACCCATCTTTCTCTTGTCATCACTGCACTTGGAACTTAATAGAGTATGTGGGAGAAAATTTCTTCAGAATGTTTCTCGTTGCACAATATCCATTGTTTCCTAGAATTGTACCCAGAATCTAGATGGAGTAGATAGTGGAACAGGCTCCTTTTTCTTCACTGTGATACAGTTGGGAAATAGGAGATGAGATACTTCAAGTATAGAGAGATGGGACGTGTCCAGAATAGACATTGGTCATCACAGGTGTTCATTTTAGGGCACCTTCTCTCTCTTTCGTTGGACTACTTTGTGTCAAGTGAGTCTTTAGGCAATGTCTTAGCTTCTAAACTAAATGCATATTTCAATTTAAAATACATTTTTTATTTTATTAAAATTGAATCTATTTTTTTCTTTTATCCCTTTCTACTCTCATAGTTCTATTTATCATTTAAAGAGTGCAGCATGTCTCATGCTACCCTAATGTGTTTTATGCCAATGTAATTTTTCTTCATAATTCTTTTGACTTTAATTTAGAGACCACAGTACCTTCAGACCCCAGTCTCCAGGCCTTCAGTTAGGCATCATCATTTTTAGTGGTGGTTTCCAAATTTCTTAGTAGAATTTAATAACTCGCTCACTTCTTGTTAAATAATGGTAGAGTTACTCCTGTAACTCTGAGTTAATTTAGTGAGTAACAAGTAACTCACTAAATAGGACTAATCCAGAATCTTATTTCCAAGATTTAAAAACCATCTCTAGTGGTATATGCTGTATTCACATTGTTAATCCATTATTACAGTTTTCTTCTGTAGAAGAAGATATATATTTTTAAATGTAACTAGACAGTCAAAAGAAATCAGCATTGGAATTCATATTTGAAAGCTACCATTTTAATTATGATGGATTAGATCTTATTTGTAAGTATTATGTAATTTTTTTAACACATTAGCATAATGTCTCATTCTAATACTGGCATAATAGAGACTGCTCCTGTGAAATACTTACGTATATGCATGTGGAAGTACAAAAAACTGCATCTATTATAATTTCTCAACACTACTGCTAGTCTCGAACACTGGAACACTTCAATAATTGCAATGGGCCTTCAATGTAGCTTCTCATGCAGCTTGAATATATTTAATGTTGTGTCTTTTACAACTGTTTGTGCTTTTCTAGCTTACCACATGTAGGGGAACTGTTAGGTCAGGGCTTGAACTGGTGATTGAGCACCTGGTGAGGTGTGGCTGGCCCAAGGAGCACAGGCAAATTGTCTGCACCTGTGCTCCCCACATGTCCAGAAAGGGGTGACACAGGTGGAGCCACCCTGGGCTTTGTTGAAGGCCAGCCCCTAAATGGAGTGTATCTCTTCAACCAGACTGTTTCTGGGAAGGAGAGCTACCTAGCCAGAGAGCCCTTCCACCAGTTGGGTGAGTTCAAGTTCTTTCTCTATGTGACTGTTTGGTTCACCTGTGAATATTTTGCCTGGTATTGCCGAGAGTCTGTCAGAAGCAATTTTGCTTCTTTGTGAGTACAACTCCAAGTATTTATGTTTTCTGTGTATTTTCTCTTTGGTACAATGTTACTCTTATAGCAATTCTGTGTTATTTTGTATTTCAACTTAACAAATTTAGTCAGATGTAGTAATCATCAGTTTCCAATTTTACAAAAAGGTGTGAAGAAAATACAATGAAAATTGTCCATGTTACAAAATCATAAGATGATAATACTTAACAGCTTTGTGTACAGTACCACATTGGATATAGCTAACTGTTATAACAGTAGGCCACATCAGAGTGGATGTGTTCAGGTCTTATTGTATGGATACTTTTGTACATGCCAGTATATTTTCACCAGTACTTCTGCCAGTAATGGCAAAGTGAAGCCTGTAATTACTTCTGAAAACATGAGGTTGAAGTAACGTTATATAAACAAAACCTCATCTTTCTTCTTCTCTGTTTCTAGATTAAACGTATAACAGAGTCATAGAGTTACAGAAGGGTTTGATGGGAAGAGACATAAAAGCCTATTCAGTCCCAACCTCTGCCATAGGCAGGGCTGCCCCCCACCAGCTCAGGCTGCCCAGGGCCCCATTCTTGAGTGCCTCCAGCGATGGGGCACCACAGCTTCTCTGGGCAGCTGTGCCAGCACCTCACCATTTTCTGAGTAAAGAATTTCTTCCCAGTGTCTAACCTAAGCTGCTCCTCTTCCAGCTTAAAGCTATCCCCCCTTGTCCTATTACTATTACACTATGTAAAAAGTCAGTCTCCCTCCTGCTTGTGAGCTCCCTTCAAGTACTGAAAGGCTGCACTGAGGTGTCCCTGGAGCCTTCTCTTCTCCAGGCTAAACAAGCCTGACTCCCTCAATCTGTCTTTATAGGAGAGATGCTCTAGCCCTCTAATCATCCTTGTGGCCCTCCTTTTGACTTGTTCTAACAACTATCCTGTGCTGGTGCCCTCAGGCCTGAACACAGTATACTCCCCATGGGACCACGCTCTGCTGGCCATCCCTCTTTTACTGTGGCACAGGACAGAGCTGGCCTTCCCAGCTGCAAACCCACTCTTCTGGTTCATGTCCGGCTTCTCATCAGATTCCTCAAGTCCTTGTCCATAGGACTGCTCATCTATCAGACGTGATCAAAATTAGTATAGCTAGCTCAGTTTGAGTTTGGAAGATACTGCCTTTATCATCCCATCTGATGTGCTACATAAACTGATCAGTTTGGTTTTCTCAATTATTTTCTGCCTCAACTGTTGCATGCCTTTATCAAAAATGACCAAACTGAAACGAAGCTGCTTTTTAACTTTCAGGTATGGACAGTCATCTGCATTTTGTGGTGAATTGCTTCAGTAGTTGAGTTTAAAAACCTGCATGTTTAACCTAGCCTGAGTTTGTTTAGATTCATTTTTCTAGCAAACTAAAGAGAGCTTCAATACTGCATTCACAGACAGTACTCAAGTTTTATCTTAAAGTCTGCTAACCATCAGTACTGTTGTCCTAATTCAGAGAAGGCAAATATGGAGCGTATAACGAATCTTATTTCAAAAAGTAATTATTTTTTGTCCAAAGCAATTATTTTGTGGTCCTGATAATAATGTGATTATCTTTAATCACAGAGTTATTTTAGCTAAGTCTAATCAGTTTAAGTAGGTGGCAAATGTTATAATGGAAAATGTAGGAACTTCCACATTGTCTCCTGAGTGGAATATATAAAGCTGTTCACTAACACTTTAAAACTTATTCTGATCCAGTCATCCAGATTTGATAAACTTTTAGGGATGTATTATTCTGGACACAGGATCAAGACCTGTACGCTGCACTTAGAAACAGCTTTCCCAGAACATCAATAGCCTGTGCAGCTCCAGAACTATGGCTAAAGGAATTTGTGCAAATTCTGGTCTGTGTTTCTTCCTACTGAGTAGTCTGCTGTTTGTTTGTTTTTACTTTACCTGAAAGATAAGCAGTAAGGGAGTCCTTGAAAGACAAGAATAACTAGTGGTTATGCTAGTGACTTGGCTCCTATACCTTCAGAAAGTCTAAAGAACTTTTTCCTTGGTTGCTGCTTTTTTTCCCCTCTAAATATTTACTTCCTCATCGATTTTAATCACAACCCTACATAATTGTTGTTTTTTCTTGTTTTTTTTACTTACAAGGACCTGTTAGATATTACAACTATAATTATGTGGGTGTAGAAATATTCTTTCATTTTTCTTTTTTAAAGAATTGTGGATTTGTGTAGAACTTGCATACAACAATTTGTTAGTCAGATTGCACTTCTTAAGTGTAGTGTGTGGTATTTGTGGATTGCTAAGTCTTCAGAAAATTACTTTAGGCAGAAGCTGGAGGGGATTTTACAGTCAAAAGAAAAATATGAACACTTACCCTATGAGTCCATACACGTCTTGATAAGCTTTACTATGTTATGACTTGAGTCCATGAGAAATCTTTAACCAGGATACTTTTTAAAAATACAGATATGCGAAGGACAAAAAGATAGTGTCTAGTAACGAAAATACAATAAAAGGTTACAAATAGGCTAATACTTGAGATATTTCTTTACTGCTACTTTCTGTACCTTATGCGTATATTCCTCAAACTTTTTTCTAAGTTTTCTCTTGCTGGCAGGTTCTAGGAATTGAAAAATTGTGTTGAGTATCAGAATCTAGCCGTTATTGGCAGGGACACTTTGCATCTATTGTAAAGAGCAGTGGACTGTTATGTTGTGACTGCTGTGCTCTGCTTGTTCAGCTACTGCTAGAGTGTCTGTTAGTTATGGAACTGGAGAGTGGCATTGCAGTATGAGACTAAGGAGTGAAATCACTAGCTGTGGTGTGACAAATCATTGCCACCAGGAAATACAGCTTTGGGCAATAGATCAGAAACTCATATGGATGAACAAGCAAATTTCATGAGAGAAAAACTGATTAGAATGGTTGCTTGTGAATGGAAACTAAAAGAGAAAACTGAGTTCAATTTTTAAATGTATGCTTATACATAATGTGCTGTGTTTTGGAAGAAATAAACTAGCCCTCTCCAAAATATTAACATTTTATTTAAATATATTTATCTAAAGAGCAAGTATAGATTCTTTCAGAATAGTTATATATTTAAGTTATTAATATAGACTTACGGCCAGCATTTATATAACAAGTTCTGAATGCTGTGCTATTTCATTTTTAATTGTTGCCTTTTTAGAATTTGCCTGATTTTTCCATTCAGTCCATATAGATATTATTCTGAGACTTACTATCTTTTCTTCATAAGCCTATGGGAAAAAGTCTCCTTACCAGAGATGAAGGAATAATGCATACTGCTTCTGAAGAAATGCCTTTGGCTTGCACAGTATCTCTGGAAAGTCACAGAGTCACTGGAGCTCTCTGGATATATGATCAAGACATTACTATCAATGTGCTGGTCTGAAAATGAGCATCTAAAATAATTTTTCTTGAATGTTAATTCTTTGCCTGAATGTTTTCAAATTTTTCTATTGGTAGCTGTCTTCTGGTCTGTGAATAATGCTGTTTGCTTTGCATGCAATTCTTGTGATAGTAATAGTAAGGTTTGATCATAATTTTTCTATTTTAAATGTAGAGTTATATTATAGTTCTTCAAAATTTGCACAGGTATGTCAAACAGTATCTTCCTCTGTTGCTTTTTTCTTCCACTTAATATTTCCCTTACAAATTCTTAGCCTCTGTAATAATTTACTCTCTGGAATTACATGGCCTGGGGTGCTGAGTTTGATCCTAATTCCTTTCCTGCTAGAGAAACTGCAAATGCTTTGTTCCAACCCAGGTAGGCAACCCTAGCCTACGTGTTGTGCAAATGTCTGCTGATGGTACTACTTACCTCTTCTGGAAAGTTCAGAATGTGTGCGGGGAAGGGAGGTAGTTGTGCTTGTTCTTCTGCCAGTCATCTGAAAACCTTTAGTCAGCATACCTCCACCAGCCATAGGAGTATAAAAACCTGACTTTTTCCAGGTCTTTGCCTCAGAACTTGCACTTTCCCTAGTGTGTTTGGGATAAAGATAGTTTGATATGGAATTATGATAGTTATGGGTGACTACATATGTGGAGGAAGTGGAAGAGTAATATGAGTCCCTGCATATGAAGGAGCAGACAGAGGAGGCAGTCAGGATAGGAAGTAGAATAAGTGCAGAAAATCTTGTTCCCAGTTTGAGCTCACTGAAACTTTGCTGACTCCTCCAAACCTTTCCTCCAGACAGTATTAAAAAACACTTTATACTTTCCAGCCACCTTGCCTCCATATTGTCTTTCAATTTCACTGGTCCTTCCTAGTGACCCACTCATTTCCCCTATCATTTCTCTCTACTCCCTCTTTAATTTCTGGTTGTCACTCATGCCTTCCTTTACTACTCTGTACTTGAGCACTCTTTTCTAAGGTTTTCACAGCTTTGATTATTACCCTATACCCTTTTAAAGAAGCTTTGTACTGTCTCTCAGTATACAATTTATACTTTTTAATTGACTGTGGTGGTCACTTGCCATGTATGCAAACAGCATATTGTGTTCAACTTTGTCAGATAAAGCTTGCCATCTTAAAAAATAATAATTAAAAAAGAAAACCAAAACAAAACACTATTCTTAAAAGCAAGTTGTATTTGGGTTTTGTCCTTGATAAGTTTTGAATGACAATAGGAGAGCTGTCAACTACTGTCAATCACTTCATAATATACTTGACAGTCTGCAGTTAGAGAATAATGTGACTGTGGAGTAGGAAATATAATTGCAGATAAATAGAAGAATGAATGTTCATCCACATGAGAGAAAGTAAGTGTTGACAGGACGTTCCTGTGTTGTGTTTTTTTTTTTTTTAATTTCCATTAGCCTTAATTTGTCAGTGTCTGCTTGACAAGCTAGGCCAGAAAAGTTGTATTTCAAGTCGCTATCGATTCTTTTACATTTTCATTTTCCTAACATTCTCTTAAATGAGTAATTTTTATATTCTGGATGGAGAAAGTAGTTTATATCATTTGCATGAGCATGTAAGGAATACGTGCCCTAGAAATTTATCTCACTGTCTTCTGACATCTGTGTCTAATTTGGCAAAAGGTTGAAACATGAAAACTTCTGATGATGAAATATTGTTTGATTACATAAAGTACTCCTATTTTCAATGCATTATTTAGATCTGCAGTAAATGTCATTTTAATCAACTGATAGAACCAGAGCATGATATTCTGTATGTCTATCAATTATCACTCTTTCCAGAAATCTTTTTATGGGACTTCGAAGAGCAGCCTGCTCCGTGATTTCTTTGTAAGCTTTGCATTCTTTAGAATTTTTCAACAGTCTGTGCTCAAAATTCTTCAAAAAAAATCCTATTTCTAATGAAATATTAACTGATATTAACTGCAGCTGGATTGTGAAAAGGTAGCAAAACATTTCCATTGTATATATTTTTTTAATCTGTATCGGAATTTTTAGCCTTCAGGATGGACTGTATAATTTGTATCCAGCATCTTGAAAAAGGAAAGATTTATTTTTACTTTCATCTTTGTTTAAGAGGTGATGTTACCTTCTACATGAAGTATCTTTTTGAGGAAATAATAACTAGTTCATTGTTTTCAGAAGCTTTCTAGAAGTTTTGGTGAGTTTCTTGAAAGTTACTGAGATTCACCAGGGGAAGGTCATGCCTAACCGATCTGGTGGTGTTCTATGATGGAGTGATGGCATCGGTGGACAAAGGAAAGGCAACTGATGTCATTTACCTGGACTTGTACAAGGCCTTTACATGGTTCCCCACCACATCCTTATCTCCAAATTGGAGGGATGTGGATTTGATGGGTGGACCCACCTGGTAAGTAATTGGTTGACAGGTTGACAGAGAGTGGTGATTAATGGTTCTATGTCCAGGTGGAGGCCAGTAATGAGTGGTGTCACCCAGGGGTCTGTCTTGGGACCAGTGCTCTTTAACATCTTTGTCAATGATATCAGTGATGGAATTGAGTGCATCCTCAGCAAGTTTGCTGATGATACCAAGCTGAGTGGTGCGGTTGACGTGGTGGAAGGAAGGGATGCCATTCAGACCTCAGCAGGCATGAAAGGTGGGTCCGGGTGAACCTAATGAGGTTCAACACAGCAAAATGCGAGGTTTTGCACTTGGACCGGAGGAATCCCAGGCATTTATACAGACTGCAAGGAGCAGTCC
This sequence comes from Phasianus colchicus, assembly GCF_987193195.1. Classification (NCBI taxonomy): domain Eukaryota; kingdom Metazoa; phylum Chordata; class Aves; order Galliformes; family Phasianidae; genus Phasianus; species Phasianus colchicus. The sequence goes on from NC_143436.1 coordinate 116,757,912, forward strand.
TTGAGAGCAGCCCTGTGGAGAAGCTGGCTTAACATGGGCCAGCTCTTGCAGCTTGGAAAGCAAATGGTATCCTGGGCTCCATCAGAAGAGGGGTGGCCAGCAGGGACAGGGAGGTGATTGTCCCCCTCTGCTCTTGTGAGGCCCCATCTGGATTACTGTGTCCAAGTCTGGAGCCCCCAGTAGAAGAAAGACAGGGAGCTGTTGGAGAGGGTCCAGAGGAGAGCCATGAAGATGATTGGGGACTGGAGCACCTCCCCTATGAGGACAGGCTGAAAGAGCTGGGCTTGTTCAGCCTGGAGAAGAGAAAGTTGCGGGGTGACCTCATTGCAGCCTTGCAGAACCCAAAAGGAGCTGATGGGAGTAACTCTTTACAAGGGTAGATAACAGCAGGACAAGGGGAAATGGTTTCAAGTTGAAGGAGGGAAGATTTGGGTTGGATGTCAGGGGGAAGCTCTTTACTATGAGAGTGGTGAGGTCCAGGCACAGGCTGCCCAGAGAGGTTATGGATGCCCTGTCCCTGGAGGTGTTCAAGGCCAAAATAGAAGTCATGCAATACTCAGTCTCCCTTCTTTCATACTTCTCATTCTTTTTATACAACTTAGTATACTTTTTTAAATCAAATACATGTTATATGAGTATTTTGAAGGCAGAGAAAGCTTCTGGGACTGTGACTTCTGTAAGGGCTTCCTGATTCTGCATGTATATTTGCTACATTGTTTTATTTATTCTTCAGTATGGAAACATCAATGCTTAAAAATTATTCCAGATCAGTAAAAGCTGAAGGATTGCAGGGACAATTAATGTTATTCTATTGCATTTTATTGTAATTTCCGAAAATCTTTACTATTTCTTCCAGTAATACATGCCATTTTTGGAACATTGTAACTGTTGGAAGACAAACTGCAGAAATGAACGCTCATGAATATCCTTTTCAAATGATGTATTATAGACTAATTCCATAAGAGGACTATTGGAAGTCATGTTATAATCAACAGTGCCTTCTTAGTACAGTAACATATTTTGATTTTTTTGTAATTATCTTCTGTAGCCAGAAACTCATTTGAAAATCAATCTTTATTTATTAAACTTGAAAGGAGGAGGAAAATAGTGTCTGAGTATTTTACAAATTGCCCATGGCTGCAACTCACAGGTTCAGAAAGTAGTTACAAAGCCTGAAATTAAAGCATTTCAGTTTTGGAAGGGAAATATCCTTTCTGTAGTGCTCTTTCCTATGAAATAATTTTCTCCGCAAAGGGTCTTCATAATTGTTCTGTTAGGTGAAGAGCTATAGGTAGATCAGCATTCTAGTCTCGCCAAAATTGTATTTTTACATGCTACTCTGAAAAATCTAGAGGAATCCCAGAATGTTCTTCCCCTTATTGAGGTAGAATCTAACAGGGTATTGGGACCTTAGTTTGAGTCTTACATATTTTAAATAGCAATCATTTAAAGTAGTAATGGGGGAAACGTCAGTTACTTAATTTACTCATTAAAATGGCATTTTTAAGGCTGATTTTTGAAATTGCTTGCCCAACAGTTACAAATCTTGTGTAGCAGTAAAACATTTGTACGCTAAACTTTAACCAAGACTTCTAAAGGAGTATTTTTTAAATTGAATTACCTCTATTTTTTCTTTCATCAAATCCTAAGTCAGAAGGATGAAGTTACGTTCTGTAACTTTGATGTTCTCTGAGTATTTGCTTTCCTATGTAGAGATAAGTGAAATATTCAGGAAGTTATCAAACCTTTTCATCTGTTACCAGTTTGTACCTCTATTTCTTTTCTTGAATTTTATGAGGATTCATTATCTCTGGTCTTTAAGCACTGGCATCAGTGGTTTAGGTCCTACTTCATTATGGCCACAGAACTGTTAACAGCGTGTCCTAAGTGTATTCTAATAATATTGTGAGAATATCTATATTGAACACCAACAATGCTCTTGACTACTATTGGGTCTGCCATAGAGATTCAGTGCTCACTGTGGTGTAGCTGAACTTTGATGTATTTTAATTGTCTCATCTGACCATGCTTCTTTGTGGTGGTTCAGCCTATTAGTCTGTTCCATGTATGGGAATGTGCAGAGATGACTCAAAAGAAAAATGAGGCCTCTTTTTAAGAGCCAGAGTTCTTGAAGATGGGAACATATTCACATTTTTCCATCCACTTTCCTCTCTTTGTCAGGACATCAGCTCTTCACTGAATCAACACACTTGTGGGAGAAAAGCTCAGAGTTCCACTTTTTTTTTTTTTAAATTGCATTTTCCCCAAAAATATCTGGGAATAGTAACCTGAAAGATAGGTGTGAATATTTCAGTGAACCTTTTTATATGTTAGAAAAAGAGAGTCTACCTTAGTGAATTATGTCTCTTTCTCGTATAAAGACAAGGAAAGAAATGTGTAATTAAATGTAATTTCCTGTTATCTAGTAAAAAAATGAGGGTTAGTATATGATTGTTCAAGAGAGTCTTATTGAAGTTTGAAGCCTCCAAAGTATTTTCTATTTCAGGTTTTAGTATATTTGCTTGTTGAACGTCACTGCTTTGTCTGACAACAAAATGAAGGGAAAATGCTTACTGTTTTTGTTTTTCCTGGAAAAAAAAAAAAAAAAAGATCTCTTTAATCTTTATTTAATTCAATCTTGATGAAAAAAAAAATGAAATTAATATATCATTTTAAAAGGTACAAAGTAACAGTTCTTTATTTGAGGGTTGCAACTAACTTCCATTTTTGCATTGCACATCACCAGGAAGACATAGGCTTAATAACTCTGAGCTGTTCCTTTCGGAAAATGTCCTGTAGATCTTATGTCACTGGGAAACCTGATCCTCATATTTTGACCAGTGTTACCAGAGAAAATGAGTCAGATTCTTGAGTTACACCATTACACAGCCTGAAATGCTGCAGATACTTCACAGACAGTCGTCTGGACCTCCTAGTATATGTGCAGCATATGTCAAACAGCCTGTGTCTGCTAGGATAGCTACCATATCTTCAAATAACATGTAGTCGAGCCAACAGACTTTCTCTTCCTTTGGCGTACATACCAGAGGTTTAGCCAATATACTGATTTCAGCTACAGAATATGAATTTCTGAGTTCTGAGCTGTATCAACAGATTTTCATAGTCCAGATGGGACTATAGACAAGTCCTTGCAACTTTTTCAGCCTGTGAGTTTATCTAGTAGGCTGAGCTGATATATTCAGTGCAGAAGCCAACGTGCCTTCCTCTGCACAACATTTTCATTTGTTTAGATACACTACTTTAACACCAGGGAAAATTCTTAAATGGCATCTTGTGAAGCAAAGACAGCCTCTTTTTGATTATTGTTGTTAATACATGTTTTGAGGAACAGCAGTTTCCAGTGATTATGTATTTTAATTCACCACACGTGTGAAAAGTGCATTTAGCACTTTTCATTCATCACCCAGCTCAGTTGTAGCTTTACAGTCCCTCAACAGGCTGTTCATAAATTGTGAAATTCCTGTAGAATCAGCTCTGTCTCTCAGAGAGAGTACTGCATCTGTCCTACAGGCATTCTCATGCAGAAAGCAGTCAGTGTGGTAGCAGAGTGGATGGACTGGAGTCAAGACATTTAAAAAGTCATGTCTTTGGTTTTCCTGAAAAAACTGATGTCTTCCCCTAAACACAAGTACAGACAACTTATGTTAGTTGTCTTAAGCTTCAGCAGTAGCTTAACCTGTGTGATTGAGAGCCCTGCTCTCCCAGTTTGCCATTCAGTGGAGACTTGCACAGTCTCTTTGTTACAAGCAACTGTTGGAGGCCATGTTGCAGTTCGTACCTTCTTATTCTCTTTGGGAACTGAGTGATGAACTAGTATTTTCCAAGTACACTCTTACCTGTTGAGCTGCATTAATATAGTATCATCTAGCAAATGGATTTGAGATTGCTGGGAACTTGCTCCATGGATGAAATTTGTTATACCATCAGGCAGAGAATTGTGCAAATAGCTCACTCAAAGTTACTGCAGGGATTACATTTGCCAGGGGTATACTCACTAAAAATCATTTTGTGGTGGTCTTAGATGATGCTGGAGTTAATGTATACAATCGTAATGTAAGTAACAAATAACCCCCAGCAGCTGGCTTTGTGTAAAGAGCTCTCCTGAAACACACTTTTCCCCTCTGGTTATAGCCAGAAATAAACCAGTTTGAGCTCTCACAGAGCAGTCCACAGTCACCAATTCATGATGAGCAGGGGATGAATAATATGCTCCAAAAGCACATCTGTGAAAGTTACACCAGTGATGTAGATGAACACATAATGAGCTTGATATTCGGGAATTTTGCAGGTAATTCCTGCTATGTTATTTTTTCCTGCTAAGATTTTTGCGGTACCATGAAAGTACAGTGTTACAAAACAGATATTTGAGACATCATCTGAAACAGTGCAAACCAACAAAATAGTGACAAAATGTTGGGAACAGTTTAGTTTAAAGAAAACACTAAAAAGCATATTTTTTTGTCAAGATAGAAAATTGCCCCTCATCTTTATGTGGTGTGTAGGAAAGCAGAAAGATAATGTAGCATTGAAATAGAAAAAAAAATAGGACTTTAATGAGTGCTTGATCAATGGTTTAATAAACTTCCACCCCCCATAATCTCAGTTCTATTGTTCATTTCTTTTCAGTGCTCATTTTATTTTCTATGAATTCATGCAGGTACATCTCATTAATATTGAAATACAGAATAATAATACAAAAGTTTCAAATATTGTTGCAAGAAATCAGCCAAGCTTCAATTCATTTTATTTGGTATTGATAAACAATATTAGAAGGGACAAATAGGAGATAGTAGTGAACTTGGCAACAATTATTTTTGCTGATGATCTACCATGCTTTGCAAGTGAATATTCATTCTGTGCTCTAGGTGTATTTTCTATGCTGAGTTAAAAAAGTGGAGCAAGATGGTCCCTTACCGAGACTTGAAATGAAACAGATTTCTACAGGTTTATTGTGGAACAAGTATTAGCATATTTCTACAAATGAAATGATGTGTTGTGTCAGACAGTGACAAGACTGGCATACCACCTTGTCTGCTCTCACATTAACATTAACTGAGATTTTGGACAGAAAAGCTGGACAGCCACGTGAGATGATGTAATCAAGCTATAAGATAGACGAGAGAAAAGCAGAGAGAGGAAAATGAAAACAAACCACTTAATTTGCGTATCTCAGATAACAATGGGATCTTTGTCATAGACAAACGATTTGAATCTTTGAACTTCAGACATAATTTGCCTCTTGTTATGCTTGTCAGTATTTTTTGTTGTTGTTATTATTATCTATATTTGGAGCTTCATACGTTACTTATTTAGTCAGGACCTAACAAAAAGGAAGGTTTTCTTGGACTTGTCATGAGTTAGCACCTGGATGATACCTTTCCAGATTAAAAAAAGAAAAATTGCTAGAGAATGTACCCTTGCTAATTCAGTGAGATGTAGTTGGTAATAAGTGCCTCTCTACTTTTACAAACTGACGCTGTTACTGTGCTTTTGTTTTGAATTTACTTCATGTCTGTCTTTCTCAGTATAAATTGGTCAGCTTTGTAGTAGGTTTATTGAAATGTTTAGGATAAAGGGACCTATCGCTGTGGATGTTGTTAAATTCAGTCTTTTCCATCCCTTTCCTTTCCCTCCCCTCCTCCCTCCCCCCCCCCCCCCCCATTTCTGGTGACCCTTTTTTGTCCTCAGCTACTACTATCCATAAGTTTTCCAGAAACCAATCCTGAGCAGAAACTAATTTACTGTTGGTTTACAGACTCCCATGGAGGATTTTTCAGTCTCATTGCTTATGCTACAGTTAATCTACACTGCTCGTGTTTTTATTTTTCAGGAAACCGAAGCAGCAGTGCAGGCTAAACAGCCGAATGTGGAAGAGGTTTTGTCTAAAGGGTGTCATTTATATAAGGAAAAACCAGCCACTCATCCAGTAAAGGTAATGAAGCAACCTTTAGCAATATCCATTACTGCGTAATGGGTTATGCTTCCCCTGTTGTATGCTTGTCCTTGATGTGCTCTGTTTAAAATCAATGAAAGAACTTGGCAAAGAGCATTTGTTCTGTTGTCAGCGCATAGCCAGGAACAATGTAGTGTACTGAGCTAGAAAATTTTTGCATGTTGTGATGGGATTTTTTTAATGTGACAAACGTTATTTTACTCATTCAAGAGTAATTCACACTGAAACCAAACTTAAATTTGTTGGGCTTAGTTAGTGGTATCAGATGAAATCTTTTTAAACTACCTTATTTTAAACTGCACTTTCAGAAAATCTGTAAATTAAAAAAAAAAAAAAGCAACAACAACCCTTTTTTTTGTAGATGAGGTAAGTGTCAAAGACTCTTTGCTTTAAATTTTTTGCACTGAAGGAGAGATGATAATGTAAAACTTTACCACTGAATATATCTGCCAGAATTCCTGTAGCGTGGCTTCCCTCATTCTGTCTTGGAGCTGAGGACTCATTGGATTGATCCCTCCCAACGCTTCTCCCTTAGAAAAATATATTATAGAATTATTTACCCCAGCACGGAAATCAGTTGGATAGTTTACACTTAGTTTCATAAAGATCATATAGACCTGCAATGAACCCTGGAGTATCTAGGGTACCTGCAGAACCATGAAAGAGTAAATAATAAGCAGGCAGCCTTTCATGTGTGGTCCAGTTGCTGTTGGAGATCAAACTACTAGTAAGATCACTACTTTATTAACCAGAGCTTCGTTTCTTGTCTGATAATTGCTAATAAAGGATCCGATGATGAAGAGTTCACTCAAACTGTAATTGTGGCTTGTCAATTATAGTGAGAATCTATTGCAATTATGGAGATAGTAAATTTTGTATTTAGAACTTTTCCTAACCTACAGTTCTCAGTAATCTCATTTTATAGAAAAAGGTTTCCTCACAAAGTTAGGATGTCTGTAGGTGACCTGAACAGTATATTTCTTTTTTTTTTTTTTTTTTTCCATGTGTATTCGCTCTACTTGTAGTACAGTGGAGTATTTTCCTGCTTTTACAAAACTTCCTCTAAGTCTTACAAATCCCACCATCTGAATGGAGGTTCATAGGGGCATGTGTACGCACTGGTTTGTCCTTTAGAAACCGATTCATATTTAAGCATGTTTCAGTTTTTCTGCTGTCTTGAACAGAAGTCTTTAGGAGCTTTTTTCCCCGCCTTTTTGGTATCTATGTTTGTTTTTTTTTTTATAATGGTCAGTTTTGCCAAACAGCGGAAAAATACCAAGGAGGTGAATTGAAGGTGACTTAAAACTAGTGTGCTAATGAGAGTGAGCAGAAACAAGGCTTATGACTCAGCGTTGGGTGAAAATAGCTCTATTATTATTGGGAATAGAAACACGTCATCTGCACACTGAATGGCTGATGGAACAAAAATCCCACTACAGTAGCTGTGTTTTCTTACTGGGTAGCAGCCATCTTAGCATCTTTTACTCCACATTTCTGAGCAAAGAATGTAAACCAACAGCAGAAAAAAGTGAGATTTTGGCTTTCTAGTTTTTTGTAACTACATTTAAAGAATAGCAAAATGAGTGCTGACACTTGCAGGGAGAATTGGTAGCACTTGCTTTGATGTTCCATTGATGAAGGCATAAATAGTGTGACATGATTCTGTTTAGGCCAAACTTTTGATGTAGAAGTACACTCCACATCTATTTCTTTTAAGTTTTCGCATCAAAGACTGAAAACTGCTTGTTTCTACCAGGTCTACTGGAACAAAATCAACTGGAACAAGATAACTCTTTAAATAAACATTGATGTTCCTTGATTTGCAGTTTTGACAATGGTATTATAAAACATGTCTGTAAGGAAATTAATAACTCTTTTAAATAGTAGGTATCTCATTTCTTGTCCCTCTTTAATTAGATGTTACTTTTTCATTACATTTTGGAGTTCAATTAATCGAACCTGTGAAGTTAATTTCTAGTTTACTATCTTGTACAGTAAGTAATAAAACAGTGTACATGTACTGTCAGGGCTGCTGAATAGCATTCTTAGCGACGTAAATTTCCTTAAGCTTCTCCCCATTTATGTCTTCTGCCTTTATTCTTAAGTGAGTAATTTCCAGCACTATTGGTTATTTGTATATTCCAATACAGATTTTTCAGATTAAGTCAAAATAACTTTCTACTTGAAAGGTATTTTGTGGCAGCAGAAATTATATATATTCAAATTGTGGTGTTTTTGAAATTAATGAGCTTGTACAGGTAAGCACTCAAATCTCAGAAAATGGTGAATTGAAGATGATGCGGTGGCCTTGTTTTGGGTTGCCTAATGCAGCAGGAGGGTATGGGGAGCACTCACACTGAGAGCACCAACTCAGTACTTAAACTCATAGTTCTTGTTTAGTTTGTTGCTGTAAGCTGCACTTTTCCTGTGAAGTATTCTGTTTCTGCTGTGAAGAAAAATGGCTAATTCCCTCATAGGCTGTTTCAAGCCAGTCATCACAGTGGTGTCTAAGTGCTTCATAAACATTGCTTTATTTTAGTTTTGTGTATGATTGCTTTGTATTTTCCAGAGAAATGAAAGGAAGAAAAAACAGAAATCGAGTCAAAGTAAACGTATCACTAGATGCAAATATGGGGGAAAGAAAAAAAGTTTTCTTAACTGGTGATATTAAGCGTACCTTAAACTTAAGCATACCTTCAATTCAAAATAATTTCCCTGACAATTATGACAAAAATGAGGATTTACTTGAGACTAGTTTGTGTTTTAAGCAAATAAAATATTTAAGCTAAGAACGTTTTCCCACATCAAACAAACTCCCATGGAACAGTGTAATGGTCTTATCTTTGTTTACATATGGGGACTGAGGCACAGAGTGAATTTAAATGTAGCAGATACCTTTATATGTTAAATTCGAAACACTGACAGCCAGGTACTTCAGCATGTTATGTAACTTTTTTTTTAAATAAGAGAAATGCACAAACTTCAGTAATCCCAGCTGCAACTGAAATTGTGAAGAGTTCTGGAAATAAAATAGTAATACCTCATGTTGGAGTCGGAGATTTTTTTTTTTTTAAAGTCTCTTTAAAAGCATTAATTTACTTGCATGCCATTGTTTGACAGCTTTGCACAGTGTTTGGTTACATGCAATATCCTTTTCCTAGCTGCTGCTTTTTTTTTTTTTTTCCTGTCTTAGTTCACCACTAATCTTTCCATTCTTCTCAATAGATTACATTGAAGTCCTATGGCCTTTATTCATACTGCAGGCCTGCCCTGTCTTGGAAAGTGTCAGGAAGTTCAAAATATTAATGCAGTCATGTGCATTGGGTCTGAATTTATGTTTGTCATTGACTTTATTCTGAGATTTTGTAATCCTTTGCTGTTTATGTTTGCAAACTTTATAATACATTCAAAACACTCCAGTGAGAGCATAAATTGAACCCTGTGGCTTTCTATTAAAACATAATTGAAGTGAGCGTTGAAACTGAGAACTCTGCTTCTCAAACACGTTTTTATAATGTTTTTATAAAGTTAGTCACAGCCATGGACTTTCTAATTTTCATACCAGTCTTTTGTTTTTTAATTCTTATAAAAGTATCATCTTTACATCATTAAAGAATACTGCTCAAGTCTTCAAAGTGAGCACTAGGCAGAAATGTAAGTAATAATCTGATTGAGTACTCATGTGTTTAACATCTGCTTCATTTGAAACTTGCCCAAATGAAATATTTTTTTATAGAGTAAATGATTATGAATTCTGTTTGTGTTAGAATTTTTCTATGCCCTACAGTAGGAAGTCCCAAAAGTGAAGCCAATATTTGTTATGTAGGGTTAAAGTCAGTCTATCTTCCAGTGGCTTTATTTTGAATTTGTAACTTGTACTAGTTAACTAAATACTTGATTAGCTATCATATAGAATGTCCAAAATGTTTAGGCACAAAATTTGGGCTTAGGCCTTAATAACATTCTCAATTATCAGTAAACCGTCCATCTTGATGTTTCAATTGACTGAAATATGGATATTTTAACACATTTGCAAAGCATGCTAACAGTGTTAGACTGGAACTTAGCAATATAGATCTGTAAAAAAAAGTTCTTGTTGGCACATGAAGTCCTAATATATGCTGATTCAAGGATCAAAAAATGGGATAAGATGTGATCTTTTAAGCCCCAGCACTTTAGTAATCAGACACATTCATATTAGTGAAATGAATTCCATGCTTTTGAAATGCATTTCTGTAAAGTAATCTTTACGTGGATGGGAAGGAGAGGTTACTGAGGTTACTCCTGGTGCCAGTGGCAATAGAAGGAACGTAATCCAAGTCTCCTGAATAGCAGCACTCTGGTTTAATCGGGAAGAGATATCCATGGCAAGGGAAAAGCTGCAGTTTCCTTCCACGACACTCCATTTTTCCTTTCCCATCTTTCTGATTAGCAGAGTAAGCAGTGGTGATATTGAGAGGATAGAGGATATGAGGAGTGCCTTCACAACTCTGTTTCATTCATCTCAGTCTTCCATTTAAAATACTACATCACTTTTCTGTCTGAATACTCCTATGTAGTTTTAGTGCTGTCAATGAGATTAGTTCAGGTATGAATATTACCCTCACTTTAATAGCATTGGGACTGACATTTAAAGGAAATCAGTAAATCAATAGAAACTGTTCCTCGGTGCAACATATTTTAATGTTAATACTTGTCACTGAAACTCTAGAGCTACAATTACAGCAAAATTATTGTGCTTGACGAAGTGAACATTTTAATGTGTGCATGCTAATTTATGGCAGATGCAAGATTGGATCAAACTGTAAATTTGACAGGAGAGTTTGGAACTAGCTACTCTCTTATTAGTGGTGTAGATGTTGCTTCTATTTTGCCATCAATGAAAACAAATCCCTGGCTCACATCCTTATGAATGAAACAGCTACTCACATTGAGAACCAATATTATATTTATAATATTCATATCTCTTTCCGGAGTTAGTGTGAATATACAGTAAAACAAAGCTGGACTTTGTCAGTGTAATCTCTTGAGCTTTTAAGGGCTCTCTACACTTGCTGCTGCTACTGAGTAGATACTGGTGCAGCCATCTACATTTAAAGATCTGTAATGAGATTCTTGGGTGTGAGCAGTAGGGAAAAAAATGTTAAGAAATGTGGGAAATATGGTTGTGTGTGCCAGTAATCCACAAATAAATAAAGTATGTATGTATGAATTGTCAAATGTTATATTTATTGTGCATACCCTAATTGCTTTTTCTGTGTGGTCATATGTCGTCATATTTTGTTGTTGAGGATAACTTCTGATGTTCCTGACTATTTTAAATTTAATGCAGTTTTTAAGCTACTCTTAGAAGTAAAATGATTTTGTGGTACAGAGTTTTATATCCGTTCTCTTCTGTCCTATCAAAAAGCATTTGCACAAAAAAATCTCCAGGACTTATACCAACTAGTACTTTTATTTTCTATTGATAATAGATATAAAAGAACTTTGCAGATTTAAGAGTACCTTTGGTGAAACTTAAGGCGATTTCTATAAACAATGCCCAAGGCATCAAAATGTATGCGTATGTCTGTGTACACACTTTAATTTAATATTTCTTCTTCTTTACTCCTCTCCTACTTGTTAGATTCAAGGTACTTAAACATCATTCTTAATGGACATCCTGTTTCTATTAAGACTAGGTAGTAATTTAGACTGTCTGATCATGACTAGGGCATAGGAGTGCTAAGATCACCGCTGAGTGGCATTGGTATACTGGACTGCTATCACAGGTTGCAGGAGTTGGAAGGGACCTCAGGAGATCATTGAGTCCAACTCCTCTGCTAAGGCAGGTACCCTACAATAGGTCACACAGGCAGGCGTCCAGATGGGTCTTGAGTATTTCCATAGGAGGAAATTCCACATCCTCTCTGGGCAGCCTGTTCCAGTGCTCCATCACTCTTAGTGTGAAGAAGTTCTTCTGCATGTTAGTACAGAACTTCCCATGTTCAGGTTTTAGGCCATTACTCCTTATGCTATTGCTACACACCACCTTGAAGAGCCTGGCCTCATCCATTTGCCTCCCACCTCCCTTTAGGTATTTATATACGTTAGTCAGATCCTCTCTGTCATCTTTTCCTCAGACTGAGCAGACCCAGGTTACTCAGACTTTCCTTGTATAGGTGATGCTCCAAACCCTTGTATCATCTTTGTGGCCCTCCACTGAACTCTCTATCTAGGGGTCCCTGGTAGTCTAAATGTGGCCTCACCAGGATAGTCAATGGCTGGCTATGCTTTTTCTTTTTTTTTTTTTTTTTTTGCTTTGTATAACAAATGGTCAGGAAGCAGCTTGAAAAGGAAAAGCAGTCTTCATTTTAAGAGTTTAGAAATGCCAGCATATAATTAGCATGCTTCATCCTACTTTACAGTCCCTAGAGTGTGGAATAAAGATGGGGTAGAAACATCATTTTCGAGTCTAAATGCCTCTCACGGTTATCTTAAGACTGATATAATTCACATTCCAGACTTCCACATTGGTTTTGTTTAAAAGTAGCAGCTTAGCCATTGCTCAGTACTGTTTATGATTCCTTGAGGTCTCCTAATGTGTTTTTTTTCCCTTTTTTTTAATAGATAGAAGAACGTGTTCTGAATTGCAGAGATTTTATTGACGTGGTTTTTAATACAAAATTCCCCTTCCTATTTTAATATGATAAAATGAGCATCTCAGGTTTATGATGATTAAAAACAGAACAAAACAGAAAACTTTTGTTTGGAAATCATCCTGTGTCCCCTAAGTCCATCAGGGAACAGTGCAGGCTGGGAGGGTAAGGAGGAGAGAGGAACAAAACAGCCATGAATGGGGCTATGTATGGGGCCTCGGTGGGGCTGAGGTTGGTTAGGGAACTCTATGGCCAGGGTCAGTGGCATAGCCTGTAGGTTATCCCTGAGCTCCAGCAGGCAAATTTCTGGGAGACAAGATGCTCTCAAAACTGCTACACTATGAAACATTTTTTTTTCCCACACCCCAAATGTGTCATACTGTAGTCTTTCCTCTCTCTCCCATTTGTGAAAATTAATTGCTGTTTCTATATAGCTTGTTATAAATTCAGGTGGTCCATCAGATGGGGAAAAAAAAAGGGGGGGGGGGGGGAAGTTACATTTAATAATGTATTATAAATTTAATGTATTTTTAACTTATACTCTAGAAAAAATTAGAAGACTTGAATGCAGACTGGAAGGCAATAAACCACTTAATTCTACAACTGAAGGAAAAGCCAACATTTGGAGAGCCTGCCCTTTCCTCTCCAGGTCTCTGTAAGTGTTTCATTGTGTACATCTTCTAAAATTAGTTAAAGGAAAAATGGCTTGAGACAGACTAAATTCATTGTGCATCTGTTCAGATTTTAGCGTTAGCTGGTAAATGGGAGATGTACTGGTATGGAATTCAACTTCTTTTCGTTTTTGTGTGATGTGTCTCAGAAGACAAATTTGTTTATGTATTTGATGAAATGATTGTAATGTGGTTTTGAAATTATTACCTGCTTCTAGGTCTTGTTTCTTTATCCTTTGTAGAGAAAACATTATGACTTTCTACATTCATTTATTAAGCAAATACGATGAAAGAAAGAAATTGTTTAAACTAAAAGGTCAAGTAGATATAAATTTGTTACAAAATGAAGTTCTGAAAATAGTTTTTATATATGATAGACCAATGATCTGGGACTGTTTCAAGACAAAGCATCCGTATTTGAAGAAAGGATTGGAGTTAAATGTTAAGTCTATGGGTGACACCAATGGGTTTGCTGAGTTGTTCATGAATATGCAACAAGAGACTTGGTTTCCATTTAATTTAAATTATTTGAACAATGTTTTTGTTTGTTTGTTTTGTTTTTTACATTTTCCTTATATTTCTTTGCACCTGCAGTCTCCCTACAAGGACTACAAATTCATTTTCCTACTGTTTTGCTTTGAAATGTATTGATTAAGTTTGGGTGGAAAAGGTACATAATTGAGACTCTGGGCTAAAGGCTGCGTTTCTGAAGTCAAGGTTCTTTACTTGATAGTAAAATGTCATCTCAGTTGCTTGGAATGAGGAGTGTTTTTCACCCATGCAAGGTGCAGAGCTGCTTGGTGATCTGCTCAGATCTGGGCGAAGTGTCTTCTACTCTTAGGTTGCCTATAACATAGGCTGTAATACAGTGATAGAATCTCCTGGGATTTGATTATTTGTAGGATGTTTATCTCTCTTCCTTTTAGCATGTTTTAATGGATAACATATGAGAAAAACTGATGCTGGGGAATTCTGTATCTTCTGCTAGTGACTTACTATTATAGCAAAGAAGAAAAATGTTTTCCTTTGGAAGTAAATTGCACCATTTAGGCAGGATCCAGAATATTCAGTACCAGAGGACACATTCAACCTTTGGCAGAGTTGTGTTAATTCAAGCAAAGCAGATGTCTTGCTTAATGATGTGTTGAATCTTACTATGTAGGAACTATAATTTATTTTTTTGCAGTTTATAACTGCCATGGTTCCAGTGTTGATCTTTGATTTTCTAAAAAGGATAAATACCACCAGTCTATTTTTTTTTTTTAACTTATAGCACAACATTATCCTTAGTTTACAGGTCTTTGTTCTAAGGCACGCTGTAGAAATTCATTTAATGACATGGGGGAACTGAAGGAGATGTGTAATCATTTTTTGATGTGCTGGGTCACTAAACTTGCTGTGTCAGTTTTGCATGTCAGCAGGTTATGTCAACTTCCAGTGGGAGGGAGCATTTGTGATCTGTGAATTTGCTGTTATAAAGAACGTGGTAATAACTGTACAACAGAGAGAACACAGCATAGTCTTTCATCAGATTCCTATATTAACTAATGCGAAGCTGAATCTGAAAAATTGTTAAATCACTAATTTACCTTAATGCAAGATGTAAGCCCTGACCACTAACATCTCTGAGACTCAGCAGATGGAATTACACGTGCAGAAAATGAAAGCACTAGTGTTCTCTAAAGGATTCGGCAGGAAGTAAGATTGATTTCCTTTCTAGTGCCAAGAGCACTTAAAACGTGAACCTGTGCTTGTAATGCTAACTCATAATTTTTCTTTATTTGGGTCAGTTTACTGCAATAACATCATTATAAATGTGTTATCATAAAATTGTACAGTTCAGAAGGGAGCTGAGGCAACATGTATTCTTCTTGTTCAAAGCAGGGTCAATTAGAGTAGGTTGCTCAGGGCCATGTCCTGAAGGTTTTTAAGTCAGGCTTTCCCCTCCCTGGGAGTTGAGGAGAGCAAAGAAGCTGCCTCTCACCTTTCTTTTCTTTACACTGGGCTACCCAAGTCCCCTCATGCCATCATAGGATGCGTCTTCCAGCTCTTTTATCAGCGTTTTTGCCCTCCTCTGAAATGCATGCATCGTTCAAGGTGTGGCCACACCAATGCTAAGTATAGCATGAGAATCACCTCTGCAGTCTGTCTGTGCTGTGTTTGCACCCCAAAATGCCTGCTGGGGCACATTGTTGGCTGATGCTAAGCTGCTGTCACCCCAGATCCCTTTCTGCTAATCTGTTCTCCAGCCTCTTGTCTCACAGTCTGTGCCTGCGTCTGGTGCTGCTCCATTCCAGGTGCAGTACCCAACATTTTCCGTTGTTGAAGGTATGAGGAGTGATCAATGTGAACTGCCTGAAATACTGCAGCTGGGGAGACTCACCTCATGTACTCAGATAAAACTGTTAGAAGCCTGAATATTGACACTCCTTTTTTGAAAGAGGCCTCTCCCTCCAGAATAATGACTGTTAAAAATTACTGTTTTCCTTAAACTATGATGTCAGGAAAAAATATTCTCAATGAAGTAAAACTGAAATCTCCCCACATCCAAACAATCTCATTAAAAAAAAAAAAAAAAAGCACAGAATAATTTTGGAAGGACTCCGTGAAGCAGTGGAAGTATCTTCTGTTGATACATTTTTGTTGATGCCTGTGTTGCTGAGACTGGGGAATGAAGATGTAATTGGCTAAGTTCTGCTGCCCTGTCAGGTGTCATTTTGTCTAGTCTGGTTACAAGAACTCAGCCAGAGGGTCTTACTAAATATACCATCTGGTGGCTGTAATAGAGGGAAGGGACCCTTTGTATAATTATTTCTAGGTCTCTGTATTATGGTTTGCTTGACAGGAGAAATACTAAAAAATGTCCATAATATCCCACAAGGCCAGTGTGCCCTCAGGCATAATGAACAAGAACTACTTTTCCTGCTAGGAAAATGTACTTAACTGAGAGGTACGTCTAAAACATTAGCAAAGATTGACTTTTAAGACAAGATGATTCAGGAAGGAAATCACACTTACTATCTGTACATGACATTATAACATGAAATTGTGTCAACATCTCTATCTAAATAACTTGATGCATTGCTTAAGCAGCAGTTTGAAAACATTGTAAGTAGAGAAACGTTGTTTTGCAGTGTGCTTTTATAGGACAAATTTTAATAGGATCTTTAGCATCTGTCAGATTTCTTTTGTACTGAAGTGCTACCTCTGCATTTACTTAATAAGTTAAAGTTACATAGTGCTTTGTAAAACTTTGTGAATACATTGTGGTGTAGAAGACATCCCTGACTTTGTTCTTGAGGAGTTTGTTTTCCCTTAATTACCTTCATTTCAAGGAAAAATGTTGTCCACTTTTATTTGGAATTATACTTGAAAATAAAAATTCTTAAAAGGATATGTATTTATTCTTAGCCATGCTCTACTTGAAGTTAGTGAAACTTTAAAAACAACAGAATTAAGACAGTTTAAAGTACTTGTTCAGCTAATTTTACACTTTGCATGTCGAGTAATATAACTGAGAATGGTACTTTATGTTGTTACTCTTGCCATTTGTTTAATTTATTCAGTGTACTCTCTGTATAGTTTCAGTTTTTTTCTGAATTTTTAGGCAAGTTTTTGTCTTACATTAAAACGCCTAATCAAGTGACATGGAAAAAGATATGACCAAGAGATGAAGAAAAATTTAAGAGTGTTAATGTTAATTACAATGGCAAACTTACTTCAAAAATTAAGTAGAATTCAAGTTATTTTTCTTTTAAAGCTTTAAGTCAGCAGTCCTTAATTTGGAGCATTATTTTTAGTAGGTCTCTTTAAAAAGTACCATTTTCATTTTACAAGTTGTAGTTGAGTTAGAGTTACATATGGCTGAGATGCTTTATATACGTTGATAATTATTGTATATTTAAAATAAGAGGAAAGCTGTTACTGCTTCTTGAATGCATAGAACCAAATCTGTTGGGTGCTTTTCAGTGTAATTTGCTTTGAGGCTTGAAGCTGAAGACTACAGGCATGGAGCCAAAGGTTCAGATTCCATGCATAGGGCAATAAGGCTTTTCAGGTTTTAGAGTGAATTAGGGAGAATGTAGAGGAGCATTGCCACAAGTTGAGACCATTAAAAGCAAGTTGGAGTATGTGGTTTATTAGCTGCTGTAACTTCACAAACTTCACCAAAGCAGAACTCATCATTGCTTATTAGCGTATACATTCAACTGAGATGTAGTAAAAGGATTTGGAGGCAGTCATCTCCTGGGTCTGTTGTGCTTTGAATTTTGGGTTTTCAGTTGAAAGAATGTTATTTGTCAATCTGTGGAAACTACTGTCAGTAGAGCTTTATTCCTTACTTTTGCTTTTATATTTTATTTGAAAGAGTGCTTCCTAAGGCATGTCTCCTTTGGTTTGGGAATGATTAGTTTCATGGAGAAATGAGAAGCAAACAAATCCCCACCTGGACCAGGCTTTATGCATTTCCTAGGCTTATAAGAGCTTATAAAACAGTTCTTAAAAAAAAAACAAAAACAATCACCCCTGTTACTCTTCTTGAATATGTAGAGTTGCTAGGTTATTTTGTCTGAATTCCCGTGTGTTGTTTGGGATGTAACATAGGGTACATATCTACTAGGGTAACTAAAGAAGTAACTGAAAGTATGATTTCTGAGATTGTATGTTTTTAAGGGAAATTGGCAACAACTAAAAGCATGTACATAAAAATGCATACCTTGATGCAATAACGTAAGGTTTAAAACTAAAATCCAGTGACTTAAACTGACATTCTCGCAGTGCTAGTGTCAGTATTTTGTGCACCTGTAATTTTATTTTCATATTCATTGCCCAGGTGAGTGTTTTATTTTTCTATTAGTAGTAAGATGGAGAGTTGTACAGACTGAGCAGGGCATTATGAAGGCTGCCCAGGTGAATCTCTGATATTATATTTGGTTAAATATTTTCAGTTGGATAGAAGGATCTTTGAAACTATGACTATTGAAATATATTCATTTCAGGGGTTTCAGATATGAATCATATAGCATCTCTCTCTAAAATAAACAAGCCACATTTCTATTTTCAAGAGACAATGACAAAAAATGTAAGGAAGAAAGTGACAACAACCAGCTTTGGGCAAAAATGCACAATGGAAAGTTTGTTTTTTTAAAATATTTCATAGCTAATGTGCTCTGAAGCAGCCATTGTTTATATACTGCACGCAGTGCTTGAGTGAACACGTATGCTCTAGTTCAGAACTGTGTTTCTCAGAATTTTCAAATGATAGTCTTAAAATCCTTCTAGGTTTATTGTGTACATGAATGCATAACTATGTGTGTATTTAGAGGTTAAATTAAAAACAAATGTACAAATCAGGGAGTCTGTATTGTTTAGAACACCTGACATAGCATAATTGAGACGAGGTAAACTCACAATAATTCCTTGAGGAAGACCGAGCAATCTAGGAACCTGTGCACCTATAGTGTTTTTAGTACTAGTGCATATGTTATTTAAAAGATACCATGCAATAATACCATTTAAAATACCGGTGCATGGGTCATGATAGATGCTTAATATTGCAGAACCATTTTCCAGTGTTGAAGAGCTAGAAATCCACAGCTTGCATCTGCTATGAAAGGAAGTTCTATGCTGAATTTAGAAGGCATTGCTACTGCCAGTAGTCCATTTTAGTTAACATTAAGTTTAGGACACTAATAAATGAAGTCACTGCTGTGAGAGTTGTAATAGAGAGAAATGCTATTTCTGATGATGGCCATGTTCAGAATTGTATAGTTTGCTATATTTGCTTATGCAGAATATAAAGGAAATGTCTTTTTTTTTTTTTTTTAAGTATCAGTTATAATTTTGTTTAAGTCCGTGAAAGTTTTACTGAAACAAGGGAAAAAAAGAAAAGTGAACAGGGAACAATGCCATAAGGAAACATTGTGGAGAATACTTTGAGTTCTTGAATCAGTGCTGAGCGGTAATAAAAGTAGTGTCTTATATCAGTTAGCCTATCAAAGATTGCTCACTCTAGTATAAAGTGCAATAGTAAAGGAATAGATCATTTTCTTCACCTTTTCTTTTGGTTGTTCTGTGCCTTTGGAGGAAGGAATAAATAATCTTTCACATAAACCATTTTAGTTTGTTTGGGTTTGTCGTTTTACTTTACAGTTTACTTTCACAGTTACCAGCCTGATTTGGCCCTGTTATTTGTACATCACCATATATCCACTTTCCCATTGTGTTCAAAAATGAAGTTGTCTGATTATTCTGTCTGTTTTTCATTTGGAAGCTTTCTCACTTCTCATACATGCCACATCTAACAAATAGCAATATGGCACAAACCTGAATCTGTTACCATTTGATTGGAGATTTTTCAAGGTCAGGACCCAGTTCCACAAGCAGTTCTATTTTTCAATACAGCTGACATCAGACACAAGCTGAAGACAAACTTGTCTAATAAAGCTTTCAGATTCAATTTTCTCTCCGCATATAGCTTCAGGAATCTCTGGAGGTCATTCACAGCATGTACTGCAACACCAACAGGGAGAAGTAATGAAAAGAGTCTGGATAAAAAGCTGACACTATGCCTTCAGAGCTGCGTGAATAAAAGCATAATAGGCAAGTTTATAAACGCAAATCTCTGTGATTCTCAGAATTTCAGTCTTGATCTTTATAGCATTTATTGATGTGAGGATTTGTTTCTGGATTATCTGACAGGTAGAAAAATACATGCCAAATATTACTTAAGCCACAAAAGCCTGATTTAAATCAAAGGAAATAAAGTTTCTGCTTTATATTTAACATCCTATTTCAGGGGTCTCACTATAGGTTACCCTTTAAAAGTTTCTGTGATAAACATCTGTAACAGTTCAGTTTGTAAAGGGAATATGGACCTTTATTTTGATTTTTCAGGGTTCAGCTTATTAAATAAAACTGTGGGTTACTGCCCAGAGTTTTTATTATGCATACACCTATGATGAAATGCAAATAGGAAAGTGGAAACAGGAGTTGGCTGCTTCACTGTTACTAAAGACAATATGGAATCCAGATCTGCTTTTTATTTTCTACAGCAAGTTGTTGAAAGCACAGCTGTCAAGATTTATGACATAAGTAAGAGTAATGCTATCATCAGTCTTTCAAAGGACCACATTCAGCTACTTCGTTTTTGAAATATGGTCTGATGTTTTCTTCTGAGGAGTGGGTTTTGCAGCATATTTTCTTTCATTTAATATCTTGATCAATAGCAGCAGGATTACAGGAATCGTTTTGATTAAACTCAATGAAATGTAAATGATACCATCTTGACAAATTCATGGTTGTACTATTGACTGCTTGTACCAAGTGAGAGCAAAGAGCTAAGTTACAGATATGTTTGTTGTTGTTGTTTACATCGCTTATATATATAGCATGGCTCAGGGGAAAAAAAAAAAAAATTGCTTTTCTCTAGAACAGAGTGTTCAGCACTCTCTGCTGAATCCAGACCTTGCCATTTCTCAGAATCATGGTGACTGTAGGGTTTGAACTGGTTCATCCAGGAAGATATGGAAAAAGAGTTTCTTGGTAGAGTTCCAGTGAAGCATAGATAATTAAATGCTAGCGTGTGCTCTTTTTTAGGCTGAGTCTAACTCAGATTCTAGCTTTACGTTGCACGATTTTTTCACTCTGCCTCTTTCGCCTGAGTACTATTATTGTTGACTATTAAGATAGCATGGACTTGCAAATAGCAGTAATATTTCTTTCCTGTTTAATTTATGTAGTAATTAGGTCTATTGACAATTTCATTATGTGAAGAATCTCTTTAATTTCCTGCAATAATAGAAAGTGATAGGTGCAGTTGTTTGTTGACTTATGCTTCTTAAAAGAGGAAAGCAAGCTGGCTTTTCCTTCTGAAAGATGTAGTATTTATTGCCACCCTGGTCATATCCCATGCATAAATGCAATGGCTTTTTGACATTCTCATCTTTCTGTGGTGATTGGTACTGCCAGAGTTGGGTGTGCTCTACAGAGAACCAACCAACCACCAAGGAGTATGCAAAAGTGTGATCACATGTTATGAGCGGACTGGAAGCTTCAGGGAATGAGAAGCAAAGCTCTTAATTGCTTTTAACATTTCTGCTGTACTCAAGGGGTGTGAGACAATGAAAGAAGCGAGACTTGTTTCTTAAACTTTGGAAAGTTAAAATGAGGAAAAAATGGCTAGTGGTAATCTTCTGTGCTTCTCCAGCTTGAAAATTCTTTAGATTTGTTTATATGAACTTGTTGATGAAACATCAGACTGCTTTCTTCATTTGTGTGAGTATAGAGAAGCAAGAAGTAGTAATGGAGATAAGCAAGTAGACATTTGCAGTACTGACATTTACTTCAACAATAGATTAGTCAGAGGAAACATAAGTTCTCAAAGGCATTTTTTTTTTCCTAAGGTTAAACCAAAATAGTTGGAAGAGAAATAGTCTAGTTTGACCTGGAAAGTATTGTGTGTTTTGACAGAATACATTTATAAGTGTTTCAGAAAGTAATACTGGGAAAGATATTAAAATATTTCTGATGAAGAGGAAAGAAGCAAAGGTGCTAGCAATGATTCAAGGAATTGCTTTGTCAAGAAGCACTAGTGAATTCACGGCATTCTTTAGATTTTGGTAACTGCAGGATTTTTCTCTCTAAGAAGTGTAAGTTAGGAAATTTTTTGAACGAATACTGTAATGGTTTCTTATTAACTAATACCTGAACTGTTTATTTCAAACCTTCATACCTGTTTTGATCATTTTCTTAACTGCATGTGAGCTAAAATTCCATCAGATCTTTGGTATTCCTAAAAGACCACTATGTAATGCTCTTTTTTTTTCTTTCTTTTTTCTTTTTTTTAACATTTCTTTTTTCTTTCCTTTTGGCTAGGTTAGCAATTTATACCTGTTAAGGCAATTTGTAGATCTTCCAAAATTAGGCGAGGTGATTTTCATGGAGCTGCTCACAAACTTGTATCAAAGAACTAGTTGCTAAAGTTGTTACATGATAATAGTCGTATACTGGAAATGTAAACTGTTGTCATACAGATTGACATCCAATTGAAAGCTCCGTATTGAATGAAGGAATTTTTTTACTTTTACCAACAGAAGAAATGCTGAGAGTTGCATGCATCGTATGTGACAGATAAGTCATAATATTTTTTATAATGCGAGTATCTGACAGAACTTGATGGACTCCTGTAGTACAAAGTGCTCATTTTCAAATCCTTCTGTAAAATCTGCAAAAACTGCTTACTAAGGAGACTCCTACCCTATGGAAGAAAAAAAAAAAAAATTATGTAGGGGTACAAATAATGTTGCATTAAAAAAAAGTCTCTTTAGACTTCCTAGAAAAGGTGATGTGTGTTACTAGATTTGAGAAACTTAATTGGGAATGAAAGAGTGAATTACTGAAAACATATAGGGGATAAAAATAAATATACAAAAAAAGAAATTATATCTCACTATTAAAATATGAATATAAATAATGGTGGAATTCAGCAATAATATTAATAAAATAAAAATAAAATAGCCTGTTGACAGTGTCTTAATATCACTAAAGAGACTCCTTGTGTTGATTCCACTGTCTACTTCAGAAGATCTAAAACCAGGCTGCAGCATTTTAGTCAACACTTTGTTTCCAATTTTAAATTTTAAAGAGCCCACAGGATAAACTAAATCTTAAAAACTCAAATATGTAAGTAGTGCTTACAGGGCAAATAGCAGCTCCATTGACTAATTTTACATAAAGAGATTAATACTACTAATTAATAATACTAATTTCTAGTACCATAAATCTCTGTGGGACCTAGAGTGCTACTGCAGTACAACCTTTTCAGTGTTTCTGTTGCTCACAGAAATGACTTTTTTGTATGAGGACTTCCTGAAGTTTCTGTGAAAGTCTCGGGAAAAGGATTATACAGACATTGCATGTTTGCTTAAGAAGAAAGAATGTGTCATCCTAAAGCATGAAGATTAATATGCATTAAATGACCTTAACTGGTTGTTATTTTTTTGGTTGTTGTTGTGGTCACACATAGAACTCTTTATACAAGATTAATGTATTATTTTAGCAGGGCACCATGAATGAATGTATGTAGGAAAGTGGTAAAAAGCCTGCATTTAGCTTCTGAAGTAAGTGAAAACTTCTGTCCAAAAATTCCATATGGTAATCCACTCAGTGTTTCAACTAATAAAAACAAGGGCTGCCTCCTGTTCTCTCGTGTTGGCTCGTGACATCAGAGGCAGATACTGGTGACATGGCAGTAAAGGTTGAACCTTCCTGCCAATATCCTGTAACGCTTTGTTGCTGTGGGACAGATGGCAGCAGAGGGGCAGTCTGACACAATGGCATCTGACATGGAAGTGTGAGTGAAGCAAAGGTGTGTCACTGAATTTGCTGATGCAGGAAAAAATGGCACTCACTGACATTCATCAACACTTGCTGCACATTTGTGGAGATCAAGCAGTGAACATGAGCACAGGGAGGCAGTGGATGGTGCACTTCAGCAGTAGCAACAGCAACAGCAGGCCACCTCTCTTGGTACAGGGAGGTTCTTGTTAAGAACACAGCATGCAAACTCTTGTTGGTGAAAAGGCATAGTTCGTGATGGAGATTGTGTGAATAGTATAGTGTATAGTATTGCAACTGAAAAATTTCTTTCTCAGGTAGTGTTATTGCGCTCTTTGTACTGGTTGTAGTTTTAGAAAAAAATAGAAGGCATTATTTTCTGAGCAACCTATGTATATGAATAATTTAAGATGCGGTATGACTTTGTTCTGTGCAAACTGCTATATATGATCAGGTTCAAGAACCATCCTGGTCAAACATGAAATCTTCACAAGGAAGAATTCACCAAACAAGAAACTAAAAGTATCAAAAGAAGATTTTAGTTATTTATGTAATAAGAGGTAATAAAATTATTACTTTTTCATTTTAATTGAATCTTTGAATTTCCTGTTTTAGTAAGTTTTTCTTCTTTGCCTTGGAGAGCATGTTACATGAGCTTAAGGAAAAGTCTCAAATCAATAATGAGAGCAGAGAATTTAAGGCACAGGCAAGCCAGAAAACAGTTGTTTGTCTCAGCTGTGAGTTTCCTGGTACTTCATATCACAGGGTAAAAGAGGGTATTGTTTGAGGGAAAAAGCACAAACATTTGTTATTTTATTTTTGTTTTTGTTGTAGTAAATGATGATTCTTAACATACTTCCAATTTATGTTGTTTCAGTATCTCAACATTTTAGTCAACTTCTGTATTTGTAATGAAAATGCTGGTAGTATCAAGAAATGATTATTTTTACTGTAGTGGTAATATTGGTGGTAATGCAGATATTTCTTCAGGTAACCTTTAAACTACTGATCAGAAAGAGGAATGAAACAGTTGTATTTGATACACAGTTTGTAGAAGGAATAGATTGTGTTTATGGGTGAATTACATTTTTTTTAAATCTCAGTATTTTAGTGAGCATCCAGTGGTGGAACAGTATAACTTTAGAATATAGTTTTCACATACTTTTAGAATATGTGATAGTAGTTAAATTAGCCTTGGTAATGTAATCAGTGACACATCTTAAATTGAATGTAGAGCCATAGTTTAGCTACTGCATGAAAGGTTGCAGTGATACCTGTTTTTAGTTTCAGTTATTTGCTTTAATTCATACACTTGTTCATACCCTAGCCTTTCACTTTTCAGTTTTTAGTGGACCCATCAATCATGTTTTGCCTAAGGAAGGTTTCACTGGAAATGCCACAGAAACATCATACTAAAAAGAAACTGGTCAGCTTATCTTTAAGAAAGTTTTGGATGGAACTATATATCCACGCAGATCAGGAGTCAATAATGATAGCTCAGTTCACAAATACATATTACAGTCTTTAATTGGCCTCTGTTTGAGTCACAGTGGGTAGAGTAGTGCAGACTTGAAGCTTTTGCCCCAGCACATAGAACAGTCTTTTGGATGTTTCCAAACACTGTTCCTCAATCATTTCCATGTATTATTTTCAGTCTTAGCTGCTCCATTCCCAAGGCATTATCTTCTATTTCTAATTTGACTCAGAGACTTTTTGAACTTGAATGTGTGGCTGTACAGAATGGTTTGGTCTGGAAGTCTGAAGGCCTCCAGAGATCACATGGTTAGATTCCTTTCTCAAGGAGGGATGCTCAGAGCAGGTCCATGTCCTGGTGACTTTTGATGATCTCCAAGGAGGGAAAATCCTCTGTCTTTCTGGGCACCCTGTGCAAGCGCTCAATCACCTGCACAATGAAATTGTGTTTCCTAATATTCAGGTAGAACCTCCTTTTGGTTTATACTTCTTCCCCTGTCACTGGAAATCACTGAAAGAGCTTGGCTTTGTTTTCTTTACATACTTCTTTCAATTTTTTACATACATTGGTAAGATTCCCCAGGCTAAGGTCTAAGCAGTCCCAGCTATCTCAGCCTTTCCTTTAATGTATTATAAATTGATGTCAATAGCAGGTGATGTAAATATTACCTAGGTTTTCATAAAATCAAATACTGAGTATCATCTGTCAATATTCTTAAACTAAAACTTTTATCAATAAAATATCTGTATAGTTACTAAATTATTTTTTCCTGGTATTTTTTTTGAGAAAACGTTTAAGGCTAGGACAGTCAGACGTATTTTTATTATTCAAACAGAAAAAAGGATCATTTCAAAACATGATTATTTAGTTAGTTATTTTGTCTATTTGTTACAAAAATGTTAGCACAGAGATACAGTGCTGTAAGGATAAGCATTTTGCACATTTAGAGCAGTGGGTGGAATTTCATTGGCTGTGATTTTTTTTATTAATATAGGGAACTGTACTCTGTATTTAGATCAGCAGAAAAATTCTGTCTTTGCTCTATGTTTTGTTTTTTTTTAAAAAAAAAGCATTGATATTAGCTATTATCATAAATTTGAACTGTCTTACCCACTGTTTTTCTATTACTTATTTTTCAGAACTCCTTTGTAACCCAGAATACTTGGCAGATAGCAGTAGCTCGCTCTGCAGAGGTGTCATTGGCAGAGAACACCTTGTGTGGACGGCTTATATTGCAAGGGAAAGCCCAGTGTACTCATAACTTTGCCTTCTTAACTTTGAAGGACAAAGATGAGATTATTCATTTATCACTGGGACAAGTGTAAGGAATAAATCAGCCTCAGAGCCACCTTCCCAGGCCTCTCTAAGAGAAGTCTGCCTGGAGTTTAAGAGTATGAGTGTGGGTTCTTAAACCGAGCAGAAAATTGACTGTAATGACACAGAATAAGAAAAAAAAAATACTAAAGGAATCACCATTAGCAGACTATATTTTAACTCGTGTCATTGTAGAATCAAGTTTTTCCTAATCTGGTTCACATCAGAAGTGCTGGTAGGATGGCACTGAGCCTTTCTGTGGAATACATAAAGCCTTTGCTTCCTGGTGTGTTTCCTCCGAATCAGTGAACTCTGGGGGGTTTGGCCCATCACTAGAGAAGGTAATATTGCTGTGTTAAAATAGCTAATTAATTGATATGTTTTCTGTGAGTATGTCAAATATATTCTTTTTCTATTTTCCTAGGAGTAAAATGCATCTGAGTTTAGTAGGTCTATGTTACTATTACTCATTGTCTAAAGGATTTAGGGCTGACCTCTGCCTCACTTGATATTCCTAACTGTGAAAATAAATCCTGATAATAGAGAAGAAAATTGCTTGAAAATCTACATTCAGCTGCTGTGTTATTTCTTCTTTATCAAACGGTTTTGACCTGGTCACTCTGAAAGTAATGCCTATATATTTCTACTGAAACCACAACAGATACAAAGAGCACAATAACAGTATTTAATAGAGTAAATTCTCAGCTACAAAAAAAAAGCTATCTTTCAACATAGTTGCCACCAGTAACTATGCATTTTAGCCAGCAATGAACAAGAGCTTTTGTGTCATGCTTTCATGTTGCTGTCACCACTGCTGAAATGCTCACTGCACTCACGTCCACTACTTGGTCTCCATCAGCGTTCAGCAAGCATCAATAAATGCCAGTAGGTTTTTGACATTTTCTTCTCATGGAGAGGTTCAGTGACACACCTTTAGTTCATCCGCACTTCCACATCAGACGCACTGTGTCAGAGTGCACCTCTGCTGCCATCTGTCACGTGGCAATAACATGTCATGGAATATTGATGGGAAGGTTCAACCTCTACTGCCATATCACCAATATCTGCTTCTGGCTTTGTGGGACAATATAATAAAATGGGAGGGATTATAGCCCTCATAGTTATCCTATGCAATTAAAACTGCAACATTAATACACTCAGAAGAATGGTTAGGAATACTGTGAATGGACTCAGCTCCATTTAAATACTTTACCTTGTGAAGGAATGTTGGAAGTGGTTTGAAATTTTCAGGAGTATTGTCCTTCATACTGTCCATTTTGTTCCTGTTCATTAGCTAAATAGATTTGGATTTGTTCAAAGCTGTCAGTCTGACGCTGTCTTGAAACACATCACCAAAATAAGCAGAGCAAATTAGAAAAACCGCTTTCCTGCAGTTGACTTAATTCTGCTTTTATTTCTGCATTTCATATTTCAGTCTCAATTTCATGCCACATTTTTATTACTTCCATTCTTGATGTTTAGCGTTGCAGGCTATTTTCAAGAGGCACAGAGTACCCAAGTTCTCTCAACTTTCATCCAGTGTATTTCAAGGTTCAAGACCAAGTTGAAAATCACATCTACTTATTGTACCTAAAGTACTGAATTACCTGGAGTATTGCTAGATTGGTTTTGGGCTTCAGGTTAAGTAGTTTAGTTCTGTGCTTTATTTTGCTCCTGTTACCACTCTACATTGTTTCCATCTTTATTAGATAGTAGAAGGTGCTAACAAGGAGTTATCGGTAAAGCTACAGATCAATGTGGTTTAACGTCCTTATTTCTGATTGTTGTTTTGTGGTTTACTGTGTCACAGGAATGAACTGATACAACTGTTAAATAAATTGAAAGATTAAGTTCATCATGTTTCTAGTGTGATACAGTAGGATAGGATTTGTTACCTGGATAGGATTTGTTACCTGGATATTTGAAAGTAATGATTTGATTCTGTTTTATCTCCTTTGAGTCACAGAAATCATCAGTGCAGTTCTGGATAAATTTCTTCAGAATAAGATCTATTGCTATGTATTGTGTCATTAATGTTGATTTATATTTCTCTATTAATTTTAATCAATTATTTATACTCTTCCGTTGAATGAATTATGTTGTATCTGTGCAACCATAAAAGAAAGAGAAAGGACATGTACTATTTCTAGCGGTGTTCTTGTTCTCTGAGGATAATGTCAGAAGAGAAACAGACTGTGCAACCGCATTCTTAAGGTAATTGCTTTAAGTAATTTGGTAATTCGGAAGTTTTACCTGCTAAGTCAAAATGGAGCAGGTTATTACCTTACTCAGTAGTGTTATATAATGCATCTTGAAACTTTTAAGTAAGATATAGTGGTCAGTGCCTCAGTGTCCTTCTGTTAGTTCATTACAGGCCTTACTATAGTATTTCAAATTTCTTGGTGCAAAATGAGCACCTCAAAAGCAAAAGAAAAATTAATCCAAAGTCAGAGCAGTGAAAACATATACTAGAAGGTTAGGAATAGTCTCTTCTGGAATCGCTGCCATTCAAAGGAAGAAAGATGTGTTTTTATTCATGAATATATATATATTAGCAATCTCTTGAGTGTATTCTCAGGCCAAAGTATGTAAGAAGCTAAGAGAGATTAGGCTGTCTTATCTGACGTCCTGTGTTTACTTACAGAGGGTCTGTAGAGCTCTTTAGAAAGTTTTTCTTTGATCTTCCTGAAATACTAGTGAGAATAGGAATTTCTTCTGAGATTAGACAACATCTATGTAACCTATGTAAATGCCAAACTAAGCGACTGTTCTCATTTTCTAAGAACCTCTGGAGTCACAGAGGAGATACAAGGACTTTGTGTGAATGTGGGGCCGGATGGAAATGGACCTAAGCATCCATACCTTGGTAGAGACTGGAAATTAACACTTTGGCATGCTTTTAACACTTAGCTGCTTTGGTAAAGTTCTGAATTAAACACTCAGCTATGTTTTTCCATAATTGCATACGTCTTGACCATGATGTGGAATGGCTTGGTGAGAATTGCAATTGCAATACCTACAGTATTATGGAGTTCATGTGGGGAGAGGATGTAATCAGATGGCGTTTTGGAGTTGTTACAGGAAATCATGACTGGTGTGTGGAGTTGAAATCCCATACAGGAGTGAGAGAATAGAGAAAATCCTGTGAATTTATGTCTTGCGTATATAGTAATGTCCGGTAGATTGTTAGTATCCAGCCCAGAGAGAGGAAGGCACGAAGGCACTTATTACCTGAAGGTAATAAATGATATTCTTTAAAGACAGACTTGCTTAAAGCTTTCTCTGCCATTTTCTTCACCCACTGAACAAAGATGAAACATTCAATAGCCTTCTGATTGTAAACATTAAAAGAGTACAACCAAAGCAGTGTTGGTAAACTGCATGCACTGTATTTGCAAAGGTACTCTACATGTGAGGATATTAGGTATTATTTCTTGGCCCTTTTTGATCTCACCTTATTTCTGGGTAGAGCAATGAAAGCAAGGAGAATTTTTATTTACTTATTTATTTATTTTCTCTGATACTGTTTGGAGTCATTTCACACCATTAAAGTTTTCAGGCTCTAAGTGCCGACTCAGTCAAATAAGTAACTAATTATTACACTTTTTAAATGTTGATATTCTTGTCTAGCTTCAGCGTACATTAGCAAGTGAACATAATAGCAAATGAATCTACCAATTAAATAGTTCTTATTTGTCTGAATGCGAAAAGTAACTCTATTGTCAGTTCCCCTTGTCTTAAAAGAACATTACGTAGCTTTCTTTCCTTTCTCATCTTTCAAGTTTTATTGTAGAATTCCTACCTTTCTCACCTTTTCTGCTTGATGTGGGTTTGTTTTAAATGTTACCTTTGTCGGCCTAAAGTTGCAACAACACAGGACCATCCATTTTTTGGAGTCATTTGTGATCTGCCAGTGTAGGAAGAAGCTGTGATCTTTCCTCTCCTTTTCTACTCCTCCGCAGCAGTAGTTGCCAAACTCTGTCCTCCTTCATCTGCTGACAGCCAAAGGAAAGCTATGATGTATTGCTGCCATAGGGAGAAGGATGGGAAATATCATGTCTGTTGCCAAAAGTGCCAATCACCATTCACTGCTGAAATATCTCCTCTGTGATCTGCTCCAAAACTGGGAAAAAAGGCTGAATGGAAGGGTCATGAATCTGAAGATATAGGCTTTTAACCGTGAGTTAGAACTTTTGTAGTGAGCTGAGTCTCCAGCTCAAAGCCATACCCTCAGCCAGTCATGTCAAATAGTGAACAACAGGCTCAGTACATTGCTTTCTGTGCATGGACTCCCTCTTATCAGGTGTTAACAGCAATGGGCTGTCTTGCTCCAATTTATAGGAGGGACAGGAGATTCTTTGATGTATGTATACCCGACGTGAGATTAAGAAGCAGTGGTTCAAATGTTGGTCCAACCAGTTTATTACAAATCTTAATCAGGGAGATGGGGGAGAGAAGAAGGATGATAGAAAAGATAGGAAATAGAAGCAAAGAGTCTTTATAGAAAGCAAGAGGAGAATAGTCACCACCATGGATCCAGCATGGTTTGTAGTTCAGTCATTGATCTTCAATAGTGGTGGGTCATTGGGTGGTGGTGTTCTGTTGACGACGACGACTCTCCAATGGTAGTACCAACTTATAAATAAGTCCAAAGTGGTTGAGTCAGCTCTCCTTGGAGTGGCAGCTTCTGGCTCTGGGATCTCAGAGAAACCCCTTTTTTCCCATCTTCTGGGCCTTGCCAGCAGATATGAGAGAACAGGGATTCCCACCTGTTTTCACAGAACACGATGTTTATCATTCCCCAGTTTTCCCATACAGTAGCACCCATCACTTGCCTCCTCAATAAATCAGTTAGAATCTTATCACGAGAAATACCTCAGGAAGCAAGCTTTGAGCCAGAAGACAAAGAAGAGTTCTCACATGGGCAAACTGATGTGTAAGAACTCTAAAGTACTGTTAACATTTTACCTACACCAGGAGTCATTTTGATGCATTGACTAATCCCAGTGTGCCTGAGGCTGGAAGAGGTCATCTGGCCCAACCCCTGCTCAAGCATGGACACCCAGAGCAGTGTGCCCAGGACCATGTTTAAGCGGCTTCTGAAGATCTCCAAGGAGAAAGTGACAAAACCTCTCTGGGCAGCTGTGGCAGTGCTCCATCACCCTCACAGGAGTGCTGATGCCTCTTCTCCTGGCACTGGCACCACTGAAAAGAGCCTGGGTCCATGTTCTTTGCATTCTCTATTCAGAGATTTACAAAAATTGGTGAGATTTCCCTGAGCCCCCTCTTCTCCAGGCTGGGCAGTCACAACTCCCTTGGCCTTGCTTTATAGGACTGGTGCTCCAGTCCTTCATCATCTTGGTGAATCCCTTGATCACCTTGTTGTAATGTATGCTTCCATTTACATCGTTTAGATTAGAAGTATTAGTATGGGGCATAAAATATCTGGAGTAATTGCAACAGAGATGAAAACAAACAAACAAGATTGATGAATACTATTTAATAATTATTTACAAATTTGTACAAAAGTCTAAAAAAAAAAAAAAATAAAGTTGGAAAGAAGGGTCATCCTCTAGGATTGTGGGGGTTTTTCTAGGTATTAAAAACTGCCACTCTGTAACTGTACGAGGTAGTCCATCATAGTAAGCAGTGAGGTGTTACAAAAAAAACACTTTACAAGCCTCTTTCTATGTCACAAAATATATACATATGCATTTTCTCATCTGTTTGTGTGATTTTCCTTAAAAATGTTCTTTATTAGAACAGCCTTTATAGTAAGTAGTACATTTCATAGTTTTTCACAGGTATGTGACTTTAAAGCACAAACAGGTAAAGTACAAGGTTGCAGTTCAGAAATACAACAATGATATGAGTGGGAGGATAAATTTATTTAATTGCAGTATATGCCATTAAAAATCACCACTTGCAGGAGTCACCTTTGGTTATCATAATATTGCTCTTTATTCAGGCTGAATAAATAATGTAGATGTTAGTTGATTTGGTAAATTGTTTATAATCATGCAGCATTTTTAACGCTGAGAGCATCTTACATTGCTTTGAGTGACAATCATTTTTATACTTGTGCACAGCTCTTTCTCTTTCTGCCTTGCTGAAAAGGATCAATGATTCCCCCAGTGAAGTAACTAAAACCTTTTATCATTGAAAAAGTCATGCTAAATTTCTTGGCAAGAGTGGTTGACGTTACTGATCTACTATTTTAATTTTATGGCCAAACTATTGAACCTTTGCCTGCTGCTTTCATTTTTTGACTTCAGACCTACTTTGCTGAATGGCGTAAAAGGAAAAAAAAAGGGAAAAAAGAAAGCCCAAACCTCTTTACTCTGGGCAAGTGCTTTTGTTTTGTTTGTTTTTTGTTTGTTTTTTTTCCCCTCATCTTAAAGACCATCTAACAGGGAATTGGTTCTCTCTGCTCTTTAAAGAGACTGGAAGAACACAGTTGAACCATGTTCATAGCCATGAAACATGAGCATAACCATGTTTTGCAGTTTGGTGTTAGAAAACTCATAGTCTCTTTATGCAGATGGCACCCTGCACTGCTTTGTTTCAGCTTTTCATGTTTAGTTGTGTTCTTTGGATAGTTGATTCAGATAGAAACTACTTCAAGAAGTAGGTATTCAGACTCTTCACTTCTAGTTGGTTTAGCGCCTCAAGCCAAGCACTGAAAATTCCACTGATTATTAAAACCCAGCTATTTTAAATCGAGAAAGGGCACAAAAGATATGCCCATTTTATCAAAAAGAAGGAAGAAATTTAACTAATTTTCACATTATAACATATGATTTTACTATGTGAGAATTGTCCAAGGCTGAATTTTTTGTGAAAGCATCTGTATCACTCACAGAGCCTATGGGAAATACTGACTAATAACAGAAAGTGAGAAGATTGTCACTGAGACAAATTCATAGCTACAGGGTAGCTGGAGAATGTAGAGGAAACATGTTTCTAGATACGTGGTCGTGCTGTGAAAAACTAGATACTACAGCCTACTCAACCCCACTGCTAGATTCAGGAAGATGAGTCATGTTTAGAGATTCTACAGTGACCTTGAGTGAGTGTTCTCATTATATTGAGGTATTTTTTTGTGTGTGTTACTAAGGCCCAGGATGAAATTTGAATATGCTGAGATTGCTGAATGTTAAACATATAGTATAGTAGGAGTACAAAGGAAAAATGAATTCATGTATTCATTTAATTTTAATTTTCATATTTCCAGTAAGCATAATAGCAAAGCAGTGAGATTATTCCTATGTAACCCTTTCTAATGCATAAATTCTCTTTCTGAAATAAACATGATAATTCATTTATTCAGTATTTTATTTTTTTTTTCCCAGTAACTTCTGGTCAAACTGTTGCTGTGGATACACAAACCAGGGTAACCAAGGAAACCACCAGCTTCACACCAGAAATGCCATCTTCTGTGCTTCTGGAGGTTCCAGCCTTAGCTGACTTCAATAAGGCATGGGCAGAACTCACTGAATGGCTTTCTCGACTGGATCGAGAGATAAAAGCTCAGAGAGTGACAGTAGGTGATCTTGATGATATCAACGACATGATCATCAAACAAAAGGTATGAGAAACACTGATTTTTCAAGTTGAAAGCCTCATGATCTTTATTCCATATAAAATCATTTCAGCAGAGGATACAGAAGGGATTATAGGCTACAGTACATATGGTGGTTACTTAAGATACTTTATCTCATAGTTATTGGTTTAAATATTAAGATAATTAGTTGACAAACAAAAAATAATTAATAGTGTCCCTACTACTTAGATCAAATCTTTTTATCTTTCTGTTGCTTGTACTGATGGTGTGATGACAGTGTATGTATGGCAATGGTTGAAATATGAACCACAAGAGAAAGAGAGAATTATGTTGTAAACTCCAGATTGCCAGGTGAAAAGATAACCTACTACATACCTTTTCTTACACTGTTTTTGTAATGACTTCTTGAGAAGCTTCTGTCCTGCTACTGTAGGGTTATGAAAAGCTCCTCAGTCATCCTAAAGAAAAGAACAGCTTGTTAATGCAAGTGTTTTGTCAGCAAAATTGCATCAGTTTTACTTATCTTTGAAAACACACAAAAAAATAATACAGAAATAGATGTGCAAGAACAAAAAAGACTAAACTAACTTTGTCTACTCAGTAGCAATAGAATTAATTTGTTGTTATGCAGTTGAAAGTTAATTACCTGCCT
The DNA here is from genome assembly GCF_987193195.1 of Phasianus colchicus. Lineage (NCBI taxonomy): Eukaryota > Metazoa > Chordata > Aves > Galliformes > Phasianidae > Phasianus > Phasianus colchicus. The sequence goes on from NC_143436.1 coordinate 116,792,534, forward strand.
TCCGGATTTAGCGTTGCTCAATACAAAAGATTTGACTTGCCTGTGCAAAACTTTGCAATGTTAAATTTACATTCAGTTCTGTTCTAAACTGAATTTAGGACTGTTATAAAACACGCTTTTGCCTCCTCCTTCTCCTAATAGAAAGTCTGATTTATTTTAGGGAAGATATTGACATTCTATCTTTTTGCTAAAAGTAAAAAACAGAAAGAAAAACAGTGGACAAATATTTCCTTGTAACTATACTAAGCAGTGTTATAGGAAGGGTGTACATTAAAATACACAGATGTCTGCTGGGATTTATTCTGTTTTCTTATACTTATTTGCTATGTTGAATTACATTATCTTTTATTAATTGAAGCATGTTTTACAAGTGATGTGTATATTTTAATAATAATTGGTAGTTGCTGCATCTCCTGTAAAGCTAGAACATTAAAATAGTTGCTTTGTCATTTGAAAAGAGCTAAAGAAGAGTTGTCTGTACATTATCTTTCTGTCTTTTTGAGAATTGCTTTAAAATTTTATATTCTCAAATACTTGGTTCAAAATTATCTGTTTCTTACTTTTTGCCTCACTATAGCTAATTACTGTGGCAGACAAAAATTTCAGCTACTTTTCTTTTATAGATCTCCTTTACTTAAATGTGTGTTCATGCCACTAACTCTTGAGAACCACAATTGTCATTAATGTTATACACGTTGTAAAGTTGACTGGTTTGTATATGCATTTCATCTTAACTCAAGGCTGAAAAGACTATTAAGTCAGCGCTATTGTAGTCTTCCTCTCACTTGTTTTCCTGGCTGGGTACCATCTCTTTTTTTCAATCCCATGCTGTGCTGGTAACAAAATCAGCAGGAAAACTCTTTTTGTGTGTGTGTTTACCTCTCTAATTGACTGTGCAACAGAATGTGACATTTAATATAGTCTCTGATGAAATGGAAGAATCGATGTCTAAATATAGACTGCAGTTTTGTTAACTTGTTCCCACTTTTCTAGTGATCATCAAGAGAAGGCACCACTTAATAGATAGGGATGAATGTAGTGAAACTTTGATTCCTCTCTTAAATCTGTCATTTAATTATTAGGTGAGATTAACAGTCAGTTTTAGCCAGCATTTTCAAAACTGACTGTACATTTTAGGTTTCACTCCCCAAAAGCCTTGCTTTCTAGCATGTGGAGTATCAACTGCAATAAGTGAGCTGATGAAGTTGGGTGTGTAAAAAGCCATGACAAAGATTATCTCAATTGGAAATCTAAAAGTAGTGGTTACCTTCCAAAATTTGCACATTGCATAATGAGCATAGTCATGTGTCCCCAGTGATTTAAAAGTCATTGGAAGTCACACTATTGTATTGTGATCTGCTTTGATAGTTGGTTTCACCTCCATAGGGAGCTAGCACTGTTAGCTCTAATAGGAATTCCATTTTAGTAGATTGACAACATTTTGTTTTGTTTTGTGCATCAGATTTTTGAGATTAGGTATAAAGTATCATTTTAACATTGCTGTCTACCTCCCTCAAATTCATCATTGAAGATATATGCTTCCTAAAATTGTTTTATTATAATGCATCTCAAGTTGTTCACCTAGAATTCAGAACTGTTGGTATGCTACCAAGCCCTTACTGTTTTGGGGTTTTGTTTCCATTTCATATTTCTTTCAATAGAGAGAGCTGCATTTATAATAAGAAATTGAAATGTCAAAGCAAACATTTTAAAAGCAAAGAAATCTGATATCCTAGCAACGTATGTAACATGACATTTTCTAAACCGTCCAGGTAAAAGTAAGTGACCTTAGATTGTCCTTTCTTTCACAGCAGCATGTAATGTTATTGAAGCTAAGTCTCTGAGGGCATTTTGGTTAGGTTCATTTCATTCTGATTGTATCACAAGACCACAGCTGCTAACTCTGACATATTTTTCCTCCGTAAAAGTTTAAGACATCATTAGCCCCCACTTGAACCTCTGCTTGGAAGTGATCATAGTGTACTGGTACTTCTGTGTGAATGGTTAGGATAATAAAGTAGCATGCACAAAGGTTAATTGTGGAACAAAAAGCAAAACAAGACAACCATTTTAAAAAGAAAATATTTTAGTGACAGCTTTCCTTTAAAGAAAGAAATGGAGCAACTAAAATTCTGCTAAGCAGTACACATTCTGTATAGTAAAATGAACAACGACTGTTCATTTCAGACATCTCTGGTTAATCTTTCTGTCAAATGAGTGGTAGGTATTTCTTTCATGCAAATGTGTTATGTTTGACTTTCTGCCTATGATTGCATACATTCTGTGTAATTAAAGTAAAAGATTCTAAAAAGTTTGTAGTTAAAAAATGTTAGCATTGGTTCCATGTTTTCATTAGAGGCAGATTATTGTAATCATCTGCTTGAATACTGATGCTTTGTAGAATTTGATCCTCAAAGAAATAGATTTAAGGCAGGCTCACAATAGGATTTTGTATATGTTTTCTTCAGATAACCTTCATCTATAAATGAAGTTCAGAGGAAATAAGAGCATATAATATGTCAAGATGTAAGTCGCTAAGGGACATGGCAGAATTACATTTACACTTTTTTTCATTTCATTGTCCTTACTTCAGAGCAAATAAGGTATTTTAAATTTGATGGTTAAGTAAGGGTTCTTCATAAAAGAGGAAATACAGACAGAAGAACAGGATAATAAATTATGTTTTGTTGTGCTACAGAAAGATGAAACCTTTCCTTACCTAAGATGCCAGAAAGCCTCTACTCAGAAACTCTGCTTTGGCATGATTATATTTTGAGGAAAGCTTGAAGTAGGAGTAGATAGATTTCTACTGAAAACGGTGAAGCATGAATGCTGTGCAAAGCAGGAAAATAGTTAGCAACTGCATTAAAAGAAACCAACTGCTATAATATCTTTGAATTTTGAATTTTATCCATGGATTTTGCATGCTGTCCATGCAAACTCATAGCATATGTTACTGAAAACATGGGTTTTAGCTGTAGTGGCTGAAAATATATTTTCATTTAGTAAGATGTATTATAATAATGTGTCAATGCTACTAAATTTAGCTACAGCTTTTGATTCTGAGACTCTAGGTTGAGTCTACATGTTTAGGGGTGGCTGAGCCCCTAAATTTATCTGAAGGAGTTATCTATGTTAGTGTGAGACCAATAGTCAAACTAATTACTAAGACTTCTAAGGAAAGAAGAGAAGATACTTTTAGGTAATGATTTATGTTGTCCTAAAGTATTCTTCTGAAAAGATACCAGGTAATTTATTTCTACTCAATTAATTTGTCAATATTCTAAAAGCGGGTTTGATTGTCCATCAGTTAAAGGAGTGAACAAAATTAGAACAAGGAGTTTGTTTTCACTATTAATTACTGAATTGATTTTTCAGTAGCTGAAGATCTTGTGTAGATGTTGATAATAACATAATTGTAGAGGAATAATATTGGTTTATAAGGTATGCAATTAGCAGGCAAGTGTGGGCTGAAGTGCCAGGTTTGAGGATGTTTTACCTATTCCTTCCCATTGGTTACATACCGTGCATCATCACAGCTTTGTAGTTATACATACATTAATATTCTGATAGATCAGAAGAATGGTAAACTTTCTGTCCAAACTGTTTTCCAACATTTTGTGCGTGTGTGTGTATATGCAAGGCAGAGTGGCTGGAAGACTGCGTAGAGGAAATGGACCTGTGGGGTATTGATTGATGCTCGGCTGAACATGAGCCAGCAGTGTGCCCAGGTGGCCAAGAAGGCCAATGGCATCCTGGCTGCATCAGGAACAGTGTTGCCAGCAGGAGCAGGGAAGTGATTGTCCCTTTGTACTCAGCTCTGGTGAGGCCGCACCTCGAGTACTGTTTCCAGTTTTGGGCCCCTCACTGCAAGAAAGACATTGAGGCCCTGGAGCGGGTTCAAAGAAGGGCGACAAAGCTGGTGAGGGGTCTGGAGCACAGGCCTTATGAGGAGCGGCTGAGGGAGCTGGGATTGTTCAGTCTGGAGAAGAGGAGGCTCAGGGGAGACCTTATTGCTCTCTATAACTACCTGAAGGGAGGCTGCAGTGAGCTGGGGGTTGGCCTCTTCTCTTGTGTAACTGGTGGTAGGACTAGAGGGAATGGCTTCAAGCTGTGCCAGGGGAGATTTAGGCTGGACGTTAAGAAATACTACTTCTCTGAAAGGGTGGTCAGGCGTTGGAATGCCCAGGGAGGTGGTGGAGTCACTTACCCTGGAGGTGTTCAAGGAACGTTTGGATGTTGTGTTGAGGGACATGGTTTAGTGAGAACTATTGGTGATAGGTGGATGGTTGGACTGGATGATCTTCTAGGTCTTTTCCAGCCTTGGTGTTTCTGTGATTCTGTGAAATACAGATTTCCAAATCTATTTTCTGCTTCTACACTAGTAAAATTTGTAGTTCTGTATTACAAGGTGCAAATGGCGCACTATAAATAGACTCATGTTACATTTCCATCTGTCCATATCATTCATATTGGAAGTGAAAGCAATAGATAAGGTGAGGTCCTTAACTTTTTAGCTACCTCTATGTAGACTGGAAACATTTTCATACAAGTCATGTGGACATGAAAAGATCTACCTGCAGATATTATATCTGCATTTGAAGATATCTACTATTGAAGAACATCATAGAGGATTTTACACTTAGAGCTGAATGGTTTCCATTACTGTATTCTGATATGCTTAAAGTGAGGAATTCACTACTAGCCCAGAGCCCAAGTATGGTGCTAATAAGTTGGAAAATGTTCATACTTTCAGAATCAGATTCAGAAGCATTTTTCCACCATCCCTCCCTCGATGATGTCATGCTACTTTGGTGGCTGTTTTTGAAGCTTCACATTGTCTAGGTTTTTCCATATACATATAAATACAAAGCAAGAACCATTCCCCAGGCAACTGTTGAATCAGGGACAGCTAGATCCCAAAGCTAGAGCTGAAACTGATTCTGCAGCATGCTCATGTTCACTGATAGTTCTGTATACCTCCTCCACTGGCAAAATCCCAGAGATGTCTTTATGACTTTGGTGGTGTGGAAAACCTTCTTTAATTCTATGAATTTTGCATATAATTTTTCACTCATGAGACCACTGTCATAATTTTGTGCATATTTTAGAGCGGTGTTCTTCTGTTTAACATTGAAAGTCTAGTAGAATTCTGATTTTAGACAATTGTGCTGTTAGGCTCTTTAAGAATTCTTATTTATAAAAAGTACTAGAAGGATGATTTCAGTGTGAATAAAATACTCATTACCAAATAGAGTCTTAAATATACTAAAAGTTTGAATTACAAAATTTGTGTGCTGAACAATTATTATTTTAATAGAAGAAAAATGAAGATGCATCAGCCTTTTAAGATTATTCTTAAAGGGTAGAAAATGAAGCAGGGTGTTCTAGAGGGCCTGGAGATGTATCTTTAAAGGGAAATGAGAGGGGAAGAATAATCTTCTGTTAGCCTGAAAATTGAACCTCAAGCGATACAAAAATTGTGTCAGGAGAATCTGTAAATACTTTGTAGCAGATGAAGACAGCTGATATTTTAAAACAGCTTGACCACCTCATTATGGGATGTTAGAGAGTGAATTTGTTTTCCGCAACAATAAAAAAGCTGTCTAAACACTGCATTTTGGAGAGTGATTAACAACCGTTTCCTTATTTCTCTTAAATGTTAATCACTAGGATGCGCATAAAAATTTTACCTCTAAGGGTCTGAGTCTAAACTCCTTGATATAAAAGAGTTACTTTCATCATTTTTCAATTAGTTTTCAGTCAGGCTGCAAATCATCACTCAAATGAAAAATACCATTGTGCTGAAAGATAACTTCTCTCTGATTGCTTTTATTGGCCTATTGTGAAATAAACTGTTTTTTTTTTCCAATTCTTGACAAATAAGCTTGCAGGAAAAGATAAATTATCGTGATTAGTGCAGCTGGCATCCTGTTAGTTTCAGTGGGTAAGGGACAAGAGTCTAGAAACTCATTTTCAGTTGCATTTCTGTGTTGAGAATTAGAAGTACACAGTTTTCACTAGGGTTATATTTTTCAGTAGCAAATATAAATCTGACCTATCTTAAAAATATAAATGACCTATTCCATCAAAACTGGACTTTACCTCCCCTACTCTTCTATCTAAATCGATCTTTTACTGTGTATGTTTGCAGTCTGGTAGTATGTGCAACTCAGACAAAAAACAGTGAGTCTTCTACAAGAAGGCAGAAGGTGTAAAAGCTGCATAAGTCTTCATGAATTCTGTGTCTAGTTGGAAAGAAAGCTGAGCTATATTCTGGGCTGCATGTAATTAGATCCTAACCAAGACACTGAGGGAAGTGATTAGTCCCCTCTTATCAACATCTGTGAAACTACATTTCAAAGTGCTCTATCTAGTTTTAGGCTTTTCCTTGTACAAGAAATATATGGAGGGAGTCTTGTCCTTGGCCATTGAGGTGGTCAAGGGCACTTGATTTGTGAGGGGCCAAGGGCCTGGGTTTGCTCAGCCTGGGAAAGAGTTCAGGGGACCTAGTTGCTGTATGTGGCAATTTGCAAAGGTGCACAGCAAAAGGTTGAGAGGTGATAGACACATTCAGAAGCAAAGCAAATTTAGATTAGATACTAGGAGAAAACATGTTCTTGATGAAGATACCAAAATACTGCAATACGCTGTCCAGGGAGGCTGTGGATTCTCCATCCTTGGGGATACTCAACAGCGAAGTGGACAGGGCCCTGTATGACCTGAAGTTTCTCTGAATTTGGTCCTATTTTAGCTCTAAGTAAGTTAGGCAAGATGATCTCTAAAGATCCCTTCCAGTGTAAATTATTCTGTAATAATATATCAATGCTATTTATGAAGAGCAAGGTTCTGTGTTGTATGTCTTGTCAATGAAGTACACTTTAAAGGAAGGGAAATACGGCTTTATGCCACTTTTGCAGCCTTTCCACTTCAACTATAATTTGCTCTAAGGCCCCATACAATTTTGATGAATAATTTTGTTTGAAATACTGCAGTGAGGCTCCGTATTTGGCAGTTACACAAGTGTTAAGGGGCTGTATTTTTCTATTCATGTTAACATACGTTAGTATCACAAGTAACAGGAAAAGCTATGAGTGGTTTTGTTTTTATTTAGAAATCACAAGAAATACTGTTTCCAAGTGATTGTGCAATGTATAAAATTCTAATCTAGTTATAATCATAAAATGCAAATTAAAACTAGAGGGACTGATTGTATATTTTCTCATTTTATCTGTGAAAAGATTGAGTTCTTCTCAGAGAAGTAAATTTTCCTTTGTCAGAAAATAAAAATATCAAGTCCCAGCAGAACTTCCTAATGAAGCTGATCTTGGAACACTATTCTCTTATGTAGAAAAAGAAAACAATCTCAGAACTTTAACTAAAAAAGTCTCAAAATGTGCACTGTTGGTTTCTCATTGTGCAGAGTGCTCTGCTACTTTTATAAACACTGCCTAATAATAGTATAGGTTCAGGGATTTGCTAGCAGATGGACAATTCCCTCTTGAGGCAGAGCAGCCAGCAGTGTCATTATCATCCTTCTCTCTGAAGGAATTGTTTCTACTAAAATTCACTAGCTTTCTAAGCTGTGGGATGTGTCAAATAACTAGTTTCTAGTGGCTTAACATCTATTGCAGTAAACCGAATTCTTGGAATTCCTTCTTCTCTTTTCCCAGTATGCTATAATAAGTTTTTGCACTTAGAGAAGCTTTCTTGGAGAGTTTTCTGGTGGTTAAATTGTTTCATAACATTCACGTGAATTTAGACAACTGAATGTGGAAAGCAGGTGTGCACTGGAATGCCAGGAAGAGGCAGCCACAAACTCACTAAGGCTCCTTTGAAATATTTAGGTTTTACGTAGAGATGCTTGTAAGTCAAAGGTGAAATTCATAATAACAGCCATAGTGGCATAAAGGCATATTTGTTTTCAGGAGCATAATGGTCTTGAATACCAGTCTCCGTTAACTGAATTCTAGGCATAGTGGTGGAAATTATCACTAGATCTAAGACGAATAAAGAATAACTTTCTGTGGATCTGAGGAGGGATAGAAGTGATGGGATGCTGCATGTATTGGCAAGTTGGTATTTTGGGGGACATGTTCAGAATTTGTGTAATCTCTGTTGTAAATCTGTGTCATTTATTGTAGTTTGTGTAAACTCTGTTGCTCCACATTCTTTCCCACCTCTTTAGAACTTGGCTGGTCTGGTTCCCATCTCACTCGAGTCCCCGTTGGTCCATTTCTTTTTATCATAGATTCTGCTTTTGTTTCTACCAAGCTGAATTTTGGCATGCAGATATAAAGTCTAATTTTGCTTAACACCTCTGACATCTAATTTCCTTTGTTAGTGATGAACAATATGTTGAAGGAACACTAGGTTGTGTTTTTTTCATTAGTCAGCGGGGGAGAATTGTATAACAATAGTACTGTAAGAATAAGTTCTCAAATGTTCATATCTGTGAACAGCAAATTTACAATGTAAATAGACAAAATATTATTTTTTACATTACTATGTGCTCCAATGAAATCCAAGAAAATGACTGAGTACACTTTGAACTTGAAATATGAAAGTAATTCCATTAAATGAAATAAGACCATATGTTTCTTTAAAGAAAGACTTTCCTGAATTGAGCCAGAGAACTCAACACTTCAAACAGCTGAGTTCTGAAGAACTTAATTAAAAAACACAACTGTTTCTGTAGTAAATGTGGGCCATTTCATGTCACTCAGACCTGTCATCTGTCTCTCTATCTAGCCGATACAATAAACAAGGTAACAGATCAATTCCCAGAACTGTGTTTTGCTGCTTTTGTGGACTATTGCTCTTATTGAGCTAAGAGATCAATTCAGCTTATCACCATGGCACCCCTCATGCTCATGTGCTTTCTGCTTATATGAAAGATTTTGTGCAGCCAAATGTGAGCTTCATACAGAGCAGTTTAGTCACCTCACTGAACTCCCAATTTTTCACGTTTCTGGACTTGCTGAATCTTCCAGCTGAATGGAGTTCACACTGAGGTTCACATAGTTCAAATGTTGTAACTCTCCATTGCATTTGCTTAAGAAAATTTGTCCTGCTAGCTGCTAACAAGCAAAAAAAATTCAATTGCTGCAGTTGCATGCTGCTCAGAGAAGTATGGCAGGAAAGTTGTTTTGTTTTGTTTTAAGACCATTTAAGGTGACAAAATATGAAGTAAACTTACCCACCAAACAAGAAAAATATTTAATATTTATCCATTCATTTTTGTGTGCTTAAGTAACTAGGCAAGATCAAGGTATGACTGCCAAATGTTATTTGTTTTTCTCAGTATATACTGCATTACAAGCTCTGATGTGGATACCTATACGTTGTCTGACTCATCCCAGTCTTTCTGGTGGGCAATTTCCTACTGGAAAATTGGAAGAAGCCAGCACATGCCATCAGCAGCACAGTGACTTTGTGAATACTCTGAGTCAGACTCATGACGTAATCCTGCAAATGAAGCAGGTTTCCAATATGTGTAACAGCTACTTCCTACCCTTCAATAGCACAAATAAGCCCCTGGATATCCAGACCAACATTACTCCTTCAGGACACTGAAAAACTTACTGATTTTTCTTCTGCCTCATCTACCTGTATCCTTTGTCACCCCAACACCCTAGGTTGTAGTTTAATTATTTTTTTGAATTAAAAAAAAAAGGAAGAAACCAGCAGAAGAATCATGTTCTAATATTAGAAGTAGTGAAATAAAAAGGTTGTATTTTCATATTCCAAGTCCCTTTTTGATATTTTAACAGAACAGTTTGACACTGTTTCTCTGAAAAAAAAAAAAATAATAAGATGAGCACTTATATTTGGAGTAGCACCAGCTTATAACGTTTTGGAAAAAAAATGGTTCTGAAGTAACACAAATATCCTGTTTTATTTCATGTTTGTTTCATGTTGTTTGGGGAAATTTCTCTTATGTATTTGCACCAAAGAAGGTGAAAGAAAGATACCATAAACAGAAGATGAAATTTAACATTTCTCTGTTTGTGGGGAACAGGGATGGTTTTTGGCCTATTGTTAGTTGCCAGAGATGTCTAACTGTGTATGTCACAGAATCATTTATTCAAACAGACAGTTTTGAAGGTGGCATGGTGTGGGACTAGAACTCAGTGTAAACGTCCAACCTTTTAACATATGTTTGACCATATGAATGGGACTGATTTCCTTTGTGATATCTTACCACTGTGTCTTAAATTCCTACTGTGCATCACGATCAGCACTGATAGCATTTTTAACTGTTCTTGTAAGTCCTTCTACCTCTTCATATGTGGCCCATATGGCATAATATTTCTGTGATGAAAACTGCTATATTTGACACATTCCTATAATGACATTCAGATGCGGGATTCAGCTCATTCTGACAAAGTGATTGTGTTCTGCAAAGAAACAGTGGTGCATCAGAAACCAGAAAAATTATTTGCTTATTTGTCTGTACTGTGTTTTCAGATGGGGCTTTTCATTTTTTTTCAAAATCTGTCAATAAAGCATGTGAGAAAGTACAACAATACAGGTGCTAGTGAGTAGAATTTTTTCTGTGGGTACTGGCTGTTAACTCTGGGAGTTTAAAATCAATGCTGTGAATCGGGTAACAAAATCAACTATCTCAGATTTTCCTTTCGTGTAAATATTCTTGGATTGATTTAGAGGAAAGCAAATTAGTAAACTTAGTACTAATTTGGTAAAGAGGATCTTTTATGCACATCGATGCAAGTCAGGGAGAAGTGCTTTGGATGCTGTGGAAGCTGAAGTGAGGATGAGTGGAAGCAACTGACCTTTCTGAGAGATGATTGTGAAGTGTACCATATCACACTGTTCTGATGTTGAAAATTCAAAAATGGCTCTTCTGCTTACCTGTAATAGAGTGCTTGTCCCGGAACCATGCATGTCTGCAATAATAATCCATTGTAGGTGCTGTTAATAGGATCACCTGAGAGAGAAAATGGTTTGCAGGAAAAGAGTAAGTGTGGTTTTGTACATTTAAATAATAATAATGTAAGATACGTAGATGGAAAAGAATTGCTTATTTATAAGTAGCTTTGATCAAGACTTGGTTCATTATTCCACGTTGGGGAAAAAGCTTAAATTGTCTCACAGGTCTTCTGGCTGCGGCTAAGAAAAGACAGAAAAGGTGGGTGAAGTGTTGGTGGAGAGTGAGGTGTAGGAAGAACAGGAAATTAGAATGTTAAATGTTAAATTGGAAAAGTTTGCAAGACGCTTAGTTTGTCTCCTTTCAGACATAGTTATATAAAGGTCCATATTGATGAAGTGTTAAAATTCAGTGAAGGAGAAATATTTGTAAGATACAGGCATCCTTGCTTTTTATCTAGATGAGCCTATGCAAATGTGTGTCAGCATGTTTCTCTCCCTCACTCCCTACTGCTAAATGGCAGCAGTTTTTAGGTGAGGAAGTATTCACACAAATGAGGAGGTTAAACATTACTCATCTTCTGAGAATGCTGTCTAACAAGTGTCATTCTTTTACAATTTCTAGTTAAACATCTGAGATAAAAAATCTTGCATGATGAAACTTCTTTTATTCAGTCATGTTGGTTCATTCTGTATATTAGTTTCTATTTTCCATTAAATTATTTTTCAATAATTCTTTTTGTGGTGACAATTATTAAATTTTGTTCAATGATGAGTATTTTTGTATAAAGTTACATTGTCTCTAATCATTAGAATGATTTATACAGAAGCCAGAATTGTCTGTGAATTCTAAGAAAGTTGTGCACCTGACTTCTAATTTCCTTGGGTACTCATTAAATTAATTCCTTTGAAATTCTTTTGTTAGAGAATCTTAAAATCACAAATCTTAATTAAAGTAACTTGACAGCCTTTGGAGACCTCTTAGTGTAGAAGTAATTTTTCTTGCAACAGTTCTTTTTCCCCCCCCCCCCCCCCCCACCATAGGAACACAGAAAATGTTTTCTCTTGACTATGTATTTCACTTTATGCCTGTTTCAAAAGTGCATGGGCAGTCCGATCAGGCTTTGCTATAGGACTGATGTTCAGGGATGCTGTTTAACAATGTATAAGATAAATGATTCTTCAGCCTTCTTGGAGTGATGGGTAAATAGCCATTTAGGTTATGATGATTAATAATCAGATCATTTTCAATTTTCTATCCTTCTACTGTCATCACATAATAAGACGTTTTCACTATAATTATCATTTCCAGCACACAAAAAATGTTTAAACAGCATTTTTTTTTTTTTCCAGTAGCGTTTCAGAAAGGAAAAGAATGAACAGCAGGACTCATTTTCAGTTTCCCTTACATCAAAAGAATTGTAATGGATTGTTAAAAATAGTGTGAAAACAAGCACTTTTTCTCAATACTCAACTGAAAATGATGATCTTTTTCTTTTAATGTTTTGCTACTAATTCTTTTCCTTTGAGGTGTTCTCACTTCTTTTCAATCCATCTCTGTAGCTTTTTCCTTCCTCCTCCAAACCTCTTTGAGTTTCTTCATTGATGGATGTGCAGGAAGGTGATGGAGTATAGAGGATTCCTGTTCCTGTGAGAATTCTCCATAGCATATTTTGCTCAGCAGCAGCCTGTATTCTGTTTAGGAAAAGGAAAAAAATAATATAATTTGAAAGAGATTTACTGAAATAATTAATGCTGAAATAATTTCTGCGACGGATAAAGGTTGTATGTTACAACAAGATTTTAGTTTTACTTCTTATTTTATGGTTTGCACTGAAGTACGCTCTGACAATAAAAGATGGGAATGGCTACACAGTGCAGTAATTCTTAAGTTCTCTTTCTTAGTTTGGTGTAGTTTAATGAAAACTACTCTATCGTTTATAAATAATGTCTGTAGTCGCCCCCAAAACATTATTAAAATAAAGCATTCTATGAAAGAGTTTTGGTTGAATTTACAATTTACAGAATTTGCAGTTCTGGGTAGAAGGGAATAGCATTTTGAACCACATGAACTGAATTTAATGTTATGATTGTGGTTCTTTCACCTTGTGGTACAATTAGCTGCTGATGGGTGGCTGAACTTCACCAGGCCGCTTTCTCACTGCCCCTTCTCAATGGAACAGGGAAAGAAAATACAATGAGAAAAATCTCATGGGTTGAGGTAAGGAAGGGAGATCACTCAGTTATTACTATCACAGGCAAAACAGACTCAGAATGGGGTGATTAATATAATTTATTGTCTATTCAGAACAGACTAGAGCGGTGAGAACTAAAAGCAAAGCCAAAACACCTTTCCCTTTTAACCTTTTTTGATCTCCTCCTCCCCACCACAAGTAGTACAGGAGAATGGGAAACAGGCAGCGGTCACTCCTTAATGCTTTGTCTCTGCTGCTCCTCCACGGTCACTCTCCGCCCCTGCTCCATGTGGTCTTTCTCACGGGACACCGTCTTTCCCAAACTGATCCCGTGTGGACCTCCCACAGGCTGCAGGTCTCCCAGCGCTGCCCCAGCACAGCTCTGTAACACAGGGCTCACCCTTTGGGCACTGTTCCACACTTGTCCCTGTGGGCACCAGCTCCCCCAGCCCTCCTGCCCCACTGTGGGCTGTTCCCCACGGGCTGCAGCTCCTGTGGGTGTACCCATGGGCTGTGCCACCTTCAGGCCTCATCTACTGCTGCACCATGGCTGCACATGGAGATCTGCTCCATGCAGTGCCCATGGGCTGCAGGGGGATGGCCTGCTCCTCTGTGAGCCTCTCCTTGGCTGCAGGGAGCTTCTGTTCAATGCCTGGAGCACCTTCTGCCCTCCTGCTACAGAGGACACCCAGGCAGCCCCCACGCTGCCAAAACCTTGGCATGTAAATCCAATACAAAGATAACTCAGTATGCTGAAATTATTTGTAAAGCCTTAAAAATGTTATTAGTTATTTTAGTAAAGAAATGGAAGAGTGAAAACAGAAATAAATGATATGCATTAAGATTGTGGGCATGTGTTTTTCAGAACATGAAAATGAAAGAGGTGATCTGTTTATACAGATCATATTTTGCTGACCTTTTTATGAATCAGGTTTAAAAAAATTCTCATATCTTCCTTTTGTAATACACTGTTTTAAATGTACAATAGGGGAACAAAATATAATCATTCAGAACATCACTCAAATCTTTGTTACTTACATAACTACCTTCTCTAAAAATGTAGGATTAGAGTGTGCCACAAATCAAGCATTTAATGTAATCGCTTAAATGCAGAGCTGTTCACTATCTTCCTCATCCTTTCTGGTGTACTCTCTATTACCATTACTGCTTATCAGTTTTGGTAACCCAGATAGTATGGAGATTTGCTGCATAGAATAATTCTTAAGAAAGAAGCTTTTAAACTGTACAGGGCAGGGATATGTTTTTACAAATCATTTAGAGACTGTTAATTCTATTACTATTAATAATAATAATTCTACTGTAATTAATTTATGATAATAATAACAACAAAATCACCAACAGAATAAAACAACAACAAAATGCACTGCTTTACTTATTTTGATCCTACTTCAGCTGCAGTAAAAGTCCTAGCATATCTCACTGAGCAGTGACAATATCATTCATAATTCTTACTTTTAAACATAAAATCGGTGCAGATTGTAACAAAAATGATTGTATGTTTCTTGCTTTGAAATGTTAGATGTGTTATCTGAGATTTCCAAACCATTTAACCATTTGGCCATCAAAAAGCAGGCTGTTATCTCTTCTGATATTAATCTACTTGCAACTGCTACTTAGGAGCACATTTTCAAAAGGGCAGCAAACATGCACAGTGTATTATAATTAAGTCCCTTTCAGGAGTAAGTAATGCAGAAAGGATTCTTGAACCTAAGTCTTTTGCCTTTATGTCTATAGAAAATCCTTTTTAAAAAAAATGTTGGCATAAAGTATGTTTTCTAATGGATTGCATGAGGTTCTGGAGAGTTTTTGAAGTGGTGATAAAAGGCGAAATCATATGTATGCGTAGTATGAGGAGAACTTTCAGTGTAAATTCAATCAAGAATGAAATGTTACTAAACTGCAAACACCTCCTGGGCTTGTGCAGAGGTAATGGAGCATGGGAAATATGTGACAGCCAAGAGAGGAAGAAGATATGTGACTTAACTTTGTTTAATAAAACTCACAACACACATTGTGCATATAATATATTGCTTTGTCTTGATCCAAATCACCTGAGTTTTTATTCCAGGCATTTTGCAGGCTGTAATTTGGTGATAATGGCTTCTTTGTACAATTTAGGAGTGATGAAGAAGAATAACAAGTCAGTTGTTAAAAGAATGTGCATGTCTTGTCTGCTACGAAGCTCTTCGTTTGCCTTGATTAGGAAGGAAGTCATATTCTGCTTCTAAGAAATGACACAAAGGGTGTAGTATTTAATATTTAGAGAGTACAAATCAGAAAGGGCTGGGTTTAAAGCAGCTTCTGTGAGAGCTGAGTACAGACTTATCTATTTTATTCTACTTTTCTGTTATTCTTACAAGTTTTATTTCTATTTTCAAACACGGTTTAAGACATTTTTAATTCCTAAGTTTGTCTTACACATTACTGAATGGGTTCAGTCATTTTGATCTGTGTTATCTTCCAAGCTATCCTGGCTGAGTGAGGAGTTTTCTGTTGTACTGTCTGAGAAGAACTGCAGCTATAATGTGATTTGGGAAGTTAGAGAGTGGTCTCTGTTTCACCCTTGCTCCAGTTGGGAGCAATCTGTTCAAGGTCAGAGAATATGTGCCCTTTTACTCCCCAGAGAGAGATGCAGTTGGATTTTCAGCTGAACCTTTTGTGTTGCCTCAACCTTGTCAACTTCTTTTAAGCTTCTTATTTCAGTGGCAAATTGTGATGACTAAATAATTGGAATATTATGGAGACATGGAAGACATTTTAATATGTATCATGTTTACTAATTGTTCTTCCTTTTGATTTAGATAAAAAGTCAAGTATTTAGAGGGGCATTTTATTGGCAGTTAGAAAAAATATAGATTAATAACATAACATATTATGCCAGCATAGTTACATACCAATCTCTTTTCCTGTTTATTACCAAAAGAGGATCTATTTATAACACTACAGATTTCTCTGTAATTTACAAAAAGAATGAAACACATTACACAGGCATGAATTTGGATGATTTGGGTTTGGCTTGAATTTGAACGTTACTCTTAAAAATATTACCAGTTTCCCACAGCTGTGTCTGCCAGAGGTCATTCAGTGTTTTAAGCTGCAGAACTGATATGTTACATACCTACAAGAAGTAAAAGAATAAGTAGATTTTTAAAAGGGATCAGAATTATGTCTCACTACAGTTGAGACATGAGAAGTGCCTCACCAGATCAAACCAGCATTCATCCTTGCCTAGCCAAGTGTATTTGGTGGTATGTTAGGTCAGGCCACGCAGGGAGAATGCTCCAGCCTTCCTACTTGCATCCCCATGTCCTCCACCTTCAGCGTCCATTGTTGTCAGATTAGGGATATCAGAAGACACATTACTGCCTGTTCCTTGTAGCATTATCTGTTTATCAAGCTATTGTCCAGGTTATCTAACCCCTTTCTGAACCTGCTGATTTTTTTGACGTTCCCCAATCCCTGCGGTTGCAAACCCCAGATAGTTACTACCTGCTATGAAAGTAAATCTCGCCTTTCATCTGTTCTAAACCAATTCCCATTGCAAGAATGGAGTGTGAACCTATCTTTTCTTATTTGTCTTTCGACCAATTAGGTACTTAGGAGAGAACCTTTCTTTTTATGTAGTGTTGCAAAGTTTCTTAAAACCTTTTTTTGGACACTTTCTCATTTTTTTCAGATATTTACATGTCCTATAGGAGCCAAATCATCTGTGTCTGCATGCTTGTTGACTTCTTCAAATAAACCCAGGACTTCCTTTAACAAAAAAGCTATTTCAGCTCTTTCAAGACATAAGATAGGAGGAGTTAATTTCATTCTTCAGAGTGATTTTTACCAACTTTTTCCAGATGGGGAACACAGAGAAGCATATAGGCCCACAGTTATCAGTTTTGGTATCACATTGTTAGAGTGGAGTGATTGAAGACTATCATTACTGTCACTTCCTGCTATTGCTATGTCTCTGATCTGTCTCTTTAGTTACTCCTGATCACAGGCTCATCATATTCTTTAGCTGGAATATCAATGCTAGATTAATTATTGGGATTAGCTGTGATTACATAATTAATCAGAAATACTTTCTGATATATAATAGTATCCCAGCACTTGCTATATGCTCGTGCACCGTTCTGCCCCTATTAAAGCAAGCTCTGTAAATCTTAGATAAGAAATTGAGGCCAGCAGTTTTCAGTAGGAGAAAAAACAGAAGAGGAAGTGCTACACAGCTATTTTGCACTGTCATTCCAATAAAAATATCATACTGTGAGAAAATTCAGTGACAAAGAGGGACCAATTTTCAATAGCAGTAACCAAACTCAGCGGAAGTTATGGTTTGTGATACTGCAAGTAATCATTTAGTAAGTGGTATTTTTCTAGTTTAGTCAGTCTTCAAGCACTATTTCTCATTCTCCCCTTTTTATTTTTCTCTATTGTTGTTAAGTAATTAAAAGTTAAAATAGGAAATGCAATTGATTATATTTTAATGCAAAATAACATATGAAGTTCTGTGCAAAGTGTTGCTATGCGTTATCATAGGGCTCTGTGGTTATTCTCTGTTTTGTGTAGGGTGTTTTTTTGTTTGTTTTTTTCTCATGAAGAAATGATAGATGTAATAAATAGATCTTGAAGGAGATTTGGAAGGCTGTGCAGTCCAGATTTTTGCCTCAGGCAGGATCAACTAGACTTAAATCATTTCTGACCAATTTCTGTCTAACCTGCTCTTTAAATCAGGACTTCTGCAACTTTGCAGGAATTTTATTACACTGCTTTGCGATCTTTGTAGTTCAGAAGATGTTTTTCTCCAGCCTTAGTATCTCCTGCTGCAATTTAGGCTAATTATGTCACCACAATGAAAATTGAGTACAGCTTATTCTCTTTCTCACAGCAATAGCCTTATATATTTGAAGGCTGATATGAGTTCAGTTCAATCTTCTCAAGACAAGCAAATCCTGTGTTGCTTTATGTTTGTTTTTTCTAATTTCTTTCCTCATTTTTAGATTTTCGACCATCTGTCCATTCATTTGCAACCCATTCCTATGTTTATCCTGTTTATTCAGCTAGTTATTTGAATGCTTTGCATTTCTTGAATTGAATTCTCAGGTTTTTTGACTCTGCTTTGTATTGCTCTTGTTTTCTTAAGTGGCTGGAGCTTTTTGGCTTGGTATCACTGAGGATGTACTAAATCTACCTTCCGTTTCATCAGCCAAGCGAGTAGTGAAACTAGTGATTAATTTCAGACATAGGACAAATCTGGATGTAACCTCACTTAGTATTGCCTTTTCACATGGTACTTCATTTAAGTTATGCTTTTCAATGAGTTTCCATTAGAATTTCCCTTTAAATAAAAAATTCAGAGCTTGCTAGTGTTAATGTCACGTGGGCAGTTTCAGAAGCCTTGCTAAGGGTGTCTGACACTACTTTGTCACCACTGGTGAATCTTAAAGCTACAATGGGAGGAAAATCAGTGATTTTTTAAGAGAAGATTTTTTTAAGATAAGATTATTACTTATTATTGATAAGCTGTCATCTGGTACCTCTTATTATTTTCCTTTTGCTCACAGATTGGTTGACAGATATTATGTTCTAGAACAGAACTCGGTAGTTCTAAAGAACTACCTTTCCTTCTTTCAAAGTGGACTCTACTCATCCATTTCAGGTTCTCAAAGGTAACTATGAAAATCTACTAGAATGTTCAAGCAAGTTTCAAGTATGACAAGTAAAATTCATGAGTTGTCACATAATAATTCATATCTTTGGGGTAAAAATTATGTCCGATCTTTAGCAAAATTAACGTTGTTCTGTATTCTTTCACACACAAACAGTGGGCCTTGAAGTTGTTAGTGCAAGGATTAGTGCTGGAACAAACTTTGTTTTTCAGACTAGCATGTCAAAAGTTTCAGCAACAGTTATATTTTGTTGTTTAAAAAGGTGATAAAAATAAGATTACAAACTTTAGAGCATAAACAAGAATAATAGTGATTTTGTAAATGTTGAGGAAGAGAAATGGGCTATAGGTTTGAAGCTGCTTGGCAGTGGTGGAATAACGAGCAATGTGTAATAGTAGAGAAAGCTATTTAGGCTCTCTGTGATGGGTCTCATTTCCTATCAGAATATTGTCTACTGCTGCACATTACTTATTTATTCTTGTCAGTGTGTGTGCATTCATAAATACCTTTCAGATACATATGCTATATATATGCGTATACATTTTTTCTGATGGAATATGTAGTGAGAAACAGCAAAATATCAGCATGTAGCTAGAAGGGTTGGTGACATCAATTT
Organism: Phasianus colchicus; assembly: GCF_987193195.1. NCBI lineage: Eukaryota > Metazoa > Chordata > Aves > Galliformes > Phasianidae > Phasianus > Phasianus colchicus. The sequence goes on from NC_143436.1 coordinate 116,811,916, forward strand.
CTAAGCAGTTAAGTAGTTAAATAGTGACATAGAATTGGACACTGAACGAGTATTGGAAAATATCCTTCCAATAAGAATAGTTGGAAATAAGTTTAAGATTAAATCATGAAGGACTGTTACTGCTCCACCCCGTGATGCTGATCCATAATTGTTATGCCTTCAAAAGAAGAAAAAAAAGCTTTGTGTGACCTCTTTCTCTCTCAGGTGTCCACATACATACAGAGATGCTAGTAGTACTGCAATATTGTGGAGGTGCCTTGATTACAGATAGGCTCCTTGCAGCTGTTTTAAATGAGATAAAGCTGGGGAGCAGATGCAGGATTGGTTAAGTGGTTCTGCATTCAGTCAGTTGAGACTCATCAGGTCTCATTAACTCAGGCTGCTCCTGAAAGGCACCGTACTGCTGAGCTGGCCCCAGAAATTAGCTAGCTGCATTCACACAGTGCTCTGTGTGCATTAGTTAAGTCTGTCTGACCTAAGCTTGTTCTTTACTGAAGCAGCTTTAGTGTCTCTACCCCATGTGGTATTTAATCCAGAATTCAGGTTAAATCATCCATAGGTAATTGATAATTGACTGCCTTTCCGGAGTGCACAGCTCAAGTATCAGTTATTTGCTCTCTTCCATATCACTGTTTTTCCTATGCCTCCATCTCTCCCACTCATGCTCCTCTCCGGCTGTTTGCTCTTATTCCTATTCCCTAGCCACCTCTCACCCATGACTTCTGTGCTTCCTTCTCCAGGCGTTTGGACCCACAAAGTTGTGTTCTCAGGTTGTCAGCTACAGGCTGAGCTGCCTTTGTGCACTTGTGCTGAGCCTGAAGCATGCAGCCTTCCTGGATGATCACAGCAGCAATTGGCTACTAGGGTAGGATGGAGGGGAGAGGGACGGGGACTGCAGCTTGACTTTTCACAGGGCTTGTGTCCAGCCTGCATGGGCAACCCCAGTTGGCCATGGAGTTAGTGCAGGTGTGGCAAGAGATGGTTTTGTTGTTCAGTGTAAGAAATGAATATGATCACACTTCCAGGCTTTTTCAGGTTTAAGCAAATGTTAGCTTGCAGATAGAGCTGCAGTTTAGAGGTAGTGTGATAAACATGCCATCAGCCAGAAATTCCATGCAATTGTATGAATGTATAGAAATCTCTCCTGATGTACCTCTTATGTGACTTCAGTTGTTTATGACAGGGAATCGTCCTCCCAAGGAGGAACCTGGATGATCTGATTTCCATATGCTTTGTCTCATGCAGTGAAAGATGGTTTGAAATGTTTTTCTTTGATCTACAGTGATGGTAGAAAACAACCAACCATCTTTTCTCAAGGGAACTACCTTGGCATACATAGTGAATCAGTTCTGAGCATTTGTTATCTCTTAATGCCTGCACATCTGCACCAGTGAAAGAGTCTAAAACTTTACAAAACTGGGTAAAATCATTTCAGATTTTGAAACTTTGTGTCTCTGTGTGTTTTGTTGTTGTTGTTTTGAGAAACACAAAGTCATATTCAAAGAAGTTAAAACAGCCTCATTTAGATCTACCCCTGAAAAAGAATAGTAAGAATGAAATCCCAACGATTGTTCCACTGCTAACAATCTTTAAAAATAAATAAATAAAAAATTACACATTTTCTCTATTACTATAGTATTCATAATGTTCTATGTGACTGTTACTGGTGTTGCTCTTCTTTGGCATACTATCTCAGTGTTGCCCAAATTTCAAACTGATGTGTATGTGAGTTCAGGTACTGCTATATTAATGGCTGCCATCCTCCATTCTTTGTGTACCCATCTTCAGTAAAGCAGCTCAGCCATTTTGTACTTCCTTTGGCACCTTGCTGCTGTTTATCTATTAGAGCAGAGGCTGTTCTTCTTCTGAACTTACCAGCACTAGACACAGACTGAAAGCAAGAAGAGTGTCATGGCAGTAAGCTGGCATAGCAGCACTGGTACTGCAGCACAGATAAGAAAGGCATCAGTGGCTGATCCTCTGTAGCCTACACTAGCCTTCTAAGAAAGTGGCTGACAGACTAATTAGACAAGCTGGGGCATAGCACTCCAACTTGTCAGTGCTTCAGAGTTTTTTTTTTTTTTTTTTTGCTTTGTTTTTAACAGGAATATATTATTCTGTCATAGATAAATAAACTGATGTTGCTTTTAGCTGGTTCTTCAGGGTGAAGTGGTAATGGCATCTGTTCTGCTTGTGTAATATTTCTCTTTTATTTCTTAGCATAGTTGTCTATTCAAGTTTTTATGGTCCTTGGCTCATGTTTTTAGAGAGTCCTTCAAGTCTCTTGGAGAATGGCTACAGAAATACATCTCTGCATTTTTCAGTATTTGGAATGAAGCTATTTAAAAGTATACCCTGTAGGGGTAAAGTAGAAACAGCAGAAATAGTAGCTCCCTAAACTTTGTTTTCTTGTGTTAATATTTCATAGCTGATGAAAGAGTTGCTTGCCTTCGCTTTTAGTTCTCAAAATAAATAAATATTTTTGTCTGTTGGAAGAAGCCACTGAAAGAAGGGTGTTTTCAGAAGTGTAAGTGATAATTTCTAAGTGAGTAGAAGGATTAAGGTCAAAAAGTTGAACAAGAAAGGTTTGCCAAGATAGATACATTTTTCAGCAGCATAGATAGTAAAATACCTCCCAGTTTTGCGGGCTGGTATTTGCAGAAAGCCAGTGACCTCAGTCTGGAGTCCTTCCAGGATTTAGCTCTTGAAGAACTGCTTGTCACAATCTAGCAACGCTCTTATTTCCATAGAGAGATACAAATCATTAATTTTTAAAAATGTAACACATTTGGAAGCTCTTGTTTCCACCTCCCAATATGGCCTTTCAGTTGAACTGACTTTGTTATGGTAGCAGAAGAGGGAGAGACAGAGACAAGGGTCCAGATGCATCTTCACAGTCTCCTAGTTAATTTGGGTTTGCCACCCCTGGAGAATTGACTGCATCAATCCTTAGCTTATCCTTTATATGGTATGACATTTTTCTTGCACTTTACTAGTTTACTGAGTAAAAAGTGAAAATATCACAGATCAGACAAGGGCAAATTTTCAAAAACATTAAACTTGAAAATAATTATCCCATAAGTTTATATATAACACTGTGTTGTGCTTCACAACAAATCATGCGTCAATGCTAGTAAGATGGGGGAAAAAAAAAAAAAGTCTTATTGGTGTGAACGAAGTAACAAAGTTAAAAATCAGTGAAAAGCCCCAAACCAAGTTGGATTAACTGTTGAAGATGAACATTTTGTATTAATGAATTGTTAGCTGGCAGTGCTACAAGCCCTTGGGTTTACGAGAGGAAGTCTGTGAATTCAAAAGGATTACCTCTCATGTTGAAAAGTACTATAAAAAAAGGATGATACACCTTCATCCTGTCTTCAGAGTTATTTTTTTCAGCCATGACTGACACTGTTACAGAATGGCATTTAGTGAATCCCTGAATGTGATCAGAATTTGTAATGCAAAGCAATATATAACAGTTTATCATATAGCTAAGCCTCCCTTTTGTAGTACGAGGGAGAGCGGGCATATAAGAATAGACTAGATAAAAATTGTAGGCAAGCCTATGTCTCTCTGGAACTGTGAAAGTCTTTTCTACAGTTTTCATATTTAACAAAACATAACACTAACTAAGGATAAATAAAAATACCCTGGAAGAGGAAGTTTTCGTTCTTTTGTCTTACTAGAAAGTTGACTGTGAACCAAGCTTTCTCCAAAGCAAGAGAGAGTACAGAACTATCGCAAGTGACAGAAAATTTAGTCTGTGGAAAAATGGTGGTATTTCATAATTTATTTATAAATATAATATAGAGAAAGGTGTTTTCATTTTGACTTTTAAAGACATTTTTTAAAAACTTTTTTTTTCATTTTGGTGGGGAATATTTATTATGCTTATAAGTGGGCTGTAATTGTATCCCAACAAATCCCCCTTCTCTTTTTCTGTAGGAATTGAAATGCACAAACTTCTTTCCCCTCAGGCCTCAGTTACTCTTCAGTCACAGAACAGAAATTGAGAAAGAATTTTGAAAATTGTTTTTCTTGGACTCCTTAATTATTGAAAAGGCCCATTTAAAATTCATACGTATATCTGCTTGTATATACACATGCATATACATATTTATGTATATAAATATATATATAAGGAACGTACTAGTTCCTACCTTTGTGCTAGAATTGTCTTTCCACTTGACAAGTGATTCTTTGTTTTCTATTTATATCAGATGTATTCTTGAGGCTGTCATTCAGATAGTAAAACCATATGCTCAGAAAAAGAAAAATGCTGATTTTTCTTTCACTAAAGTAGAATTGTGTGGCTCCTTTGCAAGCTAATAATCAATGTCTGTACCTTCTGCCTCCAGCAATGCTTAGAAAGGAAATGTATTAACTGTTCATAGCATGAGTTTCCCCTTGCCTGAACAAGGAATGGCTCCAGTTATGTGCTCAAGTTTATGTTTAAACAGTGCTCTCCATCAGAAATTGGTGAAATATGTTTAAGTTGCATTATAACTGTGCAAGGGAAAGGGAGACAGGTAGGACTGATGCTGATCTGAGGAAACAGCACATGGAAAGGGAATTACTGGAAATGCAGGAGGAAGATTTGCTGCCTTTTTGTCTTGCTTCGTACATTTGCTAGTGGCTAAGGTATCCATCTAGGCAACGAGTCGCCTGCTTTCAGTGTCTTTCTTATCCTGTACTATTTAGAAATATTCCTTACGCCGGCCTGTTATGATTGGTGTTAGTCTGTGCCTCTTTTTCGACTTAGCAGCACTGCTTGGAAAAGACAACCATGACATGAGACAAGACAGAGCTGATCAAAGGAGTGCTTGTGTAGTCTTGCTAGTCATGTAATGACTAGACATCATTCCACACAGCCTACCCATGGCTGAGTTTCCTTCTGGAACATCTACTTTTCACCTGCTTTTTACGCTACTGAATAACTTGGGGGATGCAACTCAGCTCCTATTTCAGTTACATGTAGCAATCAAGCGTGCAGTGCTTAAATCTGTTTCTCAACCCACCCCCCATGCTCTTACATCATGAAGTGCAAATTATATGTTCTGAGTGCTAAATGTGTTGCTTTCAAAAGACCGGGGTCTCTGTGAAACCACGGAGGTAGGTTGGCATTAATAATTCAGTAATTCATGCTGGCATGAAGCAGAGAACTTTAGAGCTCCCCTTTAAAATTAATTATAAAAATAAGACTTTCCCAGACCAAACTTTTAATAACCCATTTTACTTTATGCCGTTGTTTTTTCTTCAATTCCTCAATCTTAAAATCTTGTACTTGCAATATTCACATTGTATACATTGCCTTACTTCCTTCACTGTTAAAGAAATCAGAATTTTTAAGTTTCTACTTTTACCTTCTATGTTATTGCTGGACTTGAGTGTCTATATAGCTACTGAACAAAAAAAAAGAGCAAATAAGAGCTAGAAATAAAAAGTAAAATAAACTATCCTTAAACCAAAATTTGAAAACAACAAATAAACAAAACAAAACAAAACAAAAGACTGAGAAAATCATAGCTCTGGATTTGAAATCTTTCTGAATAACTAAGAAAGGTTTAGACATCAAAACTGGGCTTTTTATTTTGTCTGGTTCTTATCTTTTGGAGCGATAATGAGATATGGATGAAGATAAGGATCTGAGTTACTTGATCTGGCTTAAGGTTATTCCATAGTTTCTTATCAAATGTTGGTAAATAAGAACTGCTCAACACCTGCTGCTCCCTTCTCTGAGTTCACAGTAGAAAACAATTGATGTAACAACTTTAGTTTTTTTTTGTTTTTCAAAAGCAAACCCAAACAAACTAGACAAAATCCTCTTTCTTCATTTTACCTTACTCTTCAGAGAATATTTGCTATCATAAGGCACCAAAGGAAAACTTATTTGGCAAATGATGCTGTGCCAATGTGTTTGTTTTCAGTAATTTGCTATTACTGAAGAAAACTTCAAGTAAAAGTAGTCAAAGATTTCCAGAGGCTCTACCAGAAACTTAGGAATTACCTCTGTATTTTCTGAGAGTGGAATATTGATTCAGGCTAATCTTATCCCTTTAAAATTGGATAATCAAGGGAACATCTCTTGTTTGTCAAGCTCTAAGCTTTTCTTTCCCACAAAAATACAGTAGCTGTTTTCTTAAATTATATTTAAAAAAGAAGTTAAAAATACTTGCTAGTGTTGCCTATGTTCATAATGTAATGCAATGTCTGTTCAGGACTGTTGTGTAACAACAACAAAGTATGTAAACATATTTTCTTTTAAAATGTGTGACAAAGTTAAGAACAATTTACTTTGATTTTGAAGTGCATTGACAAGTATGGTTTTCACTGGATCGGTCTCAGGTAAAAAGAATTGGTACTGTCACTGTAATCCAAAAAAACAAACCCCAGTAAATCTAAAATGAAAGCTGCAGCTTTGAGAAACAGAACAGCTGTTTTCCTTTTTCTTCATATGTTTGTTTCATTATCCACATCATTATCAAAAGTTAGCCTGACTAAACTTCACAACTGGTTAGTTTCCTTTAGCATACAGTCAGTGGTAGATCTCTCTATAAGACATCTAGTGCATTGCATCCTCAGGTCTCTGCAGCCTATTTTCATAGTTGGAAAATCTTCTCAGCTGAAAGCTGAACTTTTGTTTGCTTCCATCTTTTTATTTCTGAGGCTAGGTCACATCCTGCTTTGCTAGACCTGCTTCAAGCCATATTGCTGTTATTTTGCAACTTATGTCTATGCGTTTGTTTTCTCAAGTTGGTACCCATTATGGTGGTCTGTGAAAATGGAGAAAAAAAAATCTCAGTGGGCCTTGGCTGTCTTGATGTAAGGATTATTTCTGTAGTTGAAAATCAATCACTTGTGAACTTGACCCAAGCTGAATGTCCTTTTCCTTGCTGACTACCCCATTTGTTGATGCAGTTTTAGAGCAGTATGGTTAATTTTCACAGGTGAAAGTGAGTAAAAGAGAGGGTGAGAGTTCTCCCATGTCCAGCCATCACTATGATCTAACACTGTTGGTCAAAATGTGGAGATTTAATTACTCTTAACTCTGTTTGGTTTGGTTACTGAATGTCAAAAGCATGTTGCATTTTTTGCTGTCAGAACTTTGTGGTATGTACCAGAACTCTTAAGTTGTGCAAGTGTAGTTCTCAGATATTTATAATGCCACCAACATATTTTCGTGATTTACTGTCGCAAAAGGCATATAGAAAGTTCCACGATGCTTTTCATGTCTCTAATGAGACACCTGATACTCTGTCACTTGTGGCTTTCCCACAGCATCACTAATAGTGTTGATATATTCACAAAGCCAGAGGTAAGGGCTGTATAGGCAGTTTTTGAGTGGGCCTTAAGTGGGCATAAAAATAAATACTCATGGAAAACTTAAGCTACAAAAATTACTCAGGCCATAGTGCCCCATCTGTTAATGTTTTGATTTCATGACAGGTACCAATCAGCTAGCAATGCTGGTGAATAGTAAGTCTAGCTCTTCATATTTTCTTTAAATTATACATGTTTTGAAGGGAAAAAACAAACCAGCTAATAGCCAAAACAAAGGTTGTCTTAAAAAGAAAACTCCACTGCATGTTAGTACTTCAATTATTTCTTAATTTTGTTTTTAATTGCAGAGAGTACATAAACAGTCACTCTCTTTCCTATTCCTGTACTGCTTAGTGACAAGAAAGGAAATTCAAATTGTGTTTGGGTGGAATAACTTAAAAAGCCAATTTTGTTATGCAGATGAATTGTAGGTGTAGCATATCTACATTTCTGAAATTGTTAGCAAGCATTTTTTCTAAAGCTTTTTCTCTTTCTAGGTGTGTATATAACACATTATATTTAGAGAATGTTGTTTTTGGTGAAAGCTGTCACAGCTATACTGTTTGGTCAGGAAGTAGTTGCTTCAATTTTTGTTTAAGCTTAAGACTTAGATTCAAAGATTTTTCAGAAGATGAGTGAGTGAACCATTTCCACAATGACTGTTCCATGGAATTTTGCTTTTTCTAGAAATAGCATCACGAGTTTGGGGAGAGTGAACAGGATTTTAAGAAAAATGTATTTTTCCTTTCTTCCATTCCTGTATTAACTGTTCAAGACAGGAATTACCTTAGTGGTCTACTAGTTAATCTCATTAAACATGGATGGTAGTGATTATAATCAAAGCATCCCAAATAGAAGAAGTTTTAGTCTTTGGTAATGTCTTATGACAAAATGGTGCTTCTAGCTTACTTAATTGAGAGGATCTGCCTAAATCTCTTTTTTCACCAAACAATTTTTTTTTCTTTTACTTATACACTAGTAGCTTTCTTAAGTCAGAAAAAAAGAAAAGAGTGGATAGATATCCACTGTACTTACTGTTTTATTTTATATTCTATGCATTATAAAGCTAGAGAATATTTAAATTCTCAATCTCCAACCGTGCAGTTCTACCTAGAACTTGTCACACTTCCCTTCTTTCAGTTTTTCAGTTTATTTTTAGCATTTTTTCAGTTGCTGATTTAAACAATTTAATCTATTTCTTAGCCTCCATTTTGTGTAAAGAAATCATAAAAGTTAGAAACCTGAAAATTAGTTTTTTCTTTCAAGCAGCTGCTGTCCAAAAATGTGGAAAGATTGTTGAAAATGAGTAGCATCACTTTCTGACAAACTGTAGACAGATTTGATGACTGAAACTCGTTGTTCCATTACTGTGCTGTCTCCAAGCACTGTTATGCTGGCATTCAGAGATATATAGAGGAAAAAGAAATGGTCTTTGGTGTTTAACAATGCATTTTTACAACTAAATAATCCATCATCATTATTTATCTACTTCTGTTCATCTACATTTATTGTTTAACATTGAATTATTGATTAAAATATGGTCTCTAATATTTAGCAGTGTTCATTTTTGTGTGGTGTTTTTGCAACATCAGGTAAATGAGAGTAAGGGGACATTATATATACATGATCAGAGGTGTTTATGGAAGAAAAAATACTTGTGTTGGTGATTCCCTACGTGTTTGTATTAGTGCCTTTGGTGTCCTGATGAGGACTGGATAGATCTGTGTTTAACCTGTTTCGAAAAATCTTTCATAATAGCTTAGTTTTTTGTATAATCCATTTTTAAAATTACACAGAACAGTTATTTTAATGTGCTAACATTTATTATCAGAGGCATCTGCTCTTTTACATCTGGAATGCTTCCACCAGGGTGCTACTGTTAATGGGCTTTTCCTCCCATAGGTGTTGTAACGACTTCTAACAATTTCCACTAGCTTTGGATCTAGTTTTATAGCATCAAATATTTGGTTGAATTTCTAAAAGGTTTCATGAGTATCTTCATATATGTATTGCTGCTTGATATTTTGTTGCCGTTTTTGTTTTACAGTATCCCATCTAACCCTTCACAGTCGTTCCAGTTTTTCCCCTGAACTCAAGTGTAGTGATCCTTTATTGTGTGTTCATCAAAGAACAGCAGATGTTTTCTTCTGTGTTGTAAGCATAGTATGTAATGTCTAGTTGGAGTCTCAGGCTGGATCAGATAAATCATTATATTTAGTATACAAAATATGAAAAATGGGGAACTTTACGGAACAATTTGGGAATCACTGTAGATGTAAGAGCATAGAATAATGTAATTTGCTGGCCTTCTTCTAAACAGTTTTTAGGTAGAAGAAAGAGAGAAAAAGGGAAAAATTAGTTGGTAGGCCGTGTAATTATCTGAGAATGTTGCAGTTATTTTAATGTTCCTTCTGCACAGTCCATTTTGGTAATGTGTATAATGCAGATGTTGTTAGGCTGCAATGGGACTGCTGCTGCTATTGTAAAATTCATGTCACTCATTAACTTGTCTTCTTTGAAAATGGAGTTTTGAAGGCACATAGATATCTAGAAGTAGTAACTGCATCAGTAGATTTTATTTCTTTTTCTTGAATGCTTTCACTAAGGAATGACTTCTAATGAGAAATTTATTCTGTCTTTAATTACTCAAGCTGCTGCATTAACTTTCTGTGTGTTATCCAATCAGTACAGAAGAAAAAATACCACCCAAACTTTTGGGTATGAGTTTAGAAACCAGTTATAATAGATCTTTAATGAACATCTGTTACAGTAGTTAAAGACAAGAATTTCATAGGATATAACTGGTTGTGTATCTTGAAAATGACCTTTTTTTTTTTTTTTTTTTTTTCCTGAAGAACTTTAAACTGAACAAAATGAAATTCTGTGGAGCTTCTAGTTTGCTTTTGATGATACATCTTGTGCCTGCTAGAATTGATATTCCTGTGCTCTTTTCTATAATCCCATTGAACAAAATATGATACTAGGCCTTTACTTGTTACCTTAAACTTGATGAAATTACATAACCCTAATTTCAGTTGGGAGACAAAATTTAAGGTCAGATTGCAGGTCTTTCTTATGCATTGCAGTCAGTGAATTAGAGCTTTAAAAATAAAATATGAAATAAAAGCATCTTAAGGGAAAAAAAAAACAAGACAATAAAACACTTCAAACAAATGTCTGTAAACAGATGAACATATTTTCAGACTATGTAATCACTGTGCTTATGGACACTGAGAAATCCTTTTCTTAGCTTTGTTGTGAGCTTCATAGTTGATATACCATACTTGCCATACTCTTGTGTTCTGGTGACCCAAAATTATAGGCAGAAACATCATCTTGTCATAATTTGATAATAAATTTTGCTGCTTCCAACTCCTAATTCTGGGAATGTTAATGATCATCCTTTCTGGAAGCTATGTGACAAGGACTTGAAGTTGCTACATTTAGTCAACGTCTTTTAAATATGTGTCTTTTAAATATGTCTTTTTAAATACGTGTTGGATGATTCTTATCTGGGAAGCCATTCTACTGATTCCTTGTTTGCTTATCCCTAATCTTTCAGTGAAAGTTAAACTATATATGCATAAATTTTATGTGCCTTACTTTTATTACGTTCTTATTTTTTCTTGTATCTTGAAGTGTTGCATTTCACTATTTGTTACATCCTAAAGATTCCCCTCAGGGGTCTGTCTTGGGACCGGTGCTCTTTAACATGTTTATCAATGACACTGATGACGGAATTGAGTGCACCCTCAGCAAGTTTGCTGACGACATCAAGCTGAGTAGTCGACACGGTTGAAGGATGGGATGCCATTCAGAGGGACCTCGAGAGGCTAGAAAGGTGGGCCTGGGTGAACCTGATGAGGTTCACAGCAAAGTGCAGAGTTTTGCACTTGGGCCAGAGGAATCCCAGGCATCCATACAGACTGGAAGGAGCAGAGCGGTCCTTGGGAGCAGCCCTGTGGAGAAGGACCTGGGGGTCTTGAAAAACTTAATATGAGCCAGCAGTGTGCCCTTGCGGCTCGGAAAGCAAATGGTATCCTGGGCTCCATCAAGAGAGGGGTGGCCAGCAGGGACAGGGAGGTGATTGTTCCCCTCTGCTCTGCTCTTGTGAGACCCCATCTGGAATACTGCGTCCTGGTCTGGAGCCCCCAGTACAAGAAAGACAGGGAGCTGTTGGAGAGGGTCCAGAGGAGGGCCACAAAGATGATCAGGGGACTGGAGCACCTCCCCTATGAGGACAGGCTGAAGGAGCTGGGCTTGTTCAGCCTGGAGAAAAGAAGGCTGCGGGGTGACCTCATTGCAGCCTTTCAGTACCTAAAGGGAGCCTACAAACAGGAGGGGAATCAACTCTTTGATAGGGTAGATAACTGCAGGATGAGGGGAAATGGTTTTAAGTTGAAGGAGGGAAGATTTAGGTTGGACATCGGGGGGAAGTTCTTTACAGAGAGAGTGGTGAGGTACTGGAACAGGCTGCCCAGAGAGGTTGTGGATGCCCTGTCCCTGGAGGTGTTCAAGGCCAGGTTGGATGGGGCCCTGGGCAGCCTGGTTTTGCATTAAATGAGGAGGTTGGTGGCCCTGCATGTGGCAGGGGGTTGGAGATTCATGACCCTTGAGGTTCCTTCCAACCCTGACCATTCTGTGATTCTGTGATTGTGATGCATTATTCTGAAACCCACCTTTTTCCCCTTTGAGTGGCTTTAGATCCACTTCTCCTGTTATAGTCAGGTTGCCTGTGCTCTGTGTATCTTCTTGACTAATAGAAATTACTGTGACTTGTAATTACTTTTCTATTAGGTAAGGTTTAAAGACAGAAAAATCAACATTAACAGTCTTTTACTGGCTTTAAACCAACAGATAGTAATTGAGTAATCTTAAAATATTAAGAAACAAACAGTATTAATTAGATTTCATGAGTTGTTAGAGAAATCCTGCTTAATCTGCTAATAATGTAAACCCTTCTGTCTTTGTGAAAAGAAAAAAAATTGTAAAGTCTACGAGAATATTATTCTTTCTCTGGGTTTGCTGAGGAAAAGTTTTATGGTCGTGCTCATGTAATTGGATGGCTTAAAAATTAAGAACGATTGACATTTTATACTTAGTTTTATAGGTTTCATTTGTAATGATTATTACAAGATAGGTCTGATTTTACATGCACAAATATATATATGCTCGGTATGTATGTGCTTATGGAAAAAGTAATGACCTAGACCAAATTCTTCATTTAATTTAAATAGCAGAAAGCGATTCTGCTGTATGCCAATCTGGCATAGAAAAAAAGTTGCTAAATGTGGTCTTCTCAACAGCTCTACATGCTTTTTTCTTTGTTTATTTTTATATTTCTTTGCAAATAGGCAATACTACAAGATCTGGAGCAAAGACGTCCCCAGCTGGATGAACTAATAACTGCAGCACAAAATCTGAAAAACAAGACGGGCAATCAAGAAGCCAGAACAATAATTACTGACCGCAGTAAGTGATGATTCTGCTATCATATGTTGTTTCAGGATGTATGAAAGATATTGTAACACTTTATATTCATAGCATTTGGTAGACATGTTATGCGTTTAATCTTAAAAGAAGAGTTCCTTTAAGAAACAGTTCTCACAGAGATTTTCCCTGTGAGTTTGGCAAATGCGTCTGACAATCAGTGATGATGGATTTTAAAACTTTCACCTAAAATTTTATATTGATTATCTTCATAGTTGAAACACATTGCAGAAAATATAGAATGTGATCATCATAGGTAAAGAAATACCTTTATTCTTAAAAGAAGACAATGACAACATCAAACAAAAGAAAACAAACAAACAAAAGAATTCATAGAGTATCACTATGGGTTTGTGAGAAGCTTTCAGTTCCACACCTGTAGTACAGCAGCAGCCTCTTCTTTCATCTCTCCTCAGATAGCAGAAGCCTGATAATGTGCAATGGGTTTATTAGTTCTTCAATTCTGATTTCCCTTTTCAGAACAAACTAGCTGTATGTAAGAAAAATTAATAGATGAAGTTTCAGAAAAAGTTTGTGGAAGTACTGTTGTTACCCTTGTATACTTGCATCTCCTTGTTTCTTTCAGCATAGGATGAAATGCACAATTCCAAGATCATGCTGTAAAAGCAGCCATCTGTGGCAGACTGTTCTACATCTTTGGTTGTTAGTTTGGCTACTTAGGACTAAAATACAAGAACAAAAAATGTCTTACGGTCATAGAGGTGCCCTGTAGAGCCTAGAGAATTCACAGCCAGCTCACTGTGGATGCAAACTGTTCAGTATATCTTGGTCTCGAGATCAGGAAATTGCTTCATGAATCTGATAACATTGAGGCTGTAGATATACGCTAAATTTTTTCTATTCCCATAATTTTAAATAATTTTTTTTCCTCCTTTTCTTCCTTTTTTTTTTTTTTTTCCAGTCAGTTTATAACTTTCTATAATGATTCAAACCTGCATTGCACTTTTGGCTGCTTTGTTCAGTACTGCTTTTATGTTACGTAAGAAACTGTTCCTTTTTGACATGTAATTAATTTTAGAATCACATACTCAGTTGAATTCAGATGCAGTTTGTATATGCACCTTAACTTTTCAGAGCCATTATATGTAGAACTCCCATCAGCATTTTAATACATGTTTTCATTTTTAATTCTGAGGCAAGTTGTCAGAAGATAAGAACTGTAGACTTTACATGAAATGCAAGCATAATTCCTATAAGCTCTCATGAGAATTGTATGCATGACTAGATTTCTTTCTATTGGAAAAACTGCACTTTGCTTTAAGTGAAATTGCTGTCTAAGATAGACTAAATGCTTCATTCTCATATAGTAAAAAAGGAAAGCAAGCTATCAGACTGTAAATCATGAAGGAATATGTGGTAACCAAACTATATTACAGCTTCCAACTTTGACTAGTGGTGTGATGAATTCATTTTATGTAATGGTTTCTTAGATTTTATATATAAAAACTCCCCAAATTATTAGTTGGTTTTGAGCCTAAGTTACACAGGATTCATTTTTGCTGTGATGTAGCAGTTCATCTTCTCTGATGAAACTGGAAATATCCTTTACTGCAAATCTGCAATTTATGATACAGTAGAAAAAAAGTCATCTCCCTTTATGGTTTATCAGGTATATATGCTTTTGTACACCATCTTCTATTGTTATCCTGTTCTTAACGAAATAATTTAAAAGTAAACAAATTAGAAATGTATCTGAGTTTCTGAAATGGAGGAAAGTAAAGTATTACCAGGAATAATTTTGATCCAGTCTTCTGAGATGGCAAACTATACTCCTTAAATTTTTGTCATACTTAGTTTTTATTTGTATGACTGTAGGTATTATACTCAATAGGTATTTGATACTTTTGAATTTTAAAAAGGCTGTGATATTTCCAGGAAAAAAGTAACAAACCAGACTTTACAATATGACACAAGCTTTTTTTTTCTTAGAATAAGAATACAGTCACACAAATTATTTCTTTACTTAAAGAAGATAAGTAATTTTTATATTTTCAGTTGTGTGATGATTTTCCTGTATGCTGGGTGAATAGATTTGGTTGAAGTTAGGCCTGCTAAATGCACAGGATCTACTTGTTCTTGCTGCAGTGACTGTGGGTTTAATTCTCCCATCCTGTGCCTTCGCAGTGCCATGCTGTGTTGTCAGAATGTAGGAGGACTCTCCTTACCCTCCAGTCAGGACTCACAGGCTCCCTCACATAGCTTCTCTGAGGCCTGCTATGCTGTGCACTTCTCCCAGTCAGGGCAGATGCTGCTTCTTGCAGTTCACAGCAGCCTATAGCCTACTAGAAAGAATTTCTGCGTGTTTGCATGGAACTTCTTATGTACAGGTTTTAGGCCATTGTTCCTTGTCCTATTGCTATATGCCACCAAGAAGAGATCCACCTCCCTTTAGATATTTATAAACATTAATCCCCTCTCAGTCTTCTTTGCTTCTGGCTTTCCTTATACAGGAGATGCTTCAGGCCCTTTATCATCTTTGCAGATCTCTTCTGGGGGATTGTTGTCTTTTTCTGACCAATAACACTGTACAAATCAAGTTGTCTAACCAGTATAACTGAATAGATATAAATACTGAATAAATCCCATTACAGGATGGATCAGTGTGTCACAAACTGGAATTAACGTCCTGAGAGTTCTGACTTCTGTGCTAACACTAGTAATCCTTAATTCAGACTGCTTGCAGAAAGACATCTATAAAACTCAGTAAAGTCTAACTTTGAATTACTTTTGGAAACCACAGTTGCCTTTTAAAAGAATTTATAAAAACTAAGTATACATTTTACACAAAATCAAGCAAATAGAGAATCTTCCTGAAGAATTGCAAATAAGTCAATCGTCATGAAATTATTCTTAAACAGAATTATCATCACATAGTATAGGTTTAGTCTTTCTTTAGAAAATAAAAACAAATTAAAGAAGGTCATAAAAGTAAATGATTTCCTCTGAACTTTTTTTCCCCTCACTCATACTTCTTTATCTGTATGAAATTTCAGGAGATATGCTACTTAAAAAAGTACTTGGCAATAGAAAATAAAGCTTTTATAATATTTACGTAGTATTATATTAAAATCCCTGTTTATTCTATGTAAATCATAGTATACAACTTACACATTGTAGAATACCTAGTAGTAATTACATTTAGTCTTGGGAAAAAGTTCTGGGAAAGTGTGAGATGCATCTCTGCTCTTCTAGTGTCCTTGATAAAGCATTCTTTTCTAACAGAAACATATGCCATATAATAACATCTTTCCCTACGTAATGCATCATAGCTCCAAAACACTTTGTTTTACTGCTGAGGGAAATGTTGTTTCTTAAGCTGAATGAGTTTATAGACAACTTTGAATATAGTAATTACATTTGAAAATTCATTTTATTTTCCATCATTCCTGTGTATAGAATACAAAAAGCCAGTAATGAGTCAATATATGAATATACCAAGAGATTTAAAAAAACAACAACAAAAAAAAAAAAACCACAAAAACACCTTCAAGTGTTAGAATTAAGAAAGTAATTACAGAAGATACGTTAGATCTTGTAACATTCTGGAAATGTAAGAAACTTTAAATAGCAGGCCTTCCTACTGCTGTGTTCACACATATGCAAAGATAATGGTGAATAACCTTTTTTGTGGTTTTACTGTGCTAGTAATTTACATCTCAATTTTGTAATTTGGTTTCTGACTGTGCAAGTGATAGAGAGGAGGTATGAAAATGAATATTTATAGAATTCTATGAGGAAATAATCTCTTACTGACCAAAGAATTTCCCTTTAAAGATTATAAGCCAGTTATATATAACTTTCTTTGGTAATTGTGTGAAATGTAGTGAAATCTTGAGATATCACTTGAGAGGTTAATTAAGTTCTATTACTTTAAATACATAAATAGTGGCATTAAATACAAGCATATCAATAAAGACTATTTTGATGAAGTATTACACTACTGGGGCCTAAGTTATTCCATTTCACATTAGTTTGGGCCATGTTTTTGAAACCAAATCCATGTTTTTGAAACCAAATCCATGTTTTTGAAACCAAATCCAAAGTTGTAGGAATAATTTACAGACGAAGTCTTCTGGGATAGTTTTTTTTTGTTGTTTGTTTGTTTGTTTGTTTTGAAAAAAAGCTGTATTTTATAGTTGATTGTTAGGAGAGCTGTACCTGGCGTAATCTGAGAAGTCTACTGTCTTTTTGCAACTCCATAAAATTGCTTTTATTGAATAGTTTTCAGTATTTGACAGCTTTATGATAAAATCATCAACTCATCATCACTTTCATAACAGAATATATGGAAACTTCATAGTGAATTACAGCTGTGCTGCTGTACTTGACATCTTAAAATAGCTGTCTCTGTTGTACTGCCATCCATGTGGTTTTCACTTGGAGCTATTGAATATAAATAGTTTATCAGTTGAATAAAAACAAATTCCAACAATCTGGAGTTTGCTATCCAATACTGAAACATGTAGTTAGCAAGATTGTGAAAGAAAATTGTGAAAGAGAACTGTATTTCTCTACTATTTGTTTGCTCAGATATCTTGTTGATTTTTTTTTTTTTTTTTTTTTTTTTTTTTTTTTTTTGGGCTGACTTACTGAATAAACCCTAGAGTTTGCTGGTTTTCAGGTATTTCAAGAACTTGTCAAGGAGCTGGAGTAGTAGTTTTTCAGAATAATTAAGATACACACTTTATTAATCATCCTAATCTACTTTTTTAAGCTGAAACTATTTGTTATTCCTGTGATACTTCTCTGCCTTCATGGAAATGAAGGGAGAAACTACTTGTTAAGGAAATACCAAAAACAAGACAAAACTTTAGAAAGTGATAGCGTGTGAATGGGAAGAGTAACCACATTTGATGTTACTTCATTGGCACAGATTTGCTGCTGTAGGGTTTGTAACAAAACTGTGGGATGTTTTGAAAAGGGAATTATTTTGGAACACTGTGGAGAGATACTGCTTAAGACTGGGTAATAACATGTCATGGAAATTCCTGAGTGAATAGGGAATTAGAGTTATAGGCCATACATGCCAGAAGCATATGTCTTATGTGAACAGAAGGCAAGAGCTAAATTCCCTGCTCATCACTCTTGAAAGAGAGATGAGGATACACTCATGTATCCTCAAGGAAGATGACCTTCCTTCACTTATGGTTACAGTCCTGAGTAAAAGTGGCATAGTGCTTTGATAGCCCCGGAGAGCTGCTAGGTGCATTAGGTAAGATCAGTGCTGTTGGCTGTGCTGATGTTGTCAGCACTTACCTTGTCATGCCTGTGAAGAGACTAAGATAACTACTAAATTTTGTGTTACATGAAAATTCAGGTAGAACATAGCTGATTAATTCTAGATGGGTATTTTAAATAGAAGTGAATGGTCTTCTAAGTTTTATTTTCCTAGAAGTCAGTTATTATTGGAAAATTGTAGCCTGGATTGCCTTGTCGGGTAGAAATGCCTTAATTTTGCCCAGATTATAAGCATTAGTAAAATATTTATCGTCTATCCTCCCCAGAAGTTAGGACAGCAGAACGGTAGATCAAATTTCTCAGAAGGAAAATGCGACCACAAAATGAGTTCTCATAATGAGCTTGTGAGCAGTACCAGCCTATGAAGAGAGTCTTTCAGAGTGATGTGGAAATAATAAAAACAAGGATAATAACAACATGATGGTAATAATGATGATGATGATGATAATAACAACAGCATCAACAAAATCAAAAATCCCCCCACGCCTATGAATAAAGAAAGCATAGTTTGGTAAGGGAATACTTCATACTAATGGTTATGCATTATAACGATGGGTCCATGATGTTAGCGTGGTGAAAGATTTAGAATATGCTATCATCTGGCAAAAAAAGGTTCTCACTTCAGTGAAGAATCAGGTGAGGCATGGTGGGAGAGGTAGTGCCAGACTCTGTTTTGTGTCTTTTTTTAACCTCTGTTGGTTATTGTTTAGGGATTGATTGAATCAGTATATGTTGCCAGCCAGAATAAAGACCAAACAAACAAACAAAAAAAAATTACCAAGAAAATTAAAGCCTTTTTAATATTCTACAATTTACTCTTCTGTTGCTTGTAAAAGGCTTGGAGACTGGCATGACAGAGCTGATCTTAGTAAAAGGCTAAAGCATATAAACCTTCAGTTTCTCTGAACTTCAGCCTGCCCTGTCACCAATTAGAGGGAAGTTGCTGCCCAAGCTTGTGAGAAAGCAAAAAATTACAGAAAGTCTTATTTAATTCTTTACCTCGGGTACTAAGATAAGCTCTTTTAATAGTGTTGTTTGGGGTAGTTTTACCTTCTCACATTCTCAGGAGGAGTCATATTTTAACAGACTGGTTTTATGGAAGTATCTGCCTTTGTTCTTGACATCTTCATAAAAATCTTTAACATTCCTAGAACACTGTATGCATATGCCAATTTGAAGGAGTTTTCTTGCTTAGGTTAAGGAGTCCAGTGTCCCAGGGCCTTCAAAAAGAAGCAAATTTACTTGAAAATGTTATAAGCAAAATATAAAGGGAAGGGAAAGAACTGCCACACAGCATGAGGCTTCAGGTCCTGGTAATTTATTTACACCAAAATTGATGTTATCACATCCTGAAGAATATTTAAGAATTCAATAGTAGCAAATGTGAAGAATTTAGAGAGTACTTCTCCATATAGGAAGTATTTCAATGACATCTTAAACAATTATAGGAATGTTAACATAATTTTTTGAAATGTAACAGAACATTTGGGGGTTCTTTAGAAAGGCAAGCACTGAGTTATTTTAGAGTTTTCAACATATTTAACTCAACTCTATCTAATGTGACACTTTCTATTTGCAGTCTTACAGGAAAAAAAAGTCTTTAATTGCATTTGCTTTCAAAACTGAATTCGGTTTCATTCTACAAATGTTAATTAACATTTGTATTAAATGCTTGAAAATCTGAAAATAATAAATGCTGAAGGAGCTTGACTAAAAGCATATAACTTTTCAGTATTAGAAGAACGTTCTAAAGACTCGTGTACTGACCAGATCATCAGAAAAAAAAACATTTTCCTCTTCGAATGGTATTGGAAAGACTCAACAAATGTTACGTGTTAAAAGGAGTACCATTCATAATTTACCTTTAAAAATAATATGTGCAGTACTAGTACCATACATGAGGTCATCTCCATTACAACTATTTCAAAAGACCAAAATCCAAAGATGAAGAGAAGGAAACAACTGTCTACGATTTATAACTCTGTAAGCATTATACATTCTAAAAATTATTTTTTTCAAAGTTGATTTCCCTATCAATTAGGTTACGTAGCTGTGCTCATTTACTTCGGTAATCAATGAAGTTACTGTCTAGCTTAAAATCTGTGAGTTTTTGGTTGCTTAAGATAATGGAAAATTATTTTCTGTCTTTTTAGATATGGGATATCTACTTCCTGTTAAATGCAAAGAGTTGAAACATTTCTAATATGTCTCAAAAGTATGACATGCCTTGTTTTCGATGCATTTTTCTTTAAGAGATCCAGAAAGCTCAGTGTTTAAAAAAAGCATCACATTTACAAAAAAAATCTTCCTTATTTTTGCTCTCTTCATGTAGAATTTTAATATTTTGCTTATATTGAACTTTTACATCAGTTTATGCAAGTTTTTAAAAAAATCATTTTTTAATATTGAATTGCTGGGATTGTAGTCATCTTTTAATTCTTTTTATTTCTGATTGAAATTGCTTCTTTTTTTTTTTTTCTTTTTTTTTTTTTTCCCAGAATTTTCCTTTTGTAATTTTCACACTGTATCCTCACACTGCTTGATAGCAGTACAAATGTGACAATATCTTTTCTCAGGATAGATATCAGTAACATCACAAAAGTCATGGCATTTCATTCTTTACATAGAAGAGGTGGGATTTTTTTATTTTTTTATTTTTAATCTCCCAACCTTTGTCTCTCATATGTGTTCAAAAGACAGGCTTTTTTGACTTGTTTGGTAAACCTGTTTTAGTTTTTTGAACAGTTTCAAGGTAGTCGACAGGAATCATAGCTTACATAGAAGACTGTCAATTTGACAAGAAGTAAATGTAAACAATATACCTCTTTTTTATTTTTATCTGTGATGATAGAAACAGAAGAGCTATTCTAGCTCTGTTGAAACAAATTAGTCAAAATGAAACTAATTGGAAATAAATAGCAGCAGAAAAAGAAGAGTACCCATTATGTTGTCAAATTATTCCACCACTGACATTTTATCCAGAATGTGATGGGCAGTATTCAGTGTCCACAGTTACTTTAAAAAGTGTGGTAGAGCAGTGTATACTCACTTATGCCAGACCATAATTTTCTGTAGTAATTACAGAGCAAACAGGAAAAAAACAACCTCCTTTTCAGAGATTATAACTAATCCGCGATATCAGACAAATGCAGATTTTGGTGTACATTGTGTTCTCTTTTTCTAAAAGGGATGCAATACACAAAGAATGTATATTGGAACTGCATTTGTTTTCAGACAGTCCAGTTAAATACCCTGGAATACGTTTGGCCTACAGATTTAACTTTGGCTGTCCTCAGTATAAATTTAATACGGTTTTAGTTTTGCTTGAATTGGGAATAAAACAAGAACTGAGTGTTTTGCACAGCCCTGAAGCTCCTTTGAAAGTCCATCCTGAGTAAATACAAGCTTAGCCTATATGAGAGAGGTTCTAGGACTTTGCTGTGTGGTTGCACCAGCCTAGTGGTTTCATTTTATGTATTACTGCAGATAATCATGATGGTGACTGATATGTCTATGCAGATAATTCCAAGAATTTCCTTTTATTACTATCTTCAGGACTATAGGCATACTAAAATTGTAGTTCGAAGCTTTTTTGGTCTGTATTTAGTGGAGCACAATCTCTGTATGACTGTGTCAGTTTTCACGCTGCCAAAAAAGGAGAGAAGGGGAAATTGAGCATAAAAATTCTGCTTGTATTTCATTTTTCTCATCAGCAGGGCTGTTGCATACTAGGTGAGACAGTGAAGGGTGGGAGAGGTGTGTTGTGGATCCCTTGCTGTGTAATGGAAAGGGAGAGTAGACATTGAACTGTCTGATGTATGGTGAGGAAGCAGTGGCATCTGAGTAGAACTTAAAACCTGAAACAGAGTATTTAGAAAAGGTTTCATTATATTTTAATTAGACAGGAACCTGCGCATGGTAGATGAAACACCAGTGCCATGGAAATTTTTCCTGGCAGTGTCGAACTGTGTTTATGTCTGATTTATCTTTTTATGTGTTGAAATGAGTGCTGTGTTTGAAATGAAGGGTTGTGTTTTTAGAGAATATTAATTACATTTTCGGTATTATTATTCTCTCTGATTTATTGTATATTGATACTTGGCTTTCTTCACTGCAGCACTGCATTAGGGTGGCAACAGTAGTGGTTTTATCTGTTCGTGGGATAATTTTTCTCCACTCTATTTTATGTGAATCTTTTCATGCATGTGTTGAGCTCTGGAGTAAATATTCAGTGTTTTAGGTTCAAAATTGGCTGTGTTTCAGTCATGTCACAATACTGACTTTGAAGTGTGTTCATTTGTGTGTCACTGATTAAGCTTAGGGCACTTAGTGTCTCACAAATGCTAGGATCCACGTAACAAAGAGAATATGAACAAAGAAGCAGAGAGGTCTTCTATTTTACACCATGTGATTTCATGTGTTGGAAAGCTCAATATGGATTAACCAGCATCAGACTGACATCATCTTCTACAGCATTTATTGTAGAATAGAGTAGGTGCAAATGTGAGATGGAAGACAGAAGGGGGTTTAAGGGATGGGGAAATGTTAATCTCAGGTAGAAGCAAAAACCTTGAAGAATTAACTCTTGTTTGCAAGTATTTAGTGCAATATTCATGTACTGGGGAAAATTATTTTGAAAGCAATACTATATTTCTCTTTACAGTACACGGTAAGATGTGCAAATGTTATTTTCTTTTGAGTCTTAATTTTGTCTGTTGTGGAATTTCTAGTCAGCTGTCACTGAAAGAACATGAAAGCTGTATATTTCTCACTACATTATGAAAATTCTAATAAAAAAATAATATATATGTAACTTCCATTCCTATTATTAAATAAAAAACATGTTAATTTCACTCAGTTCAGATCTTTGTGCAAAATGTCCCTAATTTATACTTAAAACAGAACATAAGTGTATTTTAAAATGTTTACTATTATACTTTGAAATCACTTCTTGCTAATTTGAAAGTTTGGTGTGCTTTCAAAGGCAAAAGTTAAAATCAAAGCTATAATGTCCCCTGTTTTTTAGGTTTTTTTTTTGCTTGTTTCCCAGTTTACTTGCTTGTTGGTTCATCCCCTGAGCTAAGCTCGGTATTGCTGCCAGCGCTCTGTTTTCTGTAGCTATACAGCAGGTGAGCAAGTGAAGCTCAGGAATGGTCTCCCAGATGACTTCTGCTGAGGTGTGCACACAGCTGAATGATTTTGAAGGCATAGTCACAAGAAGTGCAGTGAAAGATTTACAGTCGTCTGTGGTCATAATTCCCAGTCTTGGAATACAGTTGTAGCCTAGCAGGTGGTCTCAGGTAAGAGCAACACATGCAATGACTGGGAGCCACTGTGCTTCTTACTATTGCACAATGTGATTGACAGTTTAGGCTTGCTGATGCAGCTTCATTAGTATTACAGAGGCACAGAATTGAACCTGGAGAGCAGTAAACAAAAGCTTAGCTTTTGAATGATGTTATTCTGACAGCTTGAATAATATTTAATGTCCAATAACAGAGGAAAAACATGTGCAGTTCATCCATTATAAAATGAATAAAGCCAACTGCAGTCTTCAAATTTTGAATTTTACATTACAGCTTTTGTGAAGAGTGGAGGTTATTTTGTCTGTTAAAGGAAATATATATATGTATGTTTATATATACGTATATGTACTGAAATATGTGTATGTGTGTGTATATATATATATATATAAACAGTGTGGAAAACTTTGCTTCAGTTAGCTTTGAACCTGATACTCACGTGTTCTTAGAATTCCTAAGTACATTTTTAATTTTCTTAGGTATTCTGATATTTAAGATCTCTCAGTCTTGCCCATACAGTTTATGCTGGATCTATTAAATCAAAAGCAAAGCAAATGGGAATACAGATTAACTAATGCAGGTATATTTGAAAAGCAAGTATTAGTCTAAACTCAGCAAAGGTAGTAGGCTGCTGACATTTAAAACAAACAAACAAAACATTAAAAAAAAAAAGAGGAAAAAAATCTAAATAGGAATGTATGGTGGCACCACAAAGTTGTATAATACCAAGAATTCTTAAATTCATTGTCCATATGGTTCATTAGGTAAGTACTGAATTTCACTCATTTCTAGGCTTAAACTGCTATACAGACCATTATGTTTTTGCATGAATAAGCACAAAAGTATATGAAAACTATAGTATATGAAAGCCAATGCATTTTAATAATGCTAATAGCGTCTCTGTTTATGTTCAGAGAAAGTAAAATATCATTTAATTAATTTAATGTCCCATTTCTAAATACAGTCACAGACGAGTTATATTTCTCCTGAATATTTTTTTTAAATATTTTGTAGGTAGAGTGGTTATTACAGATGTTATAATGTATGAACAGATATTTGATTAATAATTGTAAATTATTTTTTTGCCAGTATCTTTAATAATGAAATGCCTAGAAACAATATCAAGAGATACTTAAATAGATAAGAAGATGAATACTAAGATAAATAAAAAGATAAATATTAAAACACCTAATGACTTTGAATTAATAATTACATTCTTTAGACAGGTAGCAATGATTTGTTCAATTCTTTGGAAACTTTCGTATAAATTTAAAACTGTAGTGACTAGATTACTTATATATTCACTCATATAGTTAATCATATTAGTCATAATCCTGTAGTTTCTGTTTGTGGTACCTTCCATCATTTTAAATATTATTTTTAAATCTGATGTGAATCTTCATAATTGCATGAGGAAGCTTTAAGAAAGTAGCTAAAACATCAGACGTGTTGCTATTTTCTGCATACAGCAAAGAAAATCAAATAAAACGTACATTCTGAAAGATAATGAAATCACCCTAGCATGGGAACCATCTGGCACAACATTACTAAAAAATTATATTTTTCTGTCAACCAAATATTTGAACCTGTGCAGAAAAATAGTAATTATCTCCTGGTGGTTTGTCCACATGCGCCCTACTGCTGGTGTTACAGCAGATTCTGCATCCTGCCTGAGTGGTGGGACCAAACTGGTCAGGGGATTGACTGGGGCAGCTGGGGCACTCCATTTCTTCATAAATTCTAGCTCTACTTAGGGCCTCATGGCAATGAAGAGCCCTTAATCATTCCTTAATCTACTATCAATCACCCTAGTAAATACTTAAATATCTATATGTGTATACATTTTTGTTGTTGTTTTTTTCTTTAGGTTTCTCGCAAAGCTACATTTAGGTTTGTTACTATTTCATACTAAATCTCGATGAATCTTACTTCTCTTGAGATAGATCATTTATATCTCACAAAAAATTCTGCAGATTGTGTAACATTTAAAAAATGGAAAGCAAATGGTCCTCCACTTCATGAACACCATGATCTCTTCCCTTTTTCATTTTAGAAAACTTGCATGTGAAAGCTGATACCTGTTGTATACATGAATCATTTCATCAGAACTTGACAATCCAGTGAATGTATTCTGAAGAATCCATTTTCCAAATAATAAGATCCTGCATGTCCTTCTCACTACTCATCCACAGAAGTTGATTACTTCTTGTTATAAGATACTCATTTCTTAGGCGAAGCTGGTAGCTTCTAACTCCCACTCCATATAGCAAGGTATAAAGCATGCTTCGCAGTGCTGAAAAATTATTCAGTTGGTGCTTAGTGAAAACCACTTGACAGTTTTCAGTTCATTCTGTTTGATTCAACACTTCCAAAAGAACAGAGTGACCTTCATTAGTTTGATCATATGGAAACAGCCTTGTTACCAGAAGTGATTTTTAGATAAA
This sequence comes from Phasianus colchicus, assembly GCF_987193195.1. Taxonomy (NCBI): domain Eukaryota; kingdom Metazoa; phylum Chordata; class Aves; order Galliformes; family Phasianidae; genus Phasianus; species Phasianus colchicus. The sequence goes on from NC_143436.1 coordinate 116,837,732, forward strand.
AGAAAAGTAGGCTTACCCTAGTTAAATGAAGCAAAGTTGAACTGTCGACTTACAATAGCTGGAAATAATTGTACTCCAAAATTATCAAACAAGAAAATAAGATTATTTTATAGATTAAAAAGAAGAAAAAAAAAAAAGTGCATAAATCTGTTTAACTGCATTTTGCTCATCTTTCTTAGTTTTAGAAAAACAAAAGAAGTTAACATTTTTTCTCCCAGAACTTTCATGCCCTGGGAGGTCTTTCAGACACATTCTCATTGTTCTTCATCACTCCAAAAAGAAGACTGAGTGCTTCTGCATGGTTTCCCTTGTAAGACCTTTTTTTATCTGTGTTTAGAAACTAGAATATTGCACAGAAGCAGAGAGGATTAGCTCAATTCTTTCCTTTTTCTGGCATTACTCATTCACTTGTTCATTATGCAATTTAATTTGTATACATACTTCTTGTTATGCCTTACTTTTTTGGGGAAGTATAGGGTTTTTTGTTTGTTTTTAATCTGGCATTACACATTAACTTACCTAATCTTTCTACAAATACTTTAATAGATTTGTGGTGCATAAAAGCAACATCTAGGATCTTGATGGAATAAATGAGAGATTTCACATTAAGCTAGAAAGTCTAAGTTCCCAATCCATCATTAATTTTTGGTTTATTGGCTAAATCCTCTTATCACATAACTGACCAACCGAGAGATACAGAAAATGTTTTACAGAGTTAGTGTTTTTTTCATATTTAGCTAAGTGTTGCAATATATATATATATATTTAATGCCAGCATTTAAGAAGGAAGATTTTTATAAGTATCTGAAAAGAAGTTATAGGAAATACCTCCTTACAAGAAGAGTTAAGGACGAGATGAAGTCTAAATTGCCATCTGAGTAGGCTGTCTCCAACTGTTCTCTACTGTATACTCCTCCCTACCCAGTTCCACTCCATAATGATAGCCTACAGGCAGAAAGTTGGTAGGTGTTACAACTGTTCCTGTGACTCCTTCAGAACTTCAGCATTTAAAAAAGAAATGTTTTGAAATTATCCTGGTTGGACTCTGCATCTAGCATCAAAATATTCTCATTAGGCCAGTCACTCTAAGGATCACAGTTGTTCATAAGAACAGAGCCAGCATTGTTTTGTGTTGGGATATTGTATGATAGACTTTATTAAACTAATATCTCCTTGAGGACAACAACTCAGATCGGACATCTGATGTTCTGGAAGGCAGCAGAAGAGTAGGTAGAGTGCTTTCAAACAAGAAATAATTGACAAATGGAGATCTTTAAGTGCTTCTCAATAAAAAGGAATGGTAGTTTATTTACTTAGAAAAAAGTTAAGAAAAACCTTAAATCATGTTTGAAAAGTGGAATTTCCCATGGCTCAGTACTTGGGCAGTTTTGTTCAACATTTTTGTCAGCGATCTGGATCATCCAGTAATTTTGCAGACAATACCAACTTAGGCAGAATTGCTGTTCTGCGTGAAAGTTCTGCAGGGGGATGTGGATAAAGTGGGTTATTGGGCTGAATCCATTCACATGGCATTCAACAACCTAAATGCCCGTTGCTACACCTGGATCATAACAATTCCATGCAGTGATACAGTTTTGAGGCAGAGAGACTGGAATTCTGCATGGACCAAAAGGATTTGGGAGCATTCGTTGACAGCCAGTATGCTCAGGTAGTCAAGAAGGCCAATGGCATCCTGGTCTGTATAAGAAATAGCATAGCCAGCTGGACTGGGGATGGAATTGTCTTCTGGTAAACAGCAATAGTGAGACCACACCTCAAACACTGTGTTCAGTTTTGGGTTGCTTATTACAAGGACATTGAATTGTCTAAGTGTGTTCAGAAAAGGGTGACAAAGGAAGTTCAAGGGACTAGAAAACAGGAGTTGCGAGGAGTGACTGAGGGAACTGGATTTTTTTAATCTGGAGAAGAGGAGGGTGAGGGGGAACCTCAGTTGCTCTACAAATGCCTGAAAAGAGATTGCAGAGAGAATGGTTTTGATCTCTTTTCTCAGGTGACAAGTGATAGGACGCAAGGAGATGGCCTCAAGTTATGCCATGGGAGGTTTAACTTGGAAATTTTGAAGAATTTCTTTGCAGGTATTGTGATCAAGCACTGGAACTTGCTGCCCAGGGAAATGATGGAGTGATGGAGTCCCCATTCTCATTTAAGAGAAATGAGACTAAGTTACATGGTTTGTGATAGTACTTGATAGTTGATGGTTGAACTTTGTCCTGAATGTCAGGTTGATGATTGTGCTTGATCTTGAATGTCTTTTACAACCTAGATCATTCTACAATTCTAAGAACACGAACAAAATTTTTAAGATTGGAAAAATGTTGGTTTATACATCTGCAAAAGTCTCAAATAGACTAAACTTTAAGTGAAAAAAAAAAGGGTAGATCCGTTCAAAGCATATGAAATAAGATGAAATTCAAAATTCAGTATCTGGAAATTCAAAGAAAAGTGTATTCTGGGGCTGCAACTCAAGTAGAAGTAAGTCCAACCTGGTGGATTATTTTAGATACAAAGAGATGCTTAAAATGCATATTTGTCTTTGAAAGCCACTTTGGAAAGGACATAAACTCTGGGAAGATGTACAAGTGATTTTTTGGATAGCATATCAATTACTCGTACAGATGACTTTGAAGTAGTATTCTTCCTGGATAAGCAATATCAGTGTTGGGTGTGGGGCAATTCTTAGCATGTACTGCCCAAACACCTACAGTTTGGTGGGGTTTTTTGTTGTTTGTTTTGTTATTGTTTTTGTTTTTGTTTTTTAATGTTTTTGGCACTTCCTAATGTTATAGTTTCAAGTTTAGCTCCTTATACCATGTCTTGCTCTCTTCTGGCGCTGCCTCGTCCATGCAGTGTCATGTAATATGTTGTGCTAGTGGTCATATAACCGTATAGATAACGCAGGACTTCAAGCAGTTCTGTAGCAGCATTTTGTTGATGCAGCACGATTTCATCCACCACTTCCACTTTTCTTACCTGCTATACTTACACTGACAACCAAAGTTATTACAGTTGGTAAAGAATGTAAACTTTTTTCTTCCTCTTATTTTCATTCTGTTCAACAGTGACAGCCCATTCTGTAAGGCTACTCATTCCCCTCAGAATGAAGATCTCAAATAAACCTTTTTCTTTCTGTTCATAGATCTTTCCTATTCCTACAAAGGAGAGTGGAAAAAAAATAAAATTCAGGAAGTATAAAAAAATATAGAACTATTCAAAAATCATTTTCCAAAATCGGCTAGATTTCAAGCTGAGTGTATCTTCATCATGATCATTATTACAAGTTATAAGTAAATTGAAACACTCATAGATGCATATGAAAAGATTTTCATTTTTCAGCTAAAGTGCGTCAGTAGTTTCTTTTGGTAGCATGAATTATAACTGTCCATGATTCTACTACCCTATGATTGCATTCTGCAGGAGGTCAGATTGCATGACCATATTACTCCTGCCAGCCTTTAAATGCATGAAGATACAATGAAAGTATTACTTCTGTAGGAAAATGTCAATATATTGACAATAGTGTTTTTGAAAAGCACTCTCCTACAGATCAAAATGAGTTTAGAATTATGTGTTGGTCAAGGAAAACAGAAGTTTTCTACTTGGAAATTTTTTTTAATTGTTCCTTTTATTGGAGTCCATTCTGGATTTAATTTACTTATCTAACTGGTTTGGAAAGATTTCCTTTTTTCATTTTTGCATAGGCTAAATATAATGTACTGTAACATGAATGTTATTTATCCTGTGATTGACTTCTTCTCACATTCCTTTTCTGTTGTTTCTTTTGCTGTTGTATTAAAAACAACATAGTGAATTCTCAGGGAACAGATTTTTATTTGTCTTATCAGTACTTGGAACTCTTAACAGAGAAAGCAAAATTTATTTTTGTTTGTTGTTTCTCTGCTATATTTTACTAAAAAAAAAGTGTAACAAAATTTTGTAAATGTACAAAATTGAATCTTAAGTCAGTAGCCTCCTTCACCAAGATCGTTTTTTTTCCTCCATATCCTAAATCAATGATAACCAGATAGTGAAATGGTTGCTTTAAATGCTCCCTCCCCCCCCCCCCCCCCCCCTTTTTTTTGTTGTTGTTTTATTCTTTCTTCTAATGGCTTACTAAGACCGTTGGCAGTTCAACAAAATGTCTTTTGCCCACCTTAGTGATGTAGTCACTGTTGAACAGCTAGTTAATAGTACAGATGAAAAAAATAGTAACTGCCTTGAAATTACTTATTCATCTGCGGGACTTCAGTGTTGAACTGGGAGCAGCTGGAGCGGGCCTTGCTGGGACACTTTTCTTGTAAGCAAGTGCAAAACTTGTGTGAATCAAGTAAAATGAGGACTTCAGCTGGAGCACTGTGTTTAGGAAAAGCATGGTTTTGAAATAGCCTGATGTGGAAACGGTCCCCCAAGATTTAATTTGTATAACATATTATCTTGGACAGTTTATTAGCAAGATGTTTGTCAGACTTATGTAAGCATACTGTGAGTACTACTGTGCGTTTTACTGAGTGTACTAATGTTGGCAGCTATAAAAATAGTATACCATTCGTTTATTAACTATAAAAAACTAATGGGAGTTTGAATTTTGTAGTCATTTTGAATAATGGCGTATATTTCTGTTTGTTGCACGTATTTTTTTCATTTTGATACTCTATTTAGATTTGTTAGTTGTGAAATATGTTTTGTTTATAAATTCAAATAATGGCCACGTAGATTGATAGAACAAATTTAAATTATTTCCTTAAGTCGGTGAACAAAATGCTGTATTTTCTTTTTCAGATTGTCCCTTTGCAGATTGGTTGGTAAAGAAATGCTATGCTGAATAATTAAGAATCCTCTTGAGACAGTTTTGAATACTGACTCTTACAATAACGATACTGTGCTGTTCCCAAAATTAATTTAATAAATAAAGAGGAAGAAACGTGGATACAAAGATGTGCTATCCTAAAAAAGAGATTTAAAATTTGAAATGTTGAAGACAGCTTTTAGGTATAATAAATAAACTGATGTGCTTTAAACCTCAGAAAAACAGCCTTTTGACATAGTTACTAATAAGTCCTTGTACTTCAGTGATTTTAATAGTGCACGTGGAACCAAATCATTTCTGTCTATCTATTTTGTAGTCATCAGAGTATGTGGGTGCAATGATCCCTACTATAAAATATAAAAATAATTGTCTGAGCCCAGTAGTATTCTTTTGTGATATAAGCTACAATAAGAACAATTACATTACTCTTTCTGGCCAAATCTTACATTTTAGCCAGATTATCAGTGACATAGAATGATGGCATCAAGTGCACCCTCAGCAGGTTTGTGGGTTGGAATACATTGTGGGTTCCAATACATTGGAAGGAAGGGAAGCCATCCAAAAGGGCCTGGACAGGCTGGAGAAGTAGGCCCATGTGAACCTAATGAGGTTCAACAAGGCCAAGTGCAACGTTTTGCACTTGGGCCAGGGCAATCCCAGGTGTTTATTCAGACTGGGTGAAGAACCCCTTGAGAGCAGCCCTGTGGAGAAGGACTTGGGGGTCCTGGTAGACGAGAAGCTGGACATGAGCCAGCAGTGTGAGCTTGCAGCTCAGAAAGCAAATGGTATCCTGGGCTCAATTAGAAGAGGGGTGGCCAGCAGGGACGGGGAGGTGATTGTCTCTCCTTTGCTCAGTTTTTGTGTGGCTCCATGTGGAATACTGGGTCCAGACCTGGGGCCCCCTGTACAAGAAGGACGGAGAGGTCTTAGAGTGCGTCCAGGAGAGGGCCACTAAGATGGTCAGAGGGCTGGGGCACCTCTCCTATGAAGAAAGGTTGAAGGAACTGGGCTTGTTCAGCTTGGAGAAGAAGGCTCTGGGGAGACCTCACTGTGGCCTTCCAGTACTTGAAGGGAGAGTATAAACAGGAGGGGGAACAGCTGTTTTACGAGGATGGATAGTGATAGGACAAGGGGGAATGGCTTTAAACTAAGACAAAGGAGGTTTAGGTTAGATATTAGGAGGAAGTTTTTCACACACAGAGTGGTGACACACTGGAATAGGTTGCCCAAGGAGGTTGTGGATGCCCCATCCCTGGAGGCATTCAAGGCCAGGCTGGATGTGGCTCTAGGCAGCCTGGTCTGGTGGTTGGTGACCCTGCCTGTGGCTGGGGGGTAAAACTAGATGATCGTTGTGGTCCTTTTCAACCCAGGTCATTCTATGATTGAATGTTCTTATTTAGGTTTCAGAATATTTTCTAATCTTTGCAGTAGCCTTTTGTCTGTTGGAATGTTTTTGTTTTACTTAATTTTTGGATATTTATTGAATATTATGTACTGAAAATGTTAAACTTAGGTAGATTGTAGCGATCAAATTATTTTCTTTATTTCTCTAAGATTTCAGCAAATTCTTTTCTGGAGCAACAGTGTCACATGCCTTCAAGTCTTTTATGTTTCTGTTTTTGGAACTCTTATTTCTAGGGTTGTTACCATGGTTCCAGATAACTGAATGCTAAAACAAAACAAAATACTCTTAAATATTTTCTTTTATATCAACTTATTCCTGTCAGCATCCAGTCAGACAAAGAATTTCATAATTTCCAATTCCAGCATAACAGCTCCAGCAACCTTTTGAATAGCACTTCTCTGATCCTTTTGATCTGCAGTCAGTAAGTCTGGCTGATGGTGAGCTGTTTGAAAGTTGCTGGGATCAGTTCTAAGACAACATATACTCAGACTGTGTTTTCTGAAGTTTTTCATTTGGTATAAATCTGCAGTTGCTATTTCCTTCTGTGTAAAAAATCCCACTAGAGTGTATATACAGGAGCAATATATATGGATCCTGAATAGACAATGATTCAAATCAGAGGTTTTCAGTAAATTTTGGAAGTGAATGATAATATTTTCAGCTTTAGTGTTTTGTTTCTTTTTTTTTAATTACTCAAAAACCAACTGAAGGTCTGCATTCCAATGAGGGCATTATTTAGTAAATATGAACTTAAAATAGTGAAGGGATTTTCATGTTACAGTAAATTAAAGAATGGTGTCATAGACCTTTCTCTAATAAATCTCTGCACATTTGGTCTTCTGCAGTACTTCACTATTTGGTATAATCTAGCTCAGAATGACCAGATTAACTCTGTGGACATTATGGTATGTTTATTACCAACTGCAATACTTTGTTAAATGTTTTAGTTATTCACTGGTTCGAGAAAAGGAAGTTATAACTTGATTTTGTTCAGATTACCTAGTAAATTCCTGAATTATTTTTTTCAAATATCTAATAAAGCAAAATTACATTGCTTTATAAAGCTGTTTTATATATGATTATCTATAATTATGCCTGTGTGTGTGTGTGTGTGTGTATATATATATATATATATATAAAACCCACTATGTTAAATATCCTTATCAGATTTTTTTTTTCCCCCTTTTTGAGGGAGATAACCTAAGTGGTTCACAAGGAGATGTGTTTTGGAAATGAGAGTTGGAGCAAGTTTATTCAATCACTTGGGTAAATCTGCTCCTGAGATGTCCTGAATATATTTTTCATAACACAGCCTGATTCCCCTTATGAGTGGAAGAATTTTTCGTTATGGAATCTCAGGACCGTTGTACATGATGAAAAACTCAGACTTGCTGAGAGAAGTATGGTCCCTGAGAAAAGACAGCTGGTATATGTTACTTGGATACAAATCTCACGGGACATTATATCCATCTAGAAATGTTTTGATTTTGTGTTGGTAAGAAACCCAAGTATTTCTTATTTTGAGATGTTCTTTTAATGAATGAATATGGTTATAGACCCAGTTTTCTTTTGAGGGAGTTCTGCAACAATTTTCATCCAACTCTTAAAAAAAAAAAAACCTGAACAAAACTAACAATGAAGCAAAAATATATGTGATTTTTGTAGTTCTCTCATGAACAACTACAATAAGCAAGCTATTATGATTTTTTGTGCTCTGTTGATCAGAATCTCCATGTTGTCAGGAATCACAAGTTGACAGTGTGTAACGGGGAAGGAGCTGGAGTAACTATCTGAAAGAAATTGTTGTTTTTTATAGCCTTTATGTCTGTGAAACTGAGGCATTCTTTTCCCCCTAGATGTTCAGCACAGCCCTTGAGTCACAAGCTCTAGCCATGACATTGAGATTTTATTTAAGCAGTTTGAGAACATCTCGAGGGTGTTATAGACCCTTTCTTTAGACCACAATTTGTTTGTTTTTTTAAGGTATAGGCTAAAACTTACAGCAAAAATCCACCATCCACCATCCAGGCTATTCTTGGTGTGTTCTGATTGTGCTGCATTTTTCCCATTCTGTTTCCTCGTTTTGTTTTGCATTTCCTTTGACCTGAACAGGCTGCCACCTGTGCTTACTCACAGACTTTTTCCCCAGGCTTGAGTAGGGGATACTGATCATTTCTCTTCTCTTTCCCTGAACATCAGCTGAGTCCCTGCAGAGATCTTTATCCCTTCTTCCAGAAGAAATGAAGAGCACCAATAGGTGGAGGTCTGCTTTCCCTGCTGAAGCATTTCTCATCCCTTTAGTCTTTAGCTTCCGCTCCTCTGGATTCAGCTGTGCAATTGAGATGCATTGTTGGATCTATGATGCTGTGTTGGTTCAATGATTTCATTTGCTTTCAAGTATTCTAGGAATCTCTGTTCCCTTCCCTAAAAGATCTATGAATTTTTAGTGTAGTGAAGCAGTCTTAAAGAAAAGTAGTTCAGCTGACTAAACTCAAGAAATTTATGTAGTTTTTAAAAAGGAACTATTTCTTCCTGTAGAACAAAGTGTTTGTGCTTTTTTTTTTTTTTTTTTTTTTTGGTCACATTTTGTCTTGTTGGAAGACTAGGTCTCCTCATGCTTTACCTAGCAGATTTACTGTGCTACTAGTGATTATTGTGTTCACCACAATCACATTTCTTTAAAATAGTGCTTTAGACAGCCCTTGCAGCCTGCTAACATTTGCCTTAATGAATTAGGAAAGTGTAACCATTAATTATATCTTGCAACAAATCTTTAAACAAAATTACTGGAGCCCCTAAAGGACTTGCTCTTCAAAATTATTAAGTCTTGAGTTCGTTTGGTAAAAATTGAAGATGATTGCTGTTCTTACTTCTCAAATGTGATTGTGTTTTTTATTGCTGTTTGAGTCGTAAGCCAGGCATTTCTGTCTTCATATGCATCAAAACACAGAATATTCACCATAGTATCATTCAGTGTGGCCCACAACAGTTTATCTTCTCTTCTTTTTAAACTGAACTTACTTGCAGTTACAGCTGAAAAGTACAAGAGTTCTCTAATATGGTAACTTCTAGAAACATTTACTCCATTTTAAAAAGAAAAAAGGCTTTTAAGTTACTCAACTTTTTTTTTTTTCTTTATGTCTCACCAGTTGAAAAAATACAGAACCAGTGGGATGATGTGCACGGATACCTCCAAAGCCGAATACAACAGCTTCATGAGATGCTAAAGGATTCAACACAGTGGCTGGAAGCTAAACAAGAAGCTGAACAGGTTCTTGAACAAGCAAAAGCAAAGCTTGAATCGTGGAAAGAAATTTCCTATACTGTGGAAGCTCTGAAAAAGCAGAACACTGAGCTTAAGGTCAGTACTAAGAAATAGGAATTTAAGATAATAATCGAAATGTTGATAGATGATTGAAAATACTTCTGCTTGCATTAGTTAGATTGTTAAAGCAAATGTCCTCTAAATATTAAACACTGCATCTCTAAGTTAAGTCCTTTATTCCCTCCCATTTTCAACAAAAATTTAGTAAGAAATTAATTTTCAAGTGTATGTCACATACTTCTTGAATGAAATTGGTCCAGTAAATCATAGGAAATAGCTGATTGCAGAAAAAAAATCTCTTCTTCTGCAGCAGTATTTCTCATCTGTCTTGTACACTAGCCTTATCTGAGGCCCTGGAACTGCAGACTAGAGACCCTGTAATATTGGTATTTCTGTCTGCATTGACAGGGAAGTTGTGTAGGTTGCCTGGAGGTAGTTGAAAGTAGGAAAGAAAAGGAAAAACTGCAACAAGCTATTTTAAAATCAAGTGTTATTTTATTTGCAACAAGATAATCTCACTAAATTCAACCTTGGCAGGTTATTAATTACAAATAATCTGAAATAACTAATTTTATGCCTTTGGCAAATATATTGTCACAATTTAGTGTTAAAATGTGAGCTTCAGTTAACTAATTAGCTGAACTATACCTCAAGCAATGCAGATAAACCCTAACTGTTGCATCAGCTTCAAAGTTTCTTTTTAACAAAATAGTCATACTTTGGTGACATTTCTCATGAATAAATTTTGGGAACAGCTATTTCAGATTAATAATATCTCATTTTCTGCTTGGGGAAAAACAAGATTGAAACCAATCAGTTGAATAGCCTTTTAACCTGGGTTCTGCCTTCATGTTAATGGAACATTACCTTTCAGTTATTCAGGAGAATAGTTTCACAAATATTTTCTGATATGTTCTACTCTTCTGACCTGGTATTATTTTTATTATTTTAACTCCTAGCACTCAGTCATTTGGCTAAAGTTTGTGGACTTCATCAGTCTTATTTGCCTTATTCCTTTAGCACTGTTATACCACTGTGAAGTATAGTGGAGTGAGGTCCACATCACCTGGTTTTGCTGCTGTGTGTATGGTTGGTTGGTATTTAGCTATCTCAATCATCAGATAGTCATTATATTTCTGATATTTAGACGTAGATTAAAAATCAGCTATTTTTTCTTGTTTCTTTGCCTGTAGGAAACATTAAAACTTTCATCATCATTTTGCTTTTGGACTGGGAAGTGTTTTTCTTCTTTAAGATTATACCATAAAGGTCATTGCTTGTGATAGTTGGATTATGGTGAAGAATGACAATTACTCACTAATGTATAGGAAAGAATTAGAGATTATGTGTACTACTGTCGTTCAGCACAGAGAACTCACTGTCTTTCAGCAGAGATAGTGTTCAGGCCTCTGCCCAGCTTTTTGTTTAAGAAAAAAAGAAAAGGAAAAAAAAAAAAAAGCTTTGAAAAAGTCGATGTCCAACCTCAACAGAGAGACAATTATTAAAAAAAAATACAGCTGTTTTCTGCAAACCATCTTACATCTTGCTTTGTCTTGAGTGTCTTATGTCTTAAACACAAATTACACAACTAAATAATTGAAAATGTTATTTTAGAGATTGATTTCTTGTGTACCTTTTCTTAACAAGCATATATGATATTTAGAAGAGGTTCATTTAAGTGTGGATGCCTAATGAAAAATCATGGAGTTTTTTTTTTTTTTAAAGGCATAGTGAAGCAGAGAAAAAAAGATGCTGTTTTTCTTCTCCATCTCTTGGTGGAGAAAGTATACTTGTATACTCATTCATAGAATGTATCTCTGCATGAACAGGGTTTTTGAAAGGTTATTCTGTGAATTCTTTTCACTTCTGTAAAAGAGAAGCAGCAATTAGGATTTCAATACCTTATGCCATTCTTGTCCCAGTGTGAATTCAATATTACACCCTGTGTCCAGTTCTAGATATTAGACTGTAATTATAATGTAGCTGTTAAAGGTGGTCAGGCTCATGGCTAGTCTTAACTTAATTTGCTTTGCCCTCATGATGATATGAACATCCACAGGCTCTACTGTTCCAGGCATATGTTCTTTGTTTTATTTTCTCCCATAAGTCTGGAAAGTATTCACCTCTGTCTTAGAGAATCTTTTTTAATCCTTTTTTTCTTTTCACAAGACTTCATAGAGGAATTATCTTTGTCTGCCAGTAATTCCTATTGTGTCAATTCCCTCATGAAAGCTTCTCCAATGTGACAGCATCAGCTGTTGTGTTCATGCTCAAGATAAGGGGTCATGAATTCTAAGCAAAACTGAAATCTTATTTGAATTTAACAGCTTTATATTTCTTCTGTCTACCAGTATCAAAACGGAAGGACCCAGAAATATATCAAGTCCTCAGAATAAATGCTTTCCAGGCTTCCGTGCCAAACATATATATTTTGATGTCCCCTGAATAAGTAAATATGCTATGTTTTGGCTTGCTGTTCCGATGAAAACAAAGCTGTCATTTTATTAATTTCTATTGAGAGAAAGAGAAGATGTCAATGTGAATCTTAAGTGAATTCTTCGGAATATTCATTTTGTCAGCTTTGTATCTCTGCACAATTTAATGTGAGAAAGTAGTCACGAAGTGTTCTGGCTTTTGTTGGACGTTATAGGTCTGCCTAGAGACAGCTTAGTCATTGCACAAGTTCTCCTCTGCTCTAGGTGAACTCTGAGTCAGTGTTTGTGTTAATGCTTTCCTGTAGTGCATCCTTATACATGAGTAAAGTCGGCAACACCTGTCCTTTGATTATTTATTTTTTACAATTCCAGCATAAAACTAAAATCTGTAACTAGCTTATATTTGCCCAGTGATGGTTTTTAATGGAATTTGAATAGAATTACTGATGTTTAAAAGACAAGGAACTACAGACAGTGTAGCTGCTAATTAAAACTATGATTCCTTTGAGATAGAAATTAGCTCAGAGCTAATTTGCTAAGGACTAATGCTTTTTTTTTTTCCATTTTCTTTCTTAGTTTGATATCCAAGAATGCCATGAATTCAATTATTAAAAAGAAAATCATTACAGTTATGTAAGACAGAATTTAATAAGAGTCCAATAGGACAGGCAGTTAAAACATTTACCTCAATGCATTGTTCTCAGGTGTGTGCACAAAGAGTAGAGTTGAAACAAGGTGTACGCTCATCAAAGTTGGTGAAAAATTACATACCAATTTCCAGTGAAGTAGAAAATCCAAATTGTTTGTGTTACAAAGCTCTATATCCATAATTTCCTTCCTGAGTTATGATCTGGTGTTGTAACATCAGGAAGTTAATGGATTAGTGTTGAAGTTAATGGTGAGAATCAATGCTTTTGGAAATAGTCATGTAATGGATCTTTCTGTATTTTTATTGTAAAACTGGGTTTAGAATGTTTTGTAAGGCTGTAAACATTACATGGAACTAGACAAAACATATTTTCAAAGTAAAAATTACTGTCCATTAGTTTACAACACAGCAAAAAAATGCTGAGGCAACTTTTCTTTGTAAAGCAGCGAACGGTCAATCTGATGAAATGCCTCTGGTTGTAAAGAAGTAGTAGTGTGCATATATAACATGAGGTGGAGAGAAAGGTAGTGTATGATAAAGATTAATAGATGTAACTACAGAATGGATACTTGTTATAAAAGACCTACAAACCTGAAATGATAACTTCTGTAAACATTATTTAATTTTGTTTTTATAGATTTTATTATGTGTAAATAAATATTAACAATTGCATATTTACATAATTCTGTCAGGGAAGGAGTTAAAAAGCTATTTCTAGAGCACCTTCTGCCTTTATCCTTTCCAAAGGAGTGCTGGTAGTTTTCGATACACTTACCAGTGCTCCTGACTACAGCTCCGTACTTTACATGAGAGAATAACTTACTAAAATTATTTAAGCAGCTTTATCTTAGCTGCATTTAGCATGTTCAGGTGGTTCTCAAAGGGTTTGTAGGCTCTTCCTGATGTCAGATTGATAAAAACAAAATCTCTTGCTCAGAATACATAATCAGGTTGCTGTCTTGGTGTTTGAGGTTATCTGGTGCACAGTAAGTGTTCTGCTCTGACATGAAGGAATAACACAAGAAAGAGAGGAAATAGATGTTTTCAGATTCACGTTCTGGAGGAGACCTAAAGATGATGAAGGCAAGGACTTTGAAGGGGAAAAAAATTACAATAATAAAACTTTCAGAACTCCTGCTATATGCTTTTCAAAGGTGAAATCAGTTTCAGTACCAATCTTAACCAAAATCAACCTACAGACTTTCTGAGATGAAAGAATATGTATGCAAAATATTCAGAAAGTACTATTTTTTATTTAGTGTTCGGACTGTTTAATCAAAGACAGCATGTTTAAGTTCAGCTTTGTGTGGAGAATTCATTATCAGAACCAAAACATGAGGAGTACAACTTTGTACATGAAATGAGAATAACAGTTGTTCTTTGTAAAGACTTCCTAACTTTCATTATTAAAGCACACCAATAAAGAGAGTCAGGTGTTATTGTTTGTGGTTTTGGGGGTAGATAGCCTCTAGTGTTTACATGCAACTTAATGCTTCTATTGGCAAATTCAGCCATCTCCTTTCATTTGCACTGTCCCATTGATTGCTTAGTTGTAGTTTTTGCCTAGTACAAAAGTACAAGTAGAACATTGATTCTCTTTTCCCTTTCATTTTGTTGTTACACATTATGGATTGAATACCTGGCTTCAGTGCATTTATATGGAAATTTTCTCTGAGGTAAAAGGCTAACAGTAAAAATACACAAAATCTGGTTTCTGGCTGAAAGTGTATTCCAGATTTCCTGGCTTGCTGCTGCAGTGATGCAGCTGGCCCAGGTGAAGGAACCAGGGCAGAAAGGAGAGGATGAACAGGAGAGGGAAGAGAGAAAGAAAGGAAGGAATGCTTAAAATCTGAAAAGTTTTTTATTATTAAAAATCATGAATTAGCATTCTAAAGATACTGTTAGGCTTTCCAGTAGAATTTTGCTTTACTGCAGATTTTGTGTTGTTCCAGTAGATGGCACTAATTACATAAACAATACACTAAGACAATACATTAAAAAGAAAGAAACATGAAAGCATTGGCATTATTTATTAAACCTTTAGTATTATTTCACATTATAAAGAAGAAAATTTGATGGAGCATATTATTTCATTATATTTTCCATCTCTGTGTTCTTCAGTTTCACAAGTAGAAGAATTAATAATGCATCCATATATTAATGTCCAAAAAAAGAACAGTCAGCATGCTAACCATGAGCTGCCATGTTTTATTTGACATACAGTATTTCTGATGCTTAATCCCCTCAGAGATTAGCAATAGTCCTGCAGTCTTAGACCTAAAAAAAACCCATAATAATAATAAAAAAAAATAAAAGAAAAAGTATCTAACCTTAGCTGTCAGTCCTGAGGAAGTCCTTGTTTTATTTTTTATATTGGTGGTATTGGTATATATTGCCCATCTCCTATTCTAATGATCATAGTATGTGTGTAATTCTTTTAAAATAATCTAAGGTTTATTCTTTTTTTTTTTTTTCCCCAGCAATTTTCAAAAGAAATACGACAATGGCAAATGAATATCGAAGTGGTGAATGATGTGGCACTTAAGCTGCTCCGCGATTATTCAGCAGATGACACCAGAAAAGTAGAACTGATGACAGATAACATTAATGCAACATGGGCTACAATCAATAAGAGGTAGGACATAAATTCTGTTATTAGGTGTGTTGTTAAAATTCAGTAACATCCCTTGTCCTGCTTTAGTTGGAGATTATAGGCAATAAAAGTTTTGAGAATAACATGGATGCAGTTAGAAAGGTAAAGAATGATGACAGTTCTTCTATCATATTTTGTAGACGTGTGTCTTTGGAATGCCAGTTAATTGTCTCACATAACATTTGCCTCCTTACAATTCTCCTCTTCTATGAGCAGTTGCCAGGTAACTTCAGTTGATGGGTTATATATTTTAACCATTTAAAATAAAGTGTACCATATTTCAGTGTACTATCTTTGCATCACAGTTACTACAGTGATATTGTTAGAGTCATAAACTGAGTCTGAAAATTACAGTATATCCTATTGAAGCGGGCTCAAAATAGAAATGTTGTCCTGCAGCTTTGAAGCAAATCTATAGTCAAGGAAGTTTTTATTAGATCCTTGATCACATTCTTGATTACATTTCATAGTCTTTGCAGTGTTTCGTGTAGATAGCAATTCCTTACTGAAAGCAATTTTTGGAGCTTGTCACCAAATCGTGGATCATCCAATATGCAATCTATAAAATCTGAGTACTCCTCAGATAAAAATGACTTCCTTTGTAGTAGTAAAAGGGGGTTATATAATTGTACACTGGATAAGATACACAAAAATTGAAGTTGTTTTAATCAGTTTAGTATCTTGGATTAAGTTTTACAGCTTATAACTGAAACTAAAACTGTGTTAATTTTTAAGATGCTTTAATTAAAGTTTATTAGCAAAGCCAGAAAAGTTGTTTTGTTAAACATACAATAAGTTCAGACGATCTTGCATAATGGAAGTTACTTAAATCATTGATGACTAAAAAAATTTATTCACACCTTTTTTTTTAATGAGGTCAGTATATATATATGAGTGAGTCACTTTAGCAACATTTTTTTCTGAAGCAGGCTTGCAACTGATTTGAAAACCTGTTTAAATGAGAATCAGATAATCCTGATGTTTACTAGAAGAAGGCCGCTTAATATTAATAAAAAAATAAATAAAAAAGAACCTAAACTGGGAAATTAGTGTGAGCATTTAGTGAATATTTGCTTGTATTTATGTATGTTGTAATTGTACAATATATATATTACATGTCTTGTATGGCTAAATGGCAGTAGCCATTTTAGCCTTATTGGTGGTAGCTATATTTTAAAAATAAAGTATTTTATTATCTGCAGCCTAAGAAACTGGCTGGACGGTTTCATACATGAGAAGGGCTGGATATCTCATGCTCAAAACTACTCCCTATGAGTAGGTAAATGAGTTGGTCAGAATGGTTAGATGTCAGAACTGAAAGGAATTGTTTTTGCCTGTGTGTAGAACTACAGCTGCTGTTTGGTGAGATAACTTTGTAGTTCTCAAGGCCAGCTCTAGCTGTAGCTGCAGTGGTCACTCAGGTAGCAATTATAGCTAGGAAGGCATCTGTAAGTCTGTTGATGGTTCAAGCACAGATGCAAGTCTGTCTCATGCTGCTTTAATGTGCTCATTGCCATTGTTGGATGCAATCAGCTGAGTATTCTAGGCTAACAAAGCTTAGTAATTCTTCAAGAGACTCCTTGCAAGTTTTTGCAAAACCCAGAGTTGTTCACAGCTTGTGTTTGATGAATTACTGGAGTAAACATTTCATGGCTTAAAAAAGAGTTTCTTAGATGACTGAGTTGGCATTTCTCATTAAGAAGTACAAGAGAGTGGGATTAAGCTTATAGATGTAACTGTAAAACTAGATTTTGTAGGTTTGGGTTACTATTAAGAGTTTTGTATATTATGTTCCCAAGATTTCCCTGGATTTGGGAACTTGACAGATGTAGTCTGCAAACATTAGTTGATAAGCTTTTCTGAGAGCTGTGTCACATTCGTCTTTCATGAAAAGCTGTTAAACATGGACAGAGATGTCTAAAGATGTTTTGTTAAGCAACTCTGTGGAAAGAGAAGATGGACTCTGTGGATCTTCAGATGACTTAAATGCCAACTTAATAGTTGTATTTTGAACTGTTGTCGTGTTTTGTTTTTCTTCCCTTTCACTTCAGCTTCAGATTGTTTTGATGTTTTTGGGTTTTTTTTTGTTTTTTGTTTTTTTTTTTTTAAATTTATAAGGTAATATTTACTCTGAGTAGAAAAAGGAGACTTGAACTGTTTATCACAGGCTACAAGAAAAGCTAGCTCTCCATTTAGCTGATTATCCAACAATTTCAATATATCACTGAGTACTACTTTCACCTAGACCACAAGTAGGTAATGCTCTGGTCATTCAGTGACCTGGTAGTGATGTAGAAATATATTCCAAATAGTCTTGGCCTTGTCTCTGATACTTTTAGAAGTAAATTTCAGTGCTTTTTCATGTGCTGACTTTTGTTTCATCCCTTTATATCCTTAATTCAAATGACCTAATTATTTTGTGCATATTTTCTTTTGAAAAGAAAATAATTGATGTGTATGACACTGTTTTCATATGGTTTACCTCTAACTAGCCGTTAATATCAAAATTGAGTGTTGGTATGAAAAGCCTCCTTCCCTTGTACCAGATCAGTAAAACAACAGGCAGGCAAGCTGCAGCAGTATTGCTCTTTGCCTATTGGCAATAGTTCAGCCAAAGCAGGTTTTTCAGTCATTAAGGCAACATCTGCCAGCTTGTGTTTTGTTTTGCTTAAATAGATTTGCATCTGATTGCTGTATGTTTACCCTTAGACTTACTGTTCTGTTTTATAACATTGAAATATAACAAATAGGATTCTAACTTCTTTATTAGCTGAGTTCATGAGTGTTTGATTGTGGCTTCACTGTTGTTTCAATTAAAACTCTTTTTTTTAATTTTTGTTTTTGTTGTTGATAGTGCGGAGAGACATTAAAGGCACATGAGCCGATCAATTGGCCAAAAGCTAAAATGGCTTGTAAACAGGACTCCTCTTCTCTTTAAAAGCATTAGCCTGCCAAGAAATGATTGTATTTTTAAAGCACAAACAATTAAGGAGAAATCAAGCTATATTGCTTGTATTAACAAAAATAAATATGACATTTGAACTAAAACGTTCTCAAGAGAAAAAAAGCACAACGAAGGAAACAGCTATTATTCATTTTCTACATGTGAAAATTTGGATTATGGTAATTTTATGTTGCTTCTTTCATTTGCAAGCATGCATTTTATGTGAATTATTGTATAAAATATGAAAACATGCTTAAAATTGCTCCATTCTTGGGAATCCACCAAATGTGCATAAATTTCACTAACTTTAATATTAAGCTAAAAATGTGCTTAGATCATTCTTAAATGGAGCATATATTACGATGGTAATTGCATACATACTCTGAGAATTGCTTAGGTTTCCAACCCAGCACTGTGTAACGGGCACCTTCAAATATTTGTCTCTTCCACAAGTTCCCATGCTCAATGTCAAAGGAACTTCTGGCTGCCTGCCACATGTTTACCAGCTTTTACTGCTCAAGATGCTTTTCTGGCTCCTGGGATAAGACAGGATGCACATGTCAGTCAAACTATAAAAAGTAGTTTTTTTCCCTACTACAGGGCATGAGCACTGAAAATCATATATACATGTATATATACATATATATATGTGTGTATATAAATATATGATATATAGAGAGACAGCTTGGTCATTCAGCTGGAGAACTATGCAGTGTACCTGCACTATTTTGGGAAGACATCTCTAAAGAGGTTATTGTTTGTTCTTTTAGGCTTGGATTGCTGATAAGAAAGAATTATTATACTTTTATTTAAAAAAAAAAAAAAAAAACCAAAAACCTAACATATCCTTCTTTTGGATTCTCTAAGCCAGCTCTGTATTTTTCTTTCCATTCTTTCTCTGTTTTGAGGGTTGATCTGCATTCCTAAAATCAGTATAATTCCATGGACATGATCAGCTATTAAATTTCTTTCTGCAGACACGCATTATTTGAGTGCAGTGAAACAACTGAATTAAACGTGTTACTGACCACGGGAACCTTGCTTGTACTTCTGTGCCTGCAGTTGTTCTGGCTATGGAGCTGTGTTAGTGTGAATGTGAGCAAGAAATCTATACAAACATAAGACCTAGGATAACCAGAATACTGGTCAAGTGTCCCATGTAAATATCCTGATTTTAACAAGCCACAGTGTGATAACATTTATTTTTTCTTCATATTGATGATTTTTTGATTGTCTTTGAAACAGTTTGTGAGACTCAAGAAAGTACATACGTTACTGACTGCCTTTTACAACCATGTTGTCATGCCAAAACTTGTTATTCACAGCAGCTTAACAATAGATTATAATTTAAAACTGCAAAGACTGCTGGAAAGTATTGCAATTGTAGGGCAATCATTTTGTTTTGTAAGAGATGTTGATAGTGCATGTTAATATTGATTTGGTTTGTAATTTTAAAAAATAAATTTCAGTTTAGGGTTTTACCACATACTGTCTTTGAGATCTTTGCTTATTTTTGATTCTATAAGAATTTGAATTATTTTATTCAGTCCATAGAAGAAACCTTGTTAGATGAAAGCAAGACTTTGCAGTCTCAGATAATGCATCCAATATTGTATTAAAGGATAAATAATTTTATATATCCTCATATCTGAAGAACTAATGTAGCCCTATTGACAATTCTTATGAATATGAGGAGAAGTTAAGTTGTGTTGTTTATTGTTGTCATTTGTTTGCTTATAAAAAGCATTCAATCCAGACAAAAAGGAACAGAACTTCTTTCATTTTCATGAAACTCGTTTGTCTCCCTTCCTCAGTGTAGCAGTTGGTGTTTCTGCAAAGCTTCTCTCCAGCAGTCTGTAATGAAGAATTTACCAACATTCACCTTTCTGTGATGTGAAAATATTAAGACTTTTGTGTGTAAAATAATAGTATCTTTAAAGATAAATGATTAAGGTGTTTTTTGTTTTTTTTCCTTCCATTGTTAATGCTCATGTAAAACATTGTTCATGTTTTATTATGTTAAATATCACCCCTCAGCATTTTTACATATATTAAAGATTAAACCAAATACAGATATTTAGGGAGAAGGATTGTTTTATGATGATAGACAAAATATTGTTACCCATGTGAAAGGCGGTCTACTAACTGCCTATGCTCTGAAACAAATATTTGCATAGCAAATACAATCTCAAGTTTGTCAGCAATGACATCACTTAACATTGTTGCATCATTTTTTCTTCAAAATACCTGTACAATTGATGACATTTCAGCTGCTTAGAGGATAATATATAAAATGAAATAAATGCCATCTGAAGCTGACTTTTTGAAAGGCATCTTTTCTGGTTGTGTTTTAGTTTTCACCTTACATTGTTTTCCACTCAGCTGTCTGCACTTTTTCTATAGCACTGCCACCAGTATGCAGATCCAAGATGCGAAGTCAACTGAGGGTAGCAAAGCTTGGTTTGTGAGAGGAAAGTCTTGGATGTGCAGTGCATTCGAAAGTCTGATACGTTAAACTGAAAAAGCAGAGCTACTAAGAATGTGGCATGATTGGTCATTTTTACCTTTATGATCATATTCCTAGGATTTTGAGAATTTGTTTGAGTATTGGAGGAAAAAAAAAAAAAAAGATAAAGTGTTCCTGAGTTACTTCAGGAAAGGGTAGCATCTGCATTCTGCTAAAAGAATCTGTGGGACTTCAGTGACAAGTTTCTTAAAACTTAATACCGGTGTGAATAAACTGAATGCTCCTGCCACTTGAATAGATACATCTGTGAGCAAGAAACTCTATTACTCCCAGAAAGGCAATAGATCATCTGGAGTTTTGCTGAGTCCACATAAGCAAACAGAAATAACCTCTAAGAGAAAAGTGGCATTGTTCTTAATTTCATTTTGTTCAACTTTTTTGTCCCACAGTTGGTTTGCTGAGGTTTTTTAGACTTATGAATTCAGCTGGCTTACAATTTAGTGGGTTAGGTTGTTAACTGTAATCCAGTGCTAATGATTTCATTGCAAAAAATTAGAGAGGATGACAGCACTGACATTTCTCAAAGAGACCTTTAGCCTCAAATACTGAAAGCAAGTCAGTTATTTAAACTAAGCAGAAGAACCTGAAGTAGAATATCTGAAAGACCGTTCCTTACTGCTCAGACAGTTACGTTTTTCCATTTTCATTTATTTTTCTCATTCTTGCTTTTATTTTGGACTCAAGTGAAAGTAAATTTTACTGCTTTGTTTGTATTTAGTCTGCTAAACTGTAATCCTTTGTTATGCAAATGAAACAGTTATCATGCTATAGTACAACCCAAGGGGACAAAATCCTTAAATAGTTTACAGCAAAGCATTCTAAGTGGAGAGCAATTTCATGCAATAACATGAATTATATTCACAGCTTAATATGGAAACACTCCCTAGAATTCTTATTCTTCTGCATCCACGGGAGGAGCAGGAGGAGCCATGTACTAAGGGAGCTATGAGAAAGCGTGATTTTGTGAGAGAAAACAGAAATGTCTGTTTTTGTACTTATTCCTTTAGGAAATTAAGACAAATGTGTTGTTTTTTCTTAAAGGTAAGATTTTCAGAAGAGAGTTTAGAGAGTTTTGGTCTCTGTTTCATCAACAAAAGAAGCTAATGCTCTGTGCCCTGCAAATCCAATCTTTATTTCCTGTTAGTCTGCAGATAAATTAGCAAACTGATTATTGTTCTCATCCAGAGCCTATTGCAACAAATGAATGTCTTTCCTTTCCCCTCAATAGACATCTTATCAGGCTTCATGTCCTTTAGAACAAACAACTGAACAGAAATTAATAAAGCTGATGGACTAGCAGAGTGCCAGCACAAAAGAATTTGACCTTAGTTGTCATTTTTTGTTTGCGTTATTATTTTCATGATGTCCTTGTTTAGTTTTCTCCCGGTGTTTTCTGCGGAATTTTTTTACAGACTGTTCCATTGCTACTGCAAGCATTGGTATTTCACTGTTGTTTAGCTTCTGATCAGCTCTTGTACAGACAGTGTAAGCTTTCCCCTCACAGCCTTGTCAGTCACACTCTTAACTGAAAGAACCATTCAGTCTACTTGGTAAATCCTTGATCTCCTGGATGTTGTCACCAACTGTGCCTATTTTATAAAAGTATTTTTTGCCTTTTCTGTTCCTCTGAGTTTCAACTTAGACCACACGTTTTGTTGTATAAGCTAACAAAGAAATTGACAGCGGACAATTATTTTTTTTTTCTTTCTGGATAAGAATCAGTGGCAAGAGGGGCAAATTGTGACTCTTCCTGGCCAAAGCAGAGGGAAGTGGCAAAACAGAGTTAGAAATGTATACTATTCTTATATTCCCTCAAATATGGGTGGTGAGAAATCATTGTTGAAAGGTGACATTGAACCCATAGATCTAAGGGTAAAGCTTTTAAGACATCCCTGGTACCTACAAAGGGAAATGGAAAGGAAGAAGGGAGCTTGTGAAAAGGGAATGTGTGGTATGGTCACCTTGTTTAGCATTCAGTATGCATCACATCTTTACCATTATCCAAAATTTAATTGTATTGTGCTACATTCCCTGACAAATTTAAAAATGCAGAGCTCTTTCTCTTCCAGTAAATATTATATGCCCTGTAAACTTATAATAATAGCTCCTGCAAATGATAAGAAATAGTAGGTCTTGGAATTACCATTTTAGCTGACATGTCTGCACATTAATCCTTTGTACAAAAGACACAATCAGTTATGTAGCTGATCTGTATCAGCTAAGAACAATAGTGCCCTGTGGCAATGAATTGATACAGGTCCACTTTTTTTTTTTTTCTAAGTATTATTTTTATCTCTTTAAAATGTGTTTTGTATCTTTGAGGCTCCATTTGTTCACCTGACATAATATATGGTTAAAGCAAATTTATTGGAATTACTCCAAATGCCATGCTTGCAAAGCCCATTTCCCACTTTCTGTATTTTATCTTATTAGTATCTTGTTTTCTTTTTTCTTTTTCATGTTCTTTAGTATTATTTATATACTTCTTCATTTTTCAATTCAAGTAAAATTAGACCTTAGTCTAATTTAATGTCTTTTTTTTTTTTTTTTTTTTAATTTCTTTTTTGGTCTTTGTTGTACTCCACAACAACACAACTTATGATTTCTGTAGTTTGTTTTGTTGCTGTTTGTTTGTTTTGTTAGTTTAGAAAAAATAGAGATGCTGCTGTTTAGTATTAATAATGGTGAAGAATTCAGTAATTTCCATCAGTCATAGTGTTTAGAATGTGGCTGAGACCGATACTTCAGCTATGTTAGTTAATTATTAATAATCTCTATTGCTTTGTTATGAGCCATATACTCTAACTGATTATGAAAGGATGGATTTTTTTTTTTTTTTTTTTGTAATAGCTGAACTATAAGTCTCATAAGTGTGGATTTACTTCAAAGGATGGAAAGGAATTTGTAAAACCATGGAATGGCTTGGGTTGGAAGCAACCTTCAAGATATAATACCAACCCCTCTATCATGGGCAGTGCACCTACCAGATCACGCTGCCCAGAGTCCAGCCTGGCCTTGAATGCCTACAGGGATGAGGCATCCACAACTTCTTTGTGCAGCCTGTTTCAATACCTCACCACCCTCTAAGTAAATCATTTCCTTGTAATATCTAAACTAAATATCTTTTAGTTTTAAACCATTCCTCCAGTCCTGTTGCTATCAGATCATGGAAAAAGTTTCCTCTCTGCTTATAAGCTCCTTTTAACTATCGGAAAACTTCAATGAGAATGGAGCCATCTCTTCTGCAGTCTGAAGAAGCCCAGCTCCCTCAGCTTTTCTTCATAGGAGCAGTGCTCAAACCCTCTGATTGTCTGTATTGCCCTACTATGGACCTATCCAATAACTCCATGTCATTCTTGTTGACCACACCCTAAATCCATTCAATCTCCAGTGAAGAGTATGTACAACAGAGTTAAAGATGGGCATAATATTAATGCCTATTTTTTTGGTTCTACTGATCTTTCAAGTGCTGGTGTTTATTCACATCTTCATTAAGCAGTTGGTCTTGACTTTAAATACTGAATTTCTTCAAAGCTACAGATAGTTCAGAACCCAATAGCATTAACAGCGTTCTTTGTAGTGGCTGGTATTTGGGACACATCTATATTGAATCTTTCTGCTATCACATTCCTGATAATTCACACCATCTGAAATTATCCAGTTATT
Organism: Phasianus colchicus; assembly: GCF_987193195.1. Taxonomy (NCBI): domain Eukaryota; kingdom Metazoa; phylum Chordata; class Aves; order Galliformes; family Phasianidae; genus Phasianus; species Phasianus colchicus. The sequence goes on from NC_143436.1 coordinate 116,862,161, forward strand.
CTTCCTTGACTAACTTAAGTAAATTTTCCACCTTGCTCTTCAGACCCTTTTCCTAATGGTCAATTAATTCACTGAAGAAAAACCAAGTGCATCTCCCTAGCACATGCTCTTAGTGTTCAAGATTAAACAATATTTTCTTTGAGTATATTTTTTCAATCTATTTTGTTTCATCCAAGACATTCTTGCAGCAAGACTTTGCCTCACTGTCATGATTCCTGAATTGCTTCTTATGTAGGGACTTTACCTATGGATAGTAAAAATACTGCTTTATTGTCATTTTCATCTTTTCTTTCAATTCATTCTAATACAAATTTGTCAAGTACATTTTCCAAAATACTTAGGTTCTTATTGGATCATAAAACACCTATTAAAGAAATCTAGATTTGTATTTACACATGAATGCAGAAATCTCTCGGAGTACTCATATCACATAGAGGGCTTCATTTCTATTCCTGTCCAAGAATGATTGAAATGCAGCAGCTTAGTACTTTGTTGTTTATATGTGGTTTCACTTTTTAAATGTATATTTGTTCGTGTACTGTCTGTGGAGGGGCAACATTTAGCTAGCCATAAATATTAAAGGTAACTGAATATTATTACATTTTGCGTGGTGTCATCAGCAGTTTGCTGCATGTATGACATGGTTAGCTTGGACTGTGTCAAGTGAACTAGTCAAATTATATTTGCTAGAATACTGTCACTACTTGATATTTGGGGCTACTAAAATTAGTAAGATAAATAAGCTGCTCTTGTTCAGGTTGTCATTTCGAGTAAGTTGTGGCACATGAGAAAATCAGATTTGAACACAGTTTTCCTTAAAATATTTAAGCATTTCAAGCAATTGAGACAAACTATTGCAGGCATTGGATAACAGATAACAGGACTTCTTTTTAGATCAAAGGTATGCACAGTCAAGAAAGAACTATATAAATTACTCCAATAAATCAAAATGCCATATGAACATATTAAAAATCCCTAAAAACAACATGTCATGGTAATGCCGTGTGTCTTTGAAAATATGTATTTTCTTAAATGCTTAGTATTTTTAACCCATAGATAAAATAAGATTGTACAGTGTGTATATAAACAGTATATATAAATAATTCAGTAAAATATGAAAAGTTAGAGATCTGTGGCTGTTTTAAAACATGGAATTTTTGATGGTCTATTCTAATAGAGCAGAACAATTTTATGGTTTATTTGTATGCTGTCTTGCACACATACCTCACTGCAAAGGCAGAATGGAATAGATTAAGTAATGCTACAAGCTGTTGTTTTCTTTAATCAGTAATGCATTTATACATCTATTTGTTTGCATTTTGAATTGGAAGGTTAACAAGTTCTCTGTGGTTCACCTATGCATAACTAATAAATGTATTAATATTGGTTGAACTTTGTTAATTGTGACACAAGGCAGCTCTCTCTGGTGTTTACTTGAGGACAAGCTTAATAATAATAAATAATAATAAAAACTTAGTTTACTTTCTCATGATTATGTTGAGAGAACCTGTTTCTGATTTTTAATGTTTTACATTAATTTTCTTCCTATTAATTGTTGACATACCTCTTCTAATCTGATTTCTAGGAATCTTTTGTAGTGGTAGGATATTAAAAGAAATCAGTATGAACAGTGAGGTGGACTGAAGGGCCTGAAGCATCTCCCATGTGAGGAAAAGCTGAGTAACCTGGATCTGTTCAGCCTGGACAAAAGGAGACTGAGGGGGGATCTGATGAATGTTATAAACATCCAAAGGGAAGTGGCAGGCAAATGGATGAGACCAGGTTCTTTTCAGTGGTGTGTAGTGATAGGATAAAGAGAAATAGCCTAAAACTTGTATGTAGGAAATTCCATACAAAGATGCAGAAGAACTTCTTTACAGTAAGAGTGACAAAGCACTGGAACAGGTTCCCCAGAGAGGTTGTGGAGTTGCCTTCTGTGGAGATATTCAAGACCCATCTGGATGCCTATCCATGCAGTCTATTGTAGGGGTCCTGTTTTAGCAGGGAAGTTTAACTCAATGATCTCTTGATGTCCCTTCCAACCCCTGTGATTCTGTGTAAACTGCCTGAATGGCCAGGCCCTGAGAAGGTGGTGATTGGTGTCGTGAACACTTGTTGGAGGCCCTCTTAGTGGAGTACCTCTAAGGTCTGTGCAAGATCTGATCCTACGTTAGCATTTAACATCTTCATTAGTGTTTTGATTGAAGAGTCAGAACGTACCCTCTACATGTTTGCAGATGACACAACTGGGAGGAGTGGCTGTTATGCCAGAGGATCATTCGGTCATCCAGAGGCAACTGAACACCAGAAAGGGACTTACAGGAACCGTTCTCTGTTTCTATGACCAAATATGTGACTGTTTCTCTATTAACTTCTTAAAATGTCTTCTACTACTCATTTCTCTCAGAATCAAAAGTTACTTTCTTTTTTTAACTATACCATAGTTAAAAGCTATGTTATTTTCTTTCTAGTGAATTGATGGTGCAAAGAGAGATTGGAATTCTTTTGAACTTTTCTTTTCAAAACTATTCATCTGAAAAAATATCCATAATTAAGTCTTTATATTTCTTGAGGCTTTTCATATCCATGTAATGGATATTTTTTGTAGGATCATTTAAATGTATGTTACTTTTTTTTTCTTAAATCTCATTTACTAGAGATGGTTACATAAAATGATTATCAAGTTAGCATTTTAGAACGTGTTGCCATGCCATTTCACCTTTGAAAAACTGTAACTGTGAACTTATTTTCTGGAAGATGATCTGGACTGAAATTTTTCAGCTAATTGGGAAAGCAGAACTGAAACAAAGACTGCCAACCAGATTTTGATCTTAAGATTCAGTGATGATTACTGTGTCAAATACAATCACTTCTGGGGGCTTTGAGCTGACAAGAGTTACGCTTTCTATTTAGAAATAGCAGCTAGGTGGAAAGGAATTATTTTTAAAGGTGAGCTAAGTTCCTTATACAAAGAAAATAGGCTTAAAGAACCCTGATATTTTGAAATGTCATCTCACATACAAGCTAGTTCAATGTTCATTGATGCATCTAATATATAAGACTGTTTTGAATTTATCTGTTAGTTAAATAACAGGAAATATAAAGCTATGCTTCCTTAAAAGACATTATGGTATACTTTATTGGTTTCTTTCAATGAGTTGAAGATAGAATTATGAAACCATTTCTATGAAATTTGAGAACAGGTATGTGAGGAAAATAAGACATATCTCCATAAGCCTTGGATAACTTATTTGGAATGTATAGAAGACTCCTACATGAGTGATTCCAAAAAGATGAATTACAAGCCAAATCAGGCATTTTTTCAACTAATCAATCAACTGATGATTATTTAAAATCTTTTTGAAGTGGAAGAAAACGTCACAAATAACATGCTGTTTAAGAGTTACATTTGGAATAGGGTCAGAATTGCATAGGAGCATGCAAAGTTTTATGTGTATCCACTTGTGCCATGGTGTTTCACACATGAATAGTCAGATCTCCTCGCTCCCAAACTTAGTGTTCTGGTGCACATAAACCTGTCTAAAATGTCCACAATTGCTCTTTGATGGATTTGTCTGCTAAGAATTCTTACCTTTTGAAATTTATCTGAAAAAAAAGAGTTAAGGTAGTAATGGTAAAACTACCACAAAATGTCTCATTCCATTTGAAGTTTCCTCAGTGAAGTTAGGATTTTTTCTGAAAGGTTTTTATATCAAACACTTATTGAGTTCTGCTGAACTGAGTGAATGTTTCCTGAACTCACTGAATTTGGCTCTGGAATTTCATATTATCTATTTTTCATTTTATTATATTTATATGATCTCAAGAAAACTAGATCTCTTTTTTCTTCCAAGTTCTGTAGATACTCCATAATGATCATTTGTTAAGTATTATTCTACATTTTCATATTACCTTCAGTTATGTTTCCATCTGTATTACAGTGTTTCTGCAGCAGGACTATTTCAATCCCACTAATTCTTTACTGTGGGGAATTTATTCAATTTCAGATTTTTGAAGGAATCTGAAACCTGAGTAGTAAACAGAAATTACATAAATAAGATATAGAGTGATTCTTTACAACTAATATTATGGTATTAGATTATCAAGATAAGAAACAGTAGACAGTCTTTCCTTTCTCTATCTCATATGGATGCTATCCAGATTTGATTATCACTTCTTCTGACTTAAATATCATTATGCTGGACAATGACTGTCATCTTTTTTTATTTCTGTTTTTAGCAGTTCTGTGTGTGTTAAAATACACTGATATAGTAATCGTTTTTTTCAGATATTTGGAGTCTATCTCATTGCATCTTTGTGTGATGTGAGTACTGTTTCAGATCCAGGTTTTAGGGAAGGAAAAATGATGCATTACATAGGTGTTTATTTAGCTTTACTGCCACTTAACATGAGATGATGCAATTAGAACTGTAAGTGCTGCCAGGGAAGATTTCCATGTAGAAACTGGGGCTTATTTCTCTTGAACAGCAGCAAATCGCTATTCTGCTGGGCCACAAACCTCAGCCCTTAGAGGTTGCAGTTTTAAATGAAATCTGCACTAACAGTTTAATAGTATCCTTTGTGAGTCCTAATTGATTTCATGTAATGCCATCAGTGCATTTCATTGTCTTATTAAATTGAGTTTTCTACAGTAATTAAGAGTAAGAAAACAAGTGCCTTTAGAACTCAATTATTTTCATCATCAGCTTTAATTGCATTTCAATGTCTTAGAAAGCCAAGATTGTATCTTAACAAATTATATCTGAATAATTAATGTGCTTTTTGAGAGATGGCAACGTTGACTGTGTTGGAATCTCAAAAAATGAAATGTTTTGGGATCCAAGGAAAAACATAATTCACGGTATCATAGACTGTGAAATGTGAAGAGGACCTGGTGAAAGCCATAACCTCTTTCCTTCTTTTGTTAGAATAAGAGACCGTTTCTGTCTGCCTGGTTTGGATGTTAGTATTTCTTCATTCTCTGACTTCTCTATTTAATGGGAATACTGGAATTATTAAATCCTATCTCCCATGTTTCTTTGGAACATTACTCAAATCATACAGAAAATTAGACGGTAATCATTCTGTGAGTTCAAATAATTTAGTTTTGGGGAATTAAAGTATTTGAAGTTCAGACTAAGAGCTATTAAATATATATATTGTTTGAGCATTACTCTGTTCCTACAAGTCATCTTTAATGATAGTTTGTGTGTTGACTGTGACAGTTGTGTGCTGTTTTTATTCCCCCTTTTTTTAACTTAGTAATTCTTAACATTTTCTCTCTGGAAAATGATTTGTTTTACTTAAAATTTATTAATGGGTAAGAAATCCCAAGTAAACATAAACTGTTTTCAATAACATAAAACATAACCTTAAATGAGTTTTGAAAGGAATTCAGATGATTTGTTCAGTTTCAAAAGGCCAATGAGGGGTTTTCCTCTGTGATATCATAGGTCCTTGCACTGATGCTAGCAGATGCTTGTTTGAAAAGAAGTTATTTAAAGTACATATGTGATTTTGTGCTCTAGTGTGCAATATTTCCTTTGCTTTTTGAAACCCTTCTCAGTGTGATAAATAGTGGTGCAGAAGACATGGTGGATTAATATCCAATGTTGATCTGAAACATCGTGAATATATATAACTTTCCTCCTTTATTCCTTTTCTCTCATTAAATATCAATGGTGCTTTGATAAAGAAAATTAAAGAACAAGCAGTGTAAATTCAAATATATGCTTTTCAGTTGCTTTAGTGTCTTCAATAATAAAGAGATGAGTTCAAAGGAAAATGCTATTTATTTAAATTATTTTTGTTATTTTCCCAAAGAGTCTGAATATATTAAGAAAACTGCGATAAGAATAGAAACAAGCCAGCCAATGAACAGTATTAAAATAAATAGTTTATCTGCCTTTTCTGAAATAGTTTCTGTCTATTGCTACATTCATTTTCTTAAGTACATAAACACCAGAAACATTTTATTATAATGTATTTTCAAGTTCTGCAGTTTTACAATAGAAAAACTTTCTGGGGGAAGACAAACAAACCAAGAAACAAAACAATTGCATCTTGCTTAGCAGAGCATCTAAGTACTCTTTTAGGTTTTCTTTCCTACATCCCGTCATTGGATCAGGATGCCAAAACATAAATGTGAGTGAATAAATGTTTATAAAAGTACCCTGCCAGTGGTGGGAATCCTTTTCAGATGGCCGAATCAGTGGAATGGTGCCTGTGCTTTCTCCTCAGGCCTCAAGAAGGGCATTTTTTTCTTGTTCATTCAAAAATCTTTCCATCAATGATACAAAATCTTTCCTCCTCTTCAGTTCTCCACCTCAGCTGTCTTCAGGGAAGTATTATCAGACAGATTTCTAGAAGGCTACTTTTGTCTTTTAAGAAGTAGATTTTTCATCAGGCTTGTCCCTTAGTCTTTACATGAAAGGACAAAAGCACAAAATAATAGAAAAAACTTGAGAGACAATCTTTCAAGTTCAAAGTTCTGTAGCAGCACATCAAAGCTTTCCTGGTTCCTCACCCAGAACAGTGAGAACCAAGAGCCTCTGGTTAAGAGTCAGCTACATCTGAACTCTGTTCTCTGGAGAAATTCAGATGCTGGTTTTGTAGCTCTGTCCTTAGGTGCACTTTGCGGCTTTCTTGTCTTTGCTACACAGAAGTCATTTCAAAGATGGAGTTATAAACAGATAATATTAGAAAAAGTCATTCTGTTAGCTTGGAATAACCCTTTCAGATCATGAATTAGAGAGTGGTTTTCAGAGTGTTCTGGAAGGAGTTTTCAGAGGCATTCCAGAGTTAATTTGATAATCAATCACATATTAACGTATAATAACTTGTCACTGTAAAATATAAATTGCTAGGTTCTAGAAGGAACTTTCTCTACGCAGAAATCCAAAAATAAATTCACATGGTTTATTTTGAATTTGTGTTTTAAAATGCTATCAAAGATGAGTTATTTTTAGGATTTCATGTTACATTTCTGAATTGAAAATTGGTAGTCATTTTCTCTTCATATCTGTGACATCTCCTACTGTTTCCACTCTGCTAGAGGTTAAATTATCCTACCCCTTAATGATTGCTTCATTATCAGTTCAAGTTAAGGCAGTTGAAGAAGAGTTACTAGTAAGAGCTTAACTGTATTTTGTAACAAAAATTAAATCTCACCATAAAGTTTTGCAGTTGCTTCTTTGTCATACTAGCAGAAGTGCTATGATCTTCATGGAAAAAGTGTAAACTGCTTCCATCATTAGTAGGCAGACGTATGTAGCTCAAATTGCCCTGCGATAGTGGCCCCAAAAAAAGAAAAGTCAAGTAACAGGTTTTTTTGTTTTGTTTTTTTCTTCTGTTGTGTAGAATAGTAATATAAAAAAGGAGAAAATACAGTTCTATCCCAAGGCACATGAAGAGCAGAAGTAAACCTTTTACTGATGTTTTGCCAGCCAGTAGTCCAGGTTGTTTTATTTTACAACGCAGTGCAATAACAGTAGATCACCACAGCCTGCAGATGGAAGTGTGATTTAGTGATCTGTTGAAGGTTGAATGATGCTGTATTTCTCCACTCTATCACCCTTAAAGAAACACCTGCGGAACATACATTTCTGTTAGTCCATTATAAATATTTCTGTGCTCACTCTTCTTCAAGGTGTTTCTGTATGCGTTCTCTGCAGTACACAGTCTAGTGTACATTGACATAATGCACTGCACTTAACAGTTTCCTTTTAACTGAGCATCTGAAAACATGAAGCACTGACTCCTGCCACATATGTTGTAACGTAAATAAGCGTTACAAACTCAAATAGACAGATCTTCAGAGAATGTGAATGATTCATTTCAAGTATTGTGGGACTTCTTTATGGTAAGGGTGACAGAGCACTGGAATGGGCTGCCCAGACTAGAGGTTATGGAGTCTCCTTATCTGGAGATACTCAGAACACACAAGGACACTCTCCTGCTCAACCTCCTGTAGGGAACCTGCTATGATTCTGTGATTTTGTGTAACTCAATACAGATAATGTTAGTTTTAGTTAACTTAGTTAACTTTTAGTTAACTTAGTTAAAAATACAGTAACTTGCTTACAGACTTAAATATCATACAGACTGCAGATAACTTCATTTTTAACTTTTTTATCTTCTCAAACACTTGTAAACAAGCTATATTTCAAAGTACAAGCTTTAAAAGTTCTCCCTATTCTATCAGTGTCTTGCAGTGGAGGCTGCTATTTTTTTCAATCTTTGCTAACTTTTTTCTGTGAATACAGAGGTTCACACCTGCACGTTTTGTGTGACTTACTTCATCTGACATGCTTTCATTTTATTCCTGTTTGAAGCTTTCAGCCAATACATTTGAAAAAGAGCACCATGATTTCTGTTGTCTAACAAAACGTGTGATAATCGGAATTGGTCAATTCTCTGTCTCTGATGTCATTTGGTCTTAAAAATCTGTCCCCAGACCAGACTGTGAACTATCTCATCTGTCTTTAATTGTGTAAATTTTAAGCTTCATAATATGTAAGTTAGTCACGTAACCTAGCAACATAGTCAAGAGAAAAAAAATTGACCTTGAATCTAGTTCAACAGATCTGTAGAGACAGAGAGGGAGGAGGAGGAATTAAATTCCAGAAATGCTTGCCTCTGTGTTTTGCAGAGGGAGTGTTGTTGCCTGTCTTCTGAATGTCTAGATCAAAATAAGATGAATTCCACCATCAGTATTTCTCTCGGGGATATGATATTTTTGTATTGCAGTAGAACAGAAAAAAGAAGGATTATCTGGTTAAAAATCATTATTCCTGTGAACATCTTACAGTATTGCAGCAGTATTTTATAGTGTTTGTACCATTCAGAGTGTCTCTGCTTCTTGTTCTGTTCTTACAGTTAGTAATCACTACAAAATTAAACATATTTTGATGTTACAAAGTAACAAGAAAACAGCTTTATTTTGCTTTTGTGAATAATTTCTTGTTCAATATATGTATTTAAGTCTCTGCTATAATTTTATGTGGTACCTAACCACATGCTGGGTTTTATATTCATCTTTATTCTTTATTTTTAGACCTTTTCTGTATTCTAAACTCATAATTTGAAGTAAGTAGAAAGCCAAGTAGAATGAAGCTTATTGATACACTGTAGAGTTATCAGTGTAGGTAATGCTAAGCTTAGCAAAATTTAAAATGCAAAGTACTAAATATTTTCTGGTGAGTGTATTAGGAAGTTTGTAGATAAGCAGAAGATTTTTGTAGTCTGAGAGTAAGATGTGCTGTAAGATTTCTGTGTATCGTAGAAGTACTAGTGGATTATTCATAATTAAAACCTCCTTCTTTACTCAGATCAGTAAATTGCTGTATTTTTTTTTAATGTAGTCTGTAAGTTTCTCTAAAAAAATAAATCCTGATTTTGAGTAATACTTCTAATAATTTTTCCTTTCTATCTAATTTTTTGTATCTGTGCTTGTGTTCTTATGTATGGAGAAGCTTCAAGTCCTGAGATCCTCCCATCACCACCCCCCCCCCCCCCCCCTTTTTTTTTCTGAACTCCTCACTGTGTATTTGCAGGATATTGTTACTAGAGTTAGACTTGCTAATGTCTACAAGATGGATCAGAAGGAGGATCCAAGGAACTACAGGCCTGTCAGCCTGACTTCAGTATTGGGAAAGATCATACAGCAGATCATCTTGACTATGATAATGCTGTATCTCTGGGGCAACCAGGAGAACAGGCCCAGTCAGCATAGGTTTATGAAAGGCAAGCCTTGCTTGACCAACCTCATCTCTTTCTATGACTGAGTGACCTGCCTGGTGGATGAGGGAATGGCTGTTGACATATTCTACCTAGACTTCAGCAAAGCTTTTGACTCTACCTCCCACAGTATTCTTCTGGAGAAGCTGGCAGTGTGTGGCTTAGATGAGTGTACTCTTTGCTGGCTACAGAACTGTCTGGATGGCCGGGCCCAGAGAGTGGTGGTGAATGGAGCTAAATCCAGCTGACAAACGGTCATGAGTGGTGTTCCCCAGGGGTTGGTGCTGGAGCCTGTCCTCTTCAATATCTTTATTGATGACCTGCACAGAGGGTTGAGTACACTCCGAATAAGCTTACAGATGACACCAAGTTGGGAGAAAATGTTGATCTGCCTTGAGGGTAGGAAGGCCCTACAGATGTATCTAGATAGGCTGGATAGCTGGGCTGAGGCCAATGGGATGAAGTTCAACAAGACCAATTGCCAACTCCTGCCTTTTGGTCACAATAATAACCGTGCAACACTACAGCCTTTGGGCAGAGTGGCTGGAAAGCTGCATGGAAGAAAAGGACTCAGGGGATACTGGCTGATGCTCAGTTGAACATGAGCCAGCTGTGCCCAGGTGGCCAAGAAAGTCAGTGGCATCCTGGGTTGTATCAGAAATAGTACAGTCAGAAGAAGCAGGGAGGTAATGGTTCCTCCGCACCCAGTAGTGGTGAGGCCATACCTCGAGTGCTGTGTTCAGTTTTGGGCCTCTCACTACAAGAAAGACATTGAGGCCCTGCTGCACATCCAAAGAAGGATATTGAAGCTGTGAGGGATCTGGAGCACAGGTCTTATGGGGAGTGGCTTAGGGAACTGGGATTGTTTCCTCTGGAGAAGAAAGGCTCGGGGAGAATTTATCGCTCTCTTCTCCACATCTTCTCCCAAGTAACATCGATAGGATGAGAGGTAATAGTCTTAAGTTGCACCAGGTGAGGTTCAGGTTGGATATTAGGAGAAAAGTATTGTCAGAAAGAGTGATGAGGTATTGGAACAAGCTGCCCATGTAGCTGGTGGAGTCACTGTCCCTGGAAGTGTTCAAGAAATGTGGAGAAATGACACTGAGGGACATGGTCAGTGGGCATGGTAGGGATGGGCTGATGGTTGGACTAGATGATCTTGGAGGTTTTTTCCAACCTGAATGATTCTGCGATTCTGATTCTATTGCTGGGTGGCATGTAAGTTACAACATGCCTTTAATGTTTTGAAGAACTTGAATGTGAAGAAACTGTTTTGCCTGATTCTGCAAAGGCTTTATGTGCTGATATTATCTATTACATGCTTCAAATTGAATTAGAATAGCAGTATAAAGCATATCTTAGAACTGTGCTGTGAAGAACTGGATAAAACATTTTTGGTTTATGTACATTTACTCAATTTCTACTCTATTAAACAAATGGGATGCTATTTTTGAACTAAACATTATTAATAGATAAGTACAGTCAGCATATTCCAGATAAAAGATTTTGTGAATCTTATTGCTTTTTTTTTTTTCTGTGTTTATTCTGATTTAATGTATTTTGGTGTAGATAGCTATGATAGCTATGATATCTATGAAATTATGGTTTTAGTTTAATAAAAGATCAGACTTTTTAAATAGCAGCTGTTACGAATGTGAATAGTGGCTTAAGCACAAACCTGCTTTATATACATGGAAAATAAATTTGAGCAAGAGATGTCTTCCACTATTCTAAAGCTGTATTTCTCTCTTGTCTTAAGAGGCCCCAGGGGACGTATTCTAATATATTCTGTGTTGTACCAGGCTGCAAGACAGTTCTTACGTAGACAATTCTTGTAGTTGGTGGCAGGTGAATCTGAGATCAAAGTCCAGTCAGTGTTTAAGTTTTAAACTATCTGTGAATGACTTTGTAGCTTGAAGAGGGATGGGACATTCAATAGCTTTCTCAGTTTTTGAATAAAATAAAATCCAAGAATAAATTACTTTCCTCACAAGATGTTTGAGAAGAATGACTAAGATCCTGAAGGATGAAAAATATGGCAGAAATGAGGTAGCTATTGTGAAATTGTCTCTTAGTGTGGTTTGCTTGTCTAAATGAAAAGAAGTGGTTGCCCTCTTCTGTACTTCGACCGACTGAATTTTTCTGTTCTTAAATCTTCTGTTGCATCTTACGTATATGTTTGTTAGAAAAACATATTCTTAGTGACACCTGGCAAATCTCATCTCAATTTTTTTAGTTATTTTCTAACGTTAGCTAATACAGTAGCTTTTAGTATGATAATTCTTGGAGTTTACTGTCTCTGTAGGACAAGAAAACACAATTTCAAATAGAGATAAAAACGTAAGAATTTCTCAGTCCCATCTGAAAAAGTTATGATGAATTGCCACTTTATAAATTTTATATCTGATGAACTCTTGTATCTTCATGTCTACTGAAACAACTATAACTACGTTACAAATCTATATAGAAATACCCAGATCACCATATATGTGCGGACTCAATATTGGTGTGTATCAAATTGCATTCATTCCACATGAAGTAGTGTAAATTATCACGTAGTTTTACTAAGTGTTTTTTGGACTTCAGAAAGTACTCAGTCATCATACTGTACAAATATACATGTAATACAGTGGCGAAATAGCCTTGACAAACTCAGAGTAATGAACAGTATATTATACTTTTTCTGTTTTCTAAATCCTTATTTAGATCAAGTTTAATGTAAAATCTTGGTGTGTCCATGTAGGATGCCTACATTCCACACTAATGCTGATACAACACAAATACACGAAAAGATTTGTCAGCACCAGAATTGCTGGGGCTTTTGGATTACTTGCCCAGTTTACAGCTTAGATTCTCACCAAAGATAGTATTGTCTTTGCATTTAAAAACACTCTTTTATCACATAACTGATAGAGATTTTGCAATTCGTATCTCATTCATATTTAAAAAAAAATTAAAAAACAATCGCACCTTTTTAGTGTTATTAGGGCATAAGCTGTTGAATGCAATTTCCACAGGCTTCAAGCCTTAAAAACTAATAATTAAATTCATCGCACTGTTCAGGGGCCAGGAACTATTTTGTGCTTTCTAAAAATAAACAGCCTTCGCTACAGTACTCCTAATGACATATAAGAAAACAATCCTTTATAAAAACAGTAGGGTTTTTTTTTTATATTGTGTATTTTTCAGGTATGATTTTTTGGAACAATGAAGTAGCTGTTTCCTTGGTTTTTAGTTATTTCTTCTAAGAAGAAAAGATTTAAAAAGAAAACATGAACAGCCTCTACCTGCCAAAAGCACAGTATGAGTATATCACTGTAACTAACGTATCTGCAGACACTTACCTTGATTCATAAGTGAAATATGCACGGTGTGTCTTTGTTATATTTTTGATTTAATATTTGATGCTTGTTTTCTTTCTGTGTGTGCTGCATTTGACTTTTTGTATTGCACAGGGTTAGTGAACGTGAAGCCGCACTGGAATCAGCCCTACTGATGTTGCAGGAATTCTACCTGGATCTTGAAAAGTTCCTTGCATGGCTTACGGAAGCTGAAACAACTGCTAATGTCCTGCAGGATGCTACACGCAAGGAAAAGACGCTAGAAGATCCCCAGATGGTTCGGGAGCTCATGAAACAGTGGCAGGTAAGTCAGGAGCTTCAGTTCAGAGGCATGTCTGTTATCCGAGACATTTTTTTCCCCGGTGTGCAGCTACTCAACAAAGTCAAAATTGTACTGAAAAAAAATCTCACTGCTACTAACCCTTAAGTGTTGCTTTGTTGCAGAGATCTAAGGTCAGTTACACTGATTCTATCTGACATCTTTCAGCATATATTGAATTTGAAGTGGTGTCTTGAAGTACAGATCAGAAAGGAAGCTTTGTTTAAGTGGGTGCTTAGTTTAGTTTTTTTATCTAATAAAAATGAATTACTCTGCCAAGTTACAGTCTTGAGTTGAGCAAATGACAAAGATGAGAGTTTCTTAAGCAGGTCTGATATTTATAGAGGTTACATGAATAGTTTCAAGTTCATTCTGTGTAGTTCAACTGAATTAGTTTTCATCCATTACTTTCAAATGTGTAAAATGTTAATCAGGTGTTTGGCTGATTATTGTCACCATTTTCTGTGACAATAATAAAAAGAGATAACAATAAAAATTGCCATAGAGAGTGTCTGGACGATTTTCAGAGAGTTGTTCTCTGAGGACCAAAAATCTTAATAAAGAGAGCAAATGTTGTATTTGGTGTTCAAGAGAATTCAGAGGAGAAAGAATAGATGGTGAGATGGTGCTCTTTGGGATCTGCTGTTATACCTTCCTTATACTGTCCTCATTATTATTGAGAGAAATGTGTGTATGTCTGCATGAGTTCTTAGATGTCTTAAATAAGAGGTTAACTGGCTGTTTTAGAAGGCAGGATCCTATCAAACAAAATAGATGATTTTTATGTTGACAGTGCATTCCAAACCTGATACTCCAGTCAGTGAAGACTCTGGTTTTTAATTTATTTCTGAAAAACAACATGTGAAAAATCATACTTATAAGTGGTTATATGCGTATTAAATGGAAATATTACTACCTTCTTTTGGCACTATTGTATTAACTCATGGTTTTAACTCTATGACTGAACTGCTGCTAAATTCTATTATGCTGGAATTTCGATCCTACAGTTGTGGTGTTGTACAGAAACAAGGTCTGAACCATTTTTAATAGTGAGTTTTCTTTATAATAATTGTACTGTACGCTGATACATCTGAAGTCTCCGTTTGTTTCCGACTTCAATTGGCATGAACCCAGAGAGCAGGTTTGTGTGTGGATGATAGTTGTGTACTGAGCAGTTAATCTTCAGTACAAGCTGTCTTTTTATGTTGTGTAGATTAGGTTTGGTGGTAGTGGTATTAAAACAATGGAATTATCAGGTATTTGCCAAAGTTTTTGGTTTTTTTTTTTTTTTTTTCCATGTGATCATTGAAAAATGGATTGTTGGTCAAAAAAAGAGATTCCTAAAAATTTAGGTCACAGTTTTGTTCTTGAATGTAATGGAGCTTGTTTGTCCATCTAATAACTAAAATTCCATCTAATAACTTAAAAAAAAAAAAAAAATTCCATGTAGGTAATGTCCACATCAATAGACAAAAGGAAAAATAAATGTGTACAAGTCCGTCCCTTCAAAAAAAAAAAAAAAATCCATCAATTTCCAAAAGTTCCAACAATTCCATCTTGTAAACAATTGCTTTGGACTGTAAGCTTTTTTTTCTGTTGATCTTTATGCTCTTTAATTGAGATGTAAGACGAAAATTTTGTTTCTCTTTCTTTCCCAATTTTTGGTATGTGTCAAGTCTTCTAAAGAAAGAAAGATAAAAACTACACTGCAGCTGCCATTTCATTTCTGAAAAGCTAAAATCTTTCTGTTCACTAGCTTTGGCTGCATGAGAAAAATTATATATCTTTAAAGAAATATTAGTAAGCTGAGGAACAAAGAAAAAAAAAGCAGCAGTTCTGTCTTTTCTTTCTCAAAGATACATATGTAGATGTCCAGCAGTAGCACAAAACATACGGACTTTGGGTTAGAGTTAGTGATTACAGGAGCAAATATTTTGACAGTAGTGTTTTTTAAAATTCTTTGTATCTTCATACTGATTTGCATCTGTTAGATAGACCTGATTTTCTTCCTGTGTTATCTGCCTATCTCGGTTTTTGTCAGCCTCTTTATGTCATTCTTAAGTCTCCTGAAGAAATCTCATAATTCACAAGCAGAAGTGGTTTTCAAATGCCCTTCTACTGAATGGAGTCTGATTGCTATCTTTCTAATAGCTGGTAGAGTTGTCTTGTTGTGTTTTTTTTTTTTTTTCCCTGCCTTGAGTAGATGAAAAATTCCTTTTTTTCTACTGGATTAAGGAGTATTCTGTTTAAGTAAATAGAATACTGCTTTGTTTAGAAATCTTAATCAAGAAAGATTATTTCTTCCTGTATTTTTTCAAGAACTACAGTAAAGTGGCCATTCAAGATTTGCATTTCCATTTCATTAAATCACTTCTTTAGAACATAGTAATTAACTACAATTAGTTTAGAAGGATGCATCTTTTCACTACTGTGTGCTATTAGTAGTTAGAGCATCATTCCTCAGTTCTCTTGTTAGAACAGGGACTTCAGTATCAGTAAATGCTTTAGGTGCAGGAAAGTTAACCTTAAATGATTTGATATTTGAGTAAATGGCAACTGTATCCCTTTATTAATAATAGAGGCCACATAGGGAGACACAGTATGAAGCCAGAATAGTCCAGGCCAGGATATTAAGAGTGGGAATTTTTACTCTTCTATGTAGATAACTCATTGAATGAAGAAGAAAAGCAGAAAACTCAGAATACATTACAGAAGAATTAAGTAATTAGAGAGAAAGAATTTGGTCCAAAACAGCAGAGAGTATATTAAGATGACCATTGCAAAAAGATCTTGTAAGGAAGAAGATTTGTAGCTGTCTGTGCCATTGGAGATATGTCTGTAAACATACATGTTTATATGTGTCTAAACAGGCCCAGAGAGCTGCCCAGCATGTCTTCCTTGTGCCCTGCCCCAGTGTAGGAAAGGCTTGAACTGCTTTCAGCTACAGTTGCATTTTCCAATTGACTCTTGGTTTTCCACATTAAATCAGATTATTTTTTTTTCCCTCACCAGGTAGGCCAGGTCCAGATGGTAGAGGTACAAAACAAAAAGGTAGTTACTGATTAAAGATCACCATCTCCCATTCTTTTGAAAGAAAGTTTGACTACTTAGGCTTATGGAGTTAGTTGAAGTTACACTTAAGTGTGATATATGCAGTTAGATTTGCAGTCTTGTTCTTTATCAACTTGCACGGACATGCAGACTGTGAAAATATGTGTGATGAGATGTTAGAATTCTGTATTAATTTGCTATTTTTAGGCAGTAGATGTAAATCACTGCTTTGATGAGCAATTTTACCTACAAATAATGAAAAAAACTAAATTTGTGAGTTCAGTAGTAGCTTTATCTCCTTGTCACTAAAGATCTTTGCCTTACCCTTGATGATCTATCAGTTTTTTGCTTTACATTCTCATTGTTATTATGAAAATAATGTTTTGCTGCCCAGAAAGCCCAGCAGGAATTGTTTGTCTGGGAAAATCTCTCATTTCTGAGTTTGCTTTTTGCTTTACACATTCAGAAACAATTTGATCAAATGTCACTAATAAAGATTTATCTTCCCCTGATACTCAGTACTTCATTCATTAGCAGAGGAAGAAGGTGAGGCTTACATAACCACATTTTAATTACACCTGATGATGTATATTATATCAAATGGTTGCACTATAAATACTTGGTTTGCTTATGTAAGCTTGTATTTGTATGCATCATATGTCTGAACTGACTGCAATGTAATAATTGAGGTGATTCACACTTTCAGATCACTTTCTGAGAGAATTTTCAAGGATACAAACCAATTACTTCAAAGAGTTGAATGATTATGTGCTGATTTGTATTGTCTAATTTAAATGTATCATGTGTCCCTATAAGGCCTTATTTGATATATAAATATATAGGAGAGATAAGAGTAATGAATTTTCGTTTTCATATTTCTAAGAGATACAAATTCTCAATTGTGTTAATTACTCCTCCCGTTCATCTTTCCAGAAATAATTCTATGTGACATTTTATACAGGTTATGAAATATTAGATATAATTTTTAAATTGGTGTGGGTTTATCTTATTATTTTATGAATGCGGTCACTTTATATTAAGCCTGTAGGTGAATTTACGTATATTTTATCACTGAAATTTGACAAAGAATACTGCACATAAACCTATTCTAACAATAGCTAGAGTGTGCTTCTATTCTGTTTACAGATTACCGGATATATCTGAAGTAATCTACAGTGTTGACTGATAAAGACTAAAAGTATGACAGCCTAAGATAAATGAGGCAGTCTTAATAGCTTTGGCTTGGAACGTGTATCAATTTTTACCACCTTCATGCTCACTTAACCTATGATCTAGATAGTTTTCCATCAGATTCAGGAGTTTTGGTGTTAATGATAAGAAGAATATGTAGTTCTGTAAGTTATTCTTAAAAATGTGCAGTATGAACAGTAACAATATTTTTCCACAGTACCTAA
This sequence comes from Phasianus colchicus, assembly GCF_987193195.1. Lineage (NCBI taxonomy): Eukaryota > Metazoa > Chordata > Aves > Galliformes > Phasianidae > Phasianus > Phasianus colchicus. Next base: position 116,880,025 of record NC_143436.1, read on the forward strand.
AACAAGGTACATGGACCTCAGGCAAAGTTTTATTGGCGTGTTTGTTTGGGTTTTTTTTCTTTCCTGTTTCTCTCAGTACTTCAGAGGTGTTTGGCTATTCTTACTGTTTCCAAGCAGCTGTTTTCTCAACAGTACAAAGCTGAGGTAGATGCACATTCCTCATTCTGCTCTGTTAAGAAGCAGAACAGATATTTTAAGGGAATAGAATTTTACAACTCAATATCCAACGTAACTTACTTGTGATTGCTCATCACAATTAATTTTTTTAGGTGGTGTATGGATTAGATCATGACTAATAGAGAAGAGTATTTATAACATTCTCACTCAGATGAGTTGACTTAATTAGTAATTATTTGACAGTAATTAATTTTCTGGTGTTTCCAGTCTAGATTCTGAGATACTTACTCATTCAGTTTTGCTTGAAATCATGCTCTGAAAACTGAAAATCAAGCATGATCATCTTCCCTCATGTTTTTTCTTTTTTTAAATCTAATACTCCATATTTGCCTATTACACCAGCCAGATACCAATTCTGAAATATAGTCCTCTCCACGGGAAATGTAATAGCAATGGTCAGACACATCCTACTCCATCAGAAGTAGAAGATAAATCCCTAAATATATTTCTTATGAAAGTGCTATGACAGCCTAATCTGATACGGGCAAAATACTGTCTCAAAGTGAAAAATTACGGTATGGATTTTGTGAAATACTTAGATAATACTACTTTTTAAATGCCTTGTCAATAAGTGTCTTAATTGGTGGAGGGAGATCTTTGTTGTTAAAAGCAAAGATCAAACTGATCAAATGATAATTCTGTGAACATATGAACAGTTTCAGTTTTGATAGTTTAAGCTCTCCTGAGCAGCAAGAAGACTCCCACGTGGCCAGTTAATGTTTAGTGGCTCTGGAGCTTATGAAGGTGGGAGTAAGAAGGATTCAGGTTCTTCTCAGTGGTGCCCAATGACAATACAAATGGCAGTGGGCACAGTCTGAAACAATGGAGGTTCCATAAGGAAAAACAAAATGCACTGAGAGTGGTCAAATCACGAAACATGTCATCCAGAGGCTTTGTGTTGTCTCCATTCTTAAATATCTACAAAATATAGCCAGACATGGCTTGAAAAAGCCTGCCACGAGCAGTGGGATTAGATCAGATGATCTTCAGAGATGCCTTCCTATCTTAAGCATTTTTGAGATCTCTGGTCTGATTGTGTATGATCACTGTCATACAGTCAATCATTCTGCAGCCTAATTAATTTTTACATACATATACAAATGGAAAAGTAATAACCTGAGAGAGTAAGAAAATAAAAATTCTTCTTATGGTTTTATAAGATAATTTTGTAATGGTTTCCCAGGAGTTCATGAATAATCTGTATAAATGAATGAGGAGAAAAAGCAGATAATAAAAAAAAAGTGAGGGAGAAGTGCAGAATAAAAATAATTACATTTTTTTAAATGACTCATTACTAGAAACTGATGGCAGACTGAAAGGTGAAAGCTAAATGTGAGAGATGAAACTAGAATAAGCATTTTTCAGAGCACCATAAGTTAAATTTGGGTTTTCTTCTTTTATGCGTGGAATCAAACTGCACAACCTTTGGCCTCCAAGTGCTTTTCTCTTAATCTATTGCTCTGACATCTAAAATAATTATTTGTTCAGGAGTTATAATCCAGATGCAAAAGGTGACATGCTTGAAATAATATTTTTTTGAGTGACATTTACCTTGACGCTTGCTTATTTGAATTGGTATCTTCAGAAAAGGAAGTAGGGACTGTTAGCAAAGTTCTGGTTCTTGCAGCCTACAGTCCTTCTAGTTAAGGCTACTCACATTAAGCTCCTAGTTTGCTAGTAGGACAATATATTTTGTTTAAAAACAAACAAATAGCAACAACAACAACAACAACAAAAAAAAACAGAAAAGAAAAAACAGTATTTTGTGTTAATACCTCTATTTGTAATGGAATAGATTGGATGGAGAGGAAAGTAGTAGTTCATAAAATAAGGTAGCACTGAAAATGTGTAGGTGTGTAGTGTATACAAATGTGCTTCTGAAGAGCGAGACAAGGATCATATCTACGTTCAGTCAGGTTCTCTGGTGTTATTTTTCATTTTTATTTTATGAACCATAGATATATGCAATAGATGCATTACTCCAGTAGAATAAATGGCCAAGTAGTTTAATGTCTTAGCTCTCAACTACAATATGAGTAATGTACTGATATAAAGGCATAGAGATAAGACCATTATTGTTCAAAGAATATATATAATACATAATGTTATAAAAACAGTTAAAAGTGGTAAAATCAGTGAGATGCATTATGCACAGATTATGTGTTTGAAGCTCGAAGTTTAAAAAAAATAAATGAGATGCACAAATGGGTGTTTCTTTCAAATGCATTCCAGCGATCAATTCTGAAAATCAGTTCAGTTATGTTTGTATATAACTACAGTTTGTCATCTGCATTGGGCTTCCTGGTCTGTACTGTCGTCTTCCTTCTCTGAGAAGTAAGTCTTATTAAAAAAACAGCTTAACAGCACAGCATGTGGTCAAGCAGCACCTTAAAATTTTGATATAGCAGTATTCTTGCTATCTTTTGAGACTGTGATTTTACTTGATTCAAATAACAGTGGCAATTTCAATGTTGTTTCTATATTGTGATGATCTTTGTTATAAGAAAAGATTTGAAAAAAAGAGGTTTGAGGGCACAGAGGGTATACCATCGAGAAAAGCTGGAAAATGAAGCAGCTGTGTAAAGTTATTTCATGGTGCTGTGTTAGTGGAAAGCTGAATAAATTTGCAGGGAGTTTTAGATGCTGATTCTCAGTAGGGAAGGGAGTGGCACAGCAGTTCTTCTTAACTGGCTATATCAGAGTGGCTAGGAAAGCAACATGAAAACAGACACAGATGTTGTCACTTTATTATTATTATTATCATCATCATCATTATTTTACTACTCAGGCTTCATTTTTACTGATTTAGTTTGGGTAATCTTAATTATAAAAACAGTAAAGTGATTGAAGCTGAAGCTTAGTGGATATAGCAGTGTATGTTATGCTGCTTCTGGCATCTCTGTCTCTGAACTTCCCTGAAGTTAGAATAAAACCTTAATCAATGCTGTTTTTCTTTCAGCAGGTAAAATGATTACTTTGCTATGATTTTAAAAGTTATTCCTAGGGAAAATAATCAACTCTTAATTGACAGAAATCCCACATATATTGTTGGTGTTTGTAAACAAGAACAAAGAAATTTCTGATTTAATTTTCTAATTTATGTGTACTATAACTGTTAAATTATAATTGTAATTTTCTTAGTATATGAAAGGCCTTTCTAAAACAAGATCCCCCAAATTCAGTGAAGAGAGCATGGATGGGCTGTCTTGCGGCCTGTGTTGAACCTATTCCATGTTTCAGTGTAACCCAACAAATTGAAGGGAAAGGAATAAAATTAAGTGGTTAGCAAACTTTGAAGATTTTTGCCAATTGATCTTCTGTAATCATTGGCACTCACTGGCATAGTATAATCTGTCATTTTGTTCTCTCCTTTAGATCTCATTGTTCACAACACATTTATTTGAAAAGCAAATAATCAATTAGAACTCTGTTAAAAAAAAATCAACAGTATTTTTTAACATGTTCTTTTTTTCTTCTTTCTTTTAATCCGATGATTAAAATACTGCACTATAAAAAACATAGGGCTGACATGCACAGAATCTTTGGTTAATGAGACCAGATGCATATCTTCCCAAGATAGGTGAAAATAGAAATGTTTGTGCTGTGATTATTAACAGTTTAGTGTAGAAAGCATAGATGATACAGAATGCATAAATGAAGATAAATTTTGTCGTAGGGCAGATATCTTCCTGAGTATTTCAGAAGGCAGTCACCTTAAAGACTAAAAATAAAGAATGAAATAAAATCATAAATGCTTTTCAGAGCCAAGTTCTGCATACTTAACAAAAGGTTGTAGGATTGTAATGAGAAAAACATCTTCTAAGAAATGCTACAAGCTTCTCCTTTTTATAAGATTGAAGAGCTTATAGCTCCATGTATCTCATTCAGTAGATTTCTAAATAGGACAATTCCTTTGAGGAGGTAGAAGAGACCAAAACAAGACCAAGTGCTGCGTCCTGCATTTTGACCACAGCAGCCCCAGACAACATTACAGGCTTGGGGAGGAGTGGCTGGAAGACAGTGTAGGGGAAATGCACCTGAGGGTATTGGTCAATGCTTGGCTGAACATGAGCCAGCAGTGTAGTGAGGTGGCCAAGAAGACCAATGGCATCCTGGCTTGTATCAGAAATAGTGTTACCAGCAGGAGCAGGGAAGAAATTGTACCTTTATACTCAGCACTGGTGAGGCTGCACCTCAAGTACTGTGTTCAGTTTTAGGTCCCTCCCTGCAAGAAAGACATTGAAGCCCTGGAGAGTGTCCAGAGAAGGGCAGCTAAGCTGATGAGGGGTCTGGAGCATAGGCCTTATGAGGAGTGGCTGAGGGAGCTGGGATTGTGGAGAAGCGGAGGCTCTGAGGACACCTTATCATTCTATAACTACCTGAAGGGAGGTTGTAGTGCGTTTAGGATTTGCCTCTTCTCTCATGTAAGTAGAGATAGGACTAGGGGAATGGTAAAGAGAAGCACCCGGTGAGCAACAGGTTTGCTTGTTAACCCACACATTCAAAGGGCAGAATCTCTTTGTTTTTGGAAATACAAAAGAGACATGATGTTCATTTTCAGACTTCGAGAATCCTTAATCTTCTTTCTTTCTCTCTTTGTGCATGTACTGTCTCTTCACAATTTCTGATGAAATATTGTTGTCATTGAGACAGAGTTGAGTCTTTTTAGGGTTATAGTATGTTACAAAGCTTATTTATACCAAGATATTCTCATTTTGATGTAGTAGTTTGCCCACCCATTTGAGTGATTTGTGATTTACATTGTCTAACCTAGGGCTCTTTATGATTTGAAGTTGATCTGAAATGGTAGCAATAACGCATCAGGGTTTTGTGTAGTTTCTTTTGTGTGGAAAAGTCTGTTGAAGCAGAATAATAAAGGGAGAGTCCACAGTAATGGCAGCACAGGTCTGAAATTTAATTCTAAATGTTTTGCCTCAGTAAGTCTGGAGAAGCTTTAGGCTGACCAGACTAGGCTATCTAGAACAGAATGGCAGGCTATATTAACAAAGGTATCAGAGAAAGGAATATACTTACCACTTACCAGCTGCTTATTTAGGTTATTTTTGATGTGATACACTAATGTGAGTGAAAACTTCCAGATTCTTGGTTTCAAATAAATCGTTTTGATTCTCTGTCTGTATAGTTGAAAAGATGATGCAAAAAAATAAATAAATAAAGGAGGCCACGAGCACCTAGAAGTTAGTATGCTAATCAGTTTGGAAAATGCTCATTTTTAATTTCTGGTAGTTTTCTTTATACGTATATTTTTTGCTGGCTAGAAATCCATACAGCTTATGGAAGCTTTGTTGATATCAGCCAAAAAGGTCTGCCATATTACAGTTATAATTCGTTACTATATAACTGAATTAACCTTAAGAAACTATATTCTCTTTAAGGTCAGAATTTTAATATCTGATTCCTGAATAACATGCTACTTATAGGTGAACACTGACAGTGGAGCAAATATATAAATGAACTAGTATCTAAACAGAATAAAAATATAAATTATCTTCAGAAATATCATACAATATTAAACCTATTTAATTTTAATTTGTACCTCATGGTGCTGGGTTGGGCCGTATTTTAATGACTGTTTTTCTGGTATGCAGAAAACTACTTCATTGTATGACAAAAAAGAATGCAGAATAGCAGGACACACTTCTTAGAGGACTAAGTGCAAAAAGTGAAAGACTGAGTCACTAAATTTCATCACTGAACTTCAAAAGTCTTTTACTGGGGAAAACTTAGTTGTTCTGCTGTTTGTTGTACTGTTCATATCAAAGTGTATTTCCCTGATCTATAATGGAGTGGCAAATCATTTCTTCTCATATACTGAAAACCTGACAGTAGTGTCTAGATCAAAGCTACGAAATAAACCTGTTCCCACTTACATTACCAGAATTGCAGACGCAACAGTATATTAACCTCAAAAGATCATCTCTTCTTTCAACTGTGGTATTGTAATTCCATATCTCTTGAGCAAGAGATACAACAGCATTCACATCCCAGCTTGTTGATTGGCTTAAAATAAAATAATAATAATAATAATAATAATAATAATAGTAATAATAATAATAATAATAATAAAATAGCTGTTTTGCTTTAGTCTTCAAATTATTGTATACAAAAATAACTATGGAAGGTTAGCACTGCCTGAAAAAAGTTGCTGAGAAATTTTATTTCTGCAGTGTGAGCTATTTCCTGACAGCCTGTTGTTTCATTATCTCAAGTTTCCAATTTGACACTTAATGTAAAGGCTTTTCACCCAGATGATGATGGACTATACAGTGCCTCAGATAAAAGCAGGATAATTACCCAGTTTTAATCCAGTGTTGTGATCAGGGCACGGAAGAAGTAAGGCCACATGTTGCTCTTAGAAATTAGAGCAAATTTGCAAGTTTATTTCCACATCCACAACTGTGAATTCTTTACACTAAGCGTAAATCTTAGAGAGGCAAGTGCTGTTGATAACAAATGGGATTTTGCAGATCATTAACAGATATTGATATGGCTCAATATGGAGACTTTGAATCAACTGATGGGAGAACCCTAGGCAGCCCTACAGGCTTGGAGAGGAGTGGCTGAAAAGGGACGTTGGTGTCCTAATGGACAGACAGGTGAATGTGAGCCAGCAGTGTGCCCAGGTGGCCAAGAAGGCCACTGGCATCCTGGCTTTTATCAGAAGTGGTGTGGTGAGCAGGATTCGGGGAGTAATCATGCCTCTGTGCTCAGCAGGGGCCTCACCTTGAGTACTATGTTCAGTTTTGGGCACCTCAGTACAGAAAGGACATTGAGGTGCTGGAGCAGGTCCAAAGAAGGGCAACAAGGCTTGTGAAGGGGTTGGAAAATATGCCATACGAGGAGAGACTGAGGGACTGGGGCTGTTTGGTCTGGAGGAAAGGAGGATGAGGGGAGACCTTATTGCTCTATTCAAATACCTGGAAGGTGATTGCAGTGAGAGTGGGGCTGATCTCTTCTCACTGGTGACAGGATGAGGGGAAATGGCCTGAAGTTGAGCCAGGGTAAGTTTAGGTTGGATATCAGGAAACACTTCTTTACAGAAAGTTAGTTAGGTACTGGAATAGGCTCCCCAGGGAGGTGGTTGAATCACCATCCCTGAATGTGTTTAAAAACCATTTGCATCTTTACATCATTTAGCTATGGGTTTTTAGAGTTAGGGTAGTATGATTTTGTTGCTGTTGGACTTGATGATCTTTAAGGTCTTTTTCAACCTGAGCTATTCTATCATTCAGTGGGGTGAGATGGATGAAAGAGAGCAAAAATTATATATTTGTCATTTGTTTGTTTTAATTCTATTCATCTTGAAGACTTATTTTAGTCATTTTTTCAAATAGTTCTCTAAGGTCTGTGCAACAGCAGACTGGAGGTTGGCATCTTTCATACCAAAGAAATACAGGTATTTAGAATTAAATATACTCGTGCATATATCAGTTTTGCTGAAGTTTAAAAACAGTTTGTATTCTCTAAAGGGCAGGGAAGAAAGTCCAAAGAATTCCAGGCCTGTGACTCTACCTTCTGTTCCAGAGAAGGCTATGGAGCAGATTGAGTGTCATCACATGATGCATACTGAACAACTGAGTGATCAGAAGTAGACGTTGAGGTTTTCTGAAGAGCACATTGTGCCAGGCTAACTTAGTGACTCACTCATTAGATGAAGAAAATTCTGAGGATGTTGTCTACTTGGATTTCAGTAAAGCATCTGACACTAACACCTACTGAATTCTTCAGAAACTGGCTACTGGTATATGGTTCGCTGGATGAAGAGCTGGCTAAATACCTGGGCTTAAAGTCACACTGAATGGCCTTCAGTTCAGTTAGTGACTTGTCACCTGTGGCATTCCCCAGGGTTCAGTACCAGACACAGTTTTGTTTATCATTTTAATTAATAATTTAAATGAGGAGAATGAGAGCAGCCTCAGCAAGTCTGCAGATGACACCAAGTTAGTATAACGGAATAATAAAACTGTTTGAATTTGAAGAGACTTTTAAAAGTCATCTAGTTCAACTCCCCCACATGAGCAGGGACATGTACATCTAGATCAGGTTGCTCAGAACCCTGTCCAGCCTGACCTTGAATGTGTGAAGGAGAGCGGTGAAGCTAGTGAAGAGACTAGAAAACAAGTGTTTTAAGGGATGAGTCATAACAGAACTGGGATTATTTAGTTTGGAGAAGGCTGAAGGGAGACCTTATAGCTCTCTACAACTATCTGACAGGAGCGAGGTGGGTGTTGGTTTATTTTCTCAAGTGACAAATACATGATGAAAAGGTCTCAAATTGCGCTAGGGAACATTTAGCTTAAACGTTTGAAGAATTTATTCATGAAGAGGATGGTCAGGCATTGGAACAATCTGCTTAGGGAGGTGGTAGAGTCACCACTACCACTCTCTACAGTTATTGAAGACACGTGGATGTTGCACAAAGGGAAGTGGTTTAGTGACAGGACCCATTAAGTCAGCATAGTGGTTGGACATTTGATGATCTTTGAATGTATTCTCTAACCTTCATGCTTCTGCTTTTTTGTTGTTACGTAACGTCCACTGCCTGTCTGAGTACAAATAGAGAACAAGCTGAACCTACAGAATTATAAAAATAATTGTGTGATTTTAATTTTAAAAAGAAGAAAAAAAAAAAAAAAAAACCTTTGAAGAGATCTGTCTTTATTAACATGCTGCTTCTGCTGCTGATTTCTGTGTTTTCATTCTGGCATATAGCATTGTAAATTAATTTAACATGAAAGGATAAAAAAGTTGTTTTTGAAGTGCTTCTCATTAAATTATGAAAAAAAATACAGTAAATAGTAGAAAAGAATGCCTCTGGTAGGAGCTTCTGTTTGCTCAATTATTGCTGTACCAAAAGTGAAATATTACAGAGCTGACTTGGAGGCAATATTATTGCAGTTACATTGCATAAAACAGATGAGCTCAGAACTTCAAAAAACAGAAAAAAAAAAAAAAAAAAAAAGAAAGAAAGAAAGCACAGACTGGATCATTTGAATTTTTTTATTTATATTTGTCTGAGAGGTCCGTGCAAAACAGTTGGCTAGAATTCAAGTCATTCATAAGTTTAGCTTTATGATATTTAAGTGTAAAGCAAATCTGCTCAATTTCAGAGGTACAGTATATCATCAGAAGTGCTCCTAATTCAAAACCTGAATATATTGTATATATTATGTGTGATGGCTGTCAACATAGTGAAGTATTTTTACCTTGAATGTGTAAGTTTTAGGAGAAGATGGAAAGTAACTCTCTAAGTTAACTAGAGGCATGATGCTGTCACAGTCAGTCTTATTAAAATATGTCATTTTGATAGAATCATAGAATGGCTTGGGTTGGAAGGACCCCAAGGATCATCAAGTTCCAAACCCCCTGCCCCAGGTAGGGCCACCAACCTCCTACTAGATCAGGTTGCCTCAGGCTCCATCCAACTGTTCTTGAACACTTCAAGGAACAGAGCACCCACAACCTCTCTGGGCAGCCTGTTCCACTATCTCACATCTCTCTCTGTGAATAACTTCCTCCTGACATCCAATCTAAACCTTCCTCCCTTGAGCTTAAAACCATTCTGCTAGTCTTATCACTATCCTTAAATGTTCTGATGTTTTACTTACCAAGTAAAAACTTGATTTCTCTCATTTATATAATTTCCTTCTAAATACTGAAAGGCTACAATGAGGTTTCCTTGCAGCCTTCTCTTCTCCAGGCTAAACAAGCCCAGGTTTCTTAGCCCGTCTTCACAGGGATGGTGCTTCAGCCTTCTGATCATATTCATGGCCCTCCTCTGGACTCTCTCCAACAGCTCCACGTTTCCTGCTTTGGGAACCCCAACCCGGACACAGTACTCCAGGTGGGGCCTCACAAGAGCAGAGTAGAGAGGGACGATAACCTCTTTCCCCCTGCTGGCCACCCTTTTTTTGATGGAGCCCAGGATACCATTGGCCTTCTAAGCTGCAAGAGCTCACTGCTGGCTTGTGTTCAGTTTTTCATCCACTAGGACCCCCAGGTCCTTAAATGTTCTGATGTCATTTTGCATTACTTACTGAAAGCATCTTAGATTTTAGTTGTATTTTGATGTTGTCCTTGTATTTTGGGTTTTGCGTAGAAGAAATATATTTTGATATAGTTCTTCACTGTTTGGGATGATAGCAACTGTCCTTCTGCTTCAGCTGTTATCTTGGTTCCACTCCTTTGCAGTCATCTGATGTAGGTTTAAGCCTGGATTGTTGCAACCTTATTGTCTTTGATTAGACCTCAGTTTGGCTTAAAGAGATGTTATACCATGAAGAGTAAGCATTGCAGGAAGGACCTGGTCCTGAAGTCTCTGATGTGTTGCCTTTATTAAATATCATTTAAAAAATGGTAGAACAGAAAATATTTTAAACCCCCAACAGTCAGATATCTTGGAAATTGAAAAATACCTACTGCTTAGCTCTAATTCCAATGAGTCCTTTAGCACTTTATCTGAAGGGATTCATCATAAAAATAAAAATAGAAGCGCAAATAGAATACATAAGGCATAGAAATGCAGTAAAATACAATACAGAATGGCTTTAGTAGTATTGTTATCCATGTGTTTCTTCTTGAAGTTGTTATAATAGTCTTCTGAACATTATTTTGAAATAGGCACTGTCTTGAGAAAAATCATTTGCAAGTCAGAAATAAAAGCAAAGAAGTTATTATTTTCTAGGTAATTTAAGGCATTTCTAGGTGATTCAGAAGTTTTCTGTTTTCTTAATTTTCTTGAACAAGACAGGCAGAAATGTTTTTCTGTCATTAGATACATTAAACAGGTACCACTTACAAAACATTCATGAAGATCATCTAGAAAATATGCACATATAGCATTGTGTTATGTTAAGAAGATTTTCCAGTGTGTGAACCAGTGAAATCAGAAAGTTCTTTAAAATATCTTTACCCATTTAGTGTGTTCAAAGTACACACACATAAAGTTTATTGTAGGTATTACTGCTAGCTACATATATGCTCAGTGGATTAGTTTTAGAATCAAATGCTTACATTCAGCTGTAAATCTCCAGAAGGCGTTCTAGAATACACTTCAAGGGCAGTCTTTATAGATTCATAGAACAAGATGGGTTGAAAGGGAACTTTAAAGATTATCTACTCTGATATCTCCTGCCATGGGCACGTTCAATTTGACTTACATCTGGACACCTAAACAAATTATGTATTTATGCCTGGCTATTTTCAACATTAAATTGTATTAGACTTAGGAAATCTTGTTTTAGAAGCCGTATATATATCCATTTGGGGAAAAAAACAATCAACCAAGCAATAAAACCCACACAGTAAATGATACATGTTCTCTGTATTAAACTAAGTGATGATGCTTATGTTTTTTATAATAACTACCATTAATAAATTGCTTGAGCATATTTTACAGAGCAAAAATATGTGCTAAAATTAGTTTGAGATGAGTCGGTATATGTACTAATAATGATCAGAGGCTAACTTTAAGCAACTCCCTTTTCCATAATCCTTTTTGGGCATAGAGGAATACCATGTTATTCTGTTTTCCTCTACAACAATTCCATTGACAACAATTTTGAATTTTAACAGATGTAAATGTCATTTTTCCTCTGATTTTTTTTTTTTTTTTTTTTTGTCTGTTTCTTAAATTTTGCCCTAGTAGTTGCACTACTCAAAAAATTTGGGGAAAAAAAATCGAAATCTCATTGAAGAATGTGTATGTCTTATTGTACATTTGTCTTGTAAAAAGCAAACCAATGAATACATAAGGATATGTATGCTTGCTATGCATTCATGGTAGGAATAGGACGTTTAACGGCAGATATTACTCTTTATTTCCTTTGCAGCTGTTTTTCTATTCTTAATGTATTGTGTTAGTGTCTGGGGGAGGGAGGAGAATGTCTGTGGCATTTTCGTATTAGTGCCCCTAATAGATACAACAGTCATCCAAAAGAAATTAAAATATCTTAGCATATGGGAGTCTACAAGATCATAAAAATGTCCTTTTAAATAAATAAAAAAAAAAAGATATAATGTTAAGATTCGACTGTTTCAAGCTCCAGCCTTGAAGTCCAGAATGCATGTGGACAAGATTCTGTTTAGGTGTGGATACAATCATAATATGATTGTTAGTTAGTGGGGTTGGTTTGTAAACCGAGTGTTCGGATGCTAACCTGTTAACTAGGTTAGCTAGCCTGATGCTAACCTGTACTTTTGAAAAATATGTTGTAATGAAATGCTGAGCACCTAATATTTTGAAAAGAAACAATATTTTGTTCCCTCTTTATGTCCTTAAGTGTTTTCTGGGGGACTGGGGCCCTCCAGGCTTAAGCTCAGCTGTTGCTGGTGTAAAATGTATTTGGCAGCTCTGATATTGGATTTTTCAAATTCACTTTACATTAAATTTCCAAGCCCTTGTACTGATTAATCGTGTTACCATTTTAAAGAGTAAGCTTGGTCTGCCAGGTGAGGAGGAGAGACTGAACAAATTGATGTTCCGTAAGCTGTAACCAATCTTCTGACATCACTGAGCTGAAGTGGAGCTTTGTGTGGAGCCGGCGTCTGGGTTGTACCAGATGTCAACAGCTTTGTTAATGGTAATGGGCTGGCCAAATTGACAAAGCCAAGGAAATAAGAAGTTACAGACTCCTCCTGCTGTCGAGAAGGTGTTTTGGTATTCAAATCATATTGATGTTACAGTCCTAGATGTGTGAATACAGAAGTAGTGATAGCCTTAATTGTCTGAATCGTTACTGGTTTTGCAGTAAAACAAATCTTCACTATGATTGACTGTTTTCCCATGAATTTAAGGATGCAATTAGATTAAGGGCTGTTTTGTGCTCCTCCAGCTGAAGGTGAAAAGAGATAATTATAATATATTTGCCATTAATGTGGCAGGAAAATTGTTATGATGAGAAGATGAAGAGCCAGCATAGTAGCAATCTCATAACTTCTTTTTCCAGCGGTAAGGACATCTTTCCTAATGAAGATCACATTTGCATGAGATGGCTGCATATAGTCTGTGTGAGCTGTTCTGCACTATTTCTGAGGTTTTTTAGCTAGGTGATCCTAGATAACAGAGAATTATTTATTTTTTTTTTAGAAAAATACAACAAACATGCTAGCGTTATGAGGTTTAATATAATGAGATAAAACATGAGAACGTTAACAGCATATATCAAAATATAGACAATTATCATTACCTTAGGAAATTGATTCTGAAAGCATTTAAAGCTCATTGGTTTTTATACTAAGGCTAGATGAGAGTAAAGAGTTTGATTTTGACTGCTCCTCACTTTTATGAAGTTGCCTTCTGTCTCAAAATGTACAAGTTCAGGCAGCTTTTAGAGCTGGTTAACCTTGGTAGGAATAAATCTTGTCAAAACTAAATTTTTTTCAGAGCAATGAATTAATTTTACTGTCATTTTAATAGGAACATGTTGAATCATTCTGGCTTACTTATTTCATTACAGTGATTTGTTTTTCGGAAATAATTACTTTTCAATATACATGTTAAAATGAAATATGATTTTATTATGATATATATGCAGTATATTAATATCTTGTTTTATGATTTTGTGATGCTATCAAAATAAAAGATTGCATAATTCTGAGTCATAACTATCTCCCTCAATGAGTGTGATGCTGTACTTCCAAGGTTTTGGTAATTCAGTATACAGGCACTAAGAAGTCTTATTCTGAGAGGAGGAATCTTCAAAGTTCTGGAGCATGCTTTAAATGAAAGGAAGAAGTTGCAGCAAAAGTAGAGTTTAATACCTTATTTACCTATTTACACGTTGTTCCAAAAGCTACAGAAAACTATGAAGGGGTGAAACAGGTTAATTAAGATGGAAAAAAATAAAAGTTAAAAAAGGGGAAAGAAATGATTGGTGATGCAAAATAAATAACTAAGTAATCTCCCCACTTGTGGGTAGCATTGAATCTTTGTGTAGTAACAAAGGTAATGTTTTAATGCAGAATATTCAACAGTATTTATGTTTGAAAAATGGGCTTGACAAAAACCTCAGTTGTGCTTCTCTGAACTTAGAATAGGCTTCAAAAATACATGAAAAAATATGAATTAGTTTTTATCAACAGTTATTAGCCAGTCTTTAACAAAGCAATAATACAACTGCTACCATTTTAGTCACGTTTCAGTGAACATCTGCTTGGCATACCAAAATACTGCATATAGGAAAAATTAACACAAATGCTTATGTGTGTTTGTATCAAAGTCTTGTCTAGGATTGCAGTGTGAGTTGTCTTTAATAGAAATACAATCATTTATGCATTACAAAAGCATCACTCAAACTAATCTTCTGTCTACAGTGCAAATGCCAGTTTTTAAGTGCACCATAATATAGAAAATGCACAATTCAAGACAGTACATTTGAAAGTATAAATAAACCCTGCCTACTTTTGTTCTCTTTATTTTTCTTGATTTCCAGTATACTGCTTTAAGCTGATACTTGTGAACAATTTCCCTGGGTGCGCATTTCTGTATTGAAAACCAGGGATAACAGAACAAAAACCCTTTAAAGTTTATTTTAGCAGTCCTTAGGGTGTGTGTTGCCAGTCATGTGAGCTATACCTATCACACTGCATTCTCAAATTTCTGCTTTACAAACCCTTGAAAAGTGTGGCTCTTAAATCTGCCAGACCTAAAAAAAACAATCAAACAAAACCAATCAATAACAAACATGCTGTTTAGCTCTGAGAAGTAGTATTTTTATCCTTGAACTTAAGGCAAAGAAAATGGCTAAAGACCTTGATCCTGCTCAGTTGTGTTTTTTTGTTTTTGTTTTTTTCATGGTGTCCACCAAACCCATTCAGAATCCTCACACTTCAACTAGTATTATTTGGTTAAAGAATGTTTTTTTACCGACTGAGCATTAGCCATTACTGGTTTGCACTGGAATCACCCATAATAGAAGAAAATGTGATTTCATAACATTATTGTAAGGAATGCTATTGAAAACAGAAAAAGATTTGACACATCCTATTGGAAGTAATAAGTCTTCACAAGAAGTAGATACTAATTAATGCTCTATCACGGTGATAATTCTATTGAATTGTTTATTATACATATGTTACAGGGAAGTAAAGTTTTTGGGATTAATGATACTGTAGTGAATTTTCAACAGATTAATGGTTAGCCATCCTTTTAAATATCTTTATGAGGGGAAACTTCTGATGTTTTTACTGTTTAATAAACATAAGCAACAGGAAAGTTTTAAAGTGTACGTAATTTGTTTTTGTAAGTTAACATAAGTGACAGCTGTAGTTTATTCTTCTGCCAAAAGAATTTCAATGTATTAATGATTCCATTTTGATTTTTCTGTTTGGTAATGCAAATCTATTTGTTTCATTTATTTTTATTTCCATGTAGGAGACTTGATAGAATCTTCCAAAAGTAAAGACAATATTATCTGATTTCCAGAAAAAGAAGAAAATAGAACTTGATTTGATGCTTACATGCTGAGAATATGTAACTAAATATTAAGAAGCATCTACTTAAAGAGGGAAGTAAAAGTTATAGGAGCAGTCTAAACCTTTCATACACTCTTCTGAAATATAATTGAGCATACAAATATGAAGGTGGATCAAAATTCAGACTCTTTCAATAAAGAGAGCTTTCTCATGAAAATACTAGATTTGAAAATTGCCATAGCAACAGTACCGTTTCAGAAAGGAAGCAACACTGTATACTTTCAATATTATATTTCCATTTCAATATGTTTTCTTAAAATCATGCATTTCCTGAGTTTTGTAATGTTGAGGGGGTGTCATAGGCTGGCTTTAGGACTTCAAAAGAAAAGCACCTAGGTAAAAGGAATTGATGTGGAAACCATAAAACAGCAACTCTGAGCTTTTCTTCACAGACAGCATGTATCTGAACAAAAACACTGTTAATGCAGCAGAGAAGGAACACAGTAAGATTTTAGTGTAAGTATGCTAATAATCCAATTTTAAATTATTTAATATGGGGCACCTGCAAGGCTACACTTTTTGTAATTTTTTGGAGAAAAAGACAAATAAATCACATTTTGGTAATTATTGATCGGTTTGAGTTTAAAGAGACAGAGTAAAGGAAATATTTGTCATTTAACAGGTGTAATTTATTTATCCCTTCAAAAAAAAGAATCATCATGGGCATGTTTTGAAGATACTCTTTATAAAAACACAAGCTATTTCTGTTTATGTGTAGCCTATGTAAAGGAATTTTCTTCCAGCTTTATGGAGATGAGCATTTTACCTATTTTCCCAAGAAATATTTTCCAAATACGTTCTCTCCAATTTTACACTCACCTTGGTTATATGTGATTGTTCCTTCCCTTTGGAGTGGCAGTGCTGCTCTTGCATCCATGCTGTTGGAAACTAATTTAGCTGGAAACATAGCAAAGAATGCATAGAGTTTAACTAGGGCATCCAGTTTGCTAGTACTGCTGTTCTGGACTGTTGGTGTAGAGGGAAAGATGAAGACCATTCCTTTTGTTGGCTAGTGGACTGGCTCAGGTTTCTTGCAAAATAACACTAATTAAAAAAAAAAAAAAAGAAATTACTTTTCTTAATCACCTTCTTTATTTGCAACCTTTTTCATCTGGAATTAACTTTATTTCTATTAATTATTTGTTTATATTTTTTTTGGTCAGTCTTACAGGATTTAGTCCATGGTTGTGCTCCACCTCTGCTGTGGTCCTGTTTATGAAAGTTTGCAGAGGAAAGTTATTTACCTTTTACAGTAAACCAACTTTGATAAGATTTAAATTCCATCTGATCCACAGTGAGAATTTTTATCTGAAGTTACAAGAATTAAAAGAGTTGCATAGTTACACATAATAACTTTAATGTTCTTTTAGGGACTATAAAGGTATTAAAGTAGCACAGACAGAATAACCTGAACATTTAGAATTGTCATTCTCTTCAGCTGACTTTTTTCACTTTTCCACAATACCTATAAAGGGAAATTACAATTGGGAAACGTTTTTATACTTATCCCAAAGAACAAACAAAACCTCCTCTTTTGTCCACTTAAGAGTTCTTGTTTCTTAACCATCAAAATAGGTTCCTTCTTTTGAATTCTGTTTTCTATTCTGAGATCTGCTAGACCACCGCTGTTTGCTGGTGTGGATTCATCAGTATTAGATGTTCCTTCTGCTAAAGGCTGTGACCTTCAGAGTCAATGACTTTCTGAGTTTATTTTCCACACGGACATGGCATACTGCTTTACTGAAAATACAGGTTGATTTTGTCATACTGAACAAGAGTTAGCTTGATTTAGTTATGCAATCTAAAGCCAAGTCTGTGATTTGGGTTTGTAAATAAGACATTTCTAGTCTATATGAGCTTCCTCATATATGTTTCCCACAACTCATGGAATTATTTAAAATAAACTGCAATTATTTAATGTAAACTGAGGAAGATGGCAGGATAGCATTTGTTTTATTTGATAGTGTAGTTATATTTCCAGAGTGGAGAGGACATCTCATGAGTTCTGAGTAAAATGTGAACAGATGAGTGAAAAACTCTTCCTGAGAACAGAAACTGCTTAGGTATTCCAGCAGAGCAGAATTGAAACAAATCCTGCATATGGCAAAGATGCCTTTTTCCTTGTAAGAGAAAATTGACTGGCTGTTTTGAAAACATTTTTCTGAGCATAAGTATTCATGCATGAATGCATGTATTTATGCATGTGCTCACACTAGGAATGTAATAAAAGTATATGAAAAGAGATGAAGGAGAATTGAAAAAATCATCAATGTGCTTTGTAATATTACATTTTTTCCTTCCTACTGTGTTGCATGAGACAGTGAAGGTAAGATTCTTTTATTATTCACTTGCTGTACTCATGGTTTCGTTGTCTGCCTCTCACTCTGTGTAGCACTGGTCACTACTGAAGCTGATATGAAGTTGAAGATACGTTTAATTAAAAATAAAACATAGCGCCAGCCTAATAGGAGACTTTCACTATACAACTGTTATAGTATTTTGACACTGTGTTCTGTTTAGTTATTATAAGCTGTGCCAAGTGTCAAGGCATTGAGGTGCCTCTGTGACTCTGATGATGTTTGGAAAGGGCTACATGCCTTGCCATGTGATGCTGGGCTGCTGATGAGCTGTATATGTAATCAACTGGTTAAGGTCTATTTGGTTACTCTACTTTTTGAGGGGCTTTAAAAATTTCTTTGGCTGTGATACCCTGTACAGTACCCTGTAGGTACTGTAGTATGTTTTGTTGGTGGTGGTGGTGGTTTTTTTGTTTTGTTTTGTTTTGTTTTTGTGCCAGGTATTTATTTTACAGAAATAAATCTAATGTTTAAAGCTAAGGTATTTATATCAAAAATTGCATTATACACCTATTTTTTCGAGCACACCTTCATAGATAAAGCTAAGGTAAGTTTTAGGGCTTTTTAAATTTCATTTGAAATTGTAATTAAACCAGTCACAGTGGTCAGAAGAAAAGCAAACAATAGCAGGCAATCTAGAAATCAGTCTTCATTTTCTGTGAGCATCTTGTTTAGAACCAAAGTAGATATGTGAAAGAACTCTAAGGGTGGTTTCAAAACATGAGATCCTTTCTGTTAAGATACCTTTTCCACTTTTTCTTCATCAGGATAGAAATATAACAAGCTAATGGAAGGTGTTCATCATTTTGCACCAGTTGATCAGTTGGGAGCAGAATCTGGTCAAGCATAATGACATGAATTTTGATTGAGCCTTACAGAGAAACAGCTTTTAGATTAAATGCAATTTTCTGAGTTTGTGAAGAGTGAACAGATTATGAAAAAAAAACCTGGTTATGTTTCTGTATGTATATATATGTGTGTGTATATATATATATAACTCAGTATACCTCAGTTAGGGGCTGGGTTGGGATGCAGAAGAAAATCAACTAGCCAGCTACCCCCACCTTCACGTACTGGAAGGATATGGCATGCATTTCATATGATTTAGCCTTAGAAATTGACCAAAAAGCAGAATTTCTGCTTCACAAATAAAAAAAATCATTAATATTCAATTTTATATTAGTCCAAATCCTACCAGAATGAGAAATACTCTAAATTGCCATGAAATAATGTGTGCTCTGCTGCTTACCAGTTTCCCCGCTCACTTTCAAAAACCTTTAGTAGTCCTAACTGCCAGCAACCAGAATTCCCAAAACTTTGACTTCTAGAAGTAAGCCACCCACCTTTAGCTGTTCTTGTGTCACTTCTGTGTCTTCTTCCACTGTGGTGATGCAGAAGCTGCAGCTGTTGGAGGAGAATGTTCAAGTGGAGCTGTCATTCCTGGAAGGATGCAGTTTGCGTCCACATGCAGTTTGCTGGCAGTCAAGTCAGGGCTTCATTGAAACCCTATCTTGAAACTGGCAAAAGTTCATTGAGGCTGAAACATGTCTAGAAAGGTATTTCTGGCAAGAGGAGTTGGTGAATGCCAATGAGAAAACCAGGCAGTAGAATTTGTGATGACTGTATTTGAAAGCATACTTGCTGCTTTGCCAAACAGGCTATTTTTCTTCTCTTCCATTTGAATGTGACAGGTGAAACAGTCTCCATTAATCAACTAGCATTTCTTAATCAGATAAGTATATATATTGGCACCTTGATTCAGTTATTATAATGGAAAGGTTGCCGACTGGTGCTGAGTAAAATAGATTTGAGTGTTACATTAGTGCCACACTACTGGATTCAAAGCTGTACAGGCTGCATGTGACTTGGGATTTCAAAGAAATTCCAGCAAAGTTCAAAGTAAAATCCCTACCATCATCTTTTCACAACTGGTGAATGCTGCTAATATCATTACTGGTGTTACATTTTAAGAGGCTGTAGTTCCATGCCACTTTTTATCCTGACAGTTTAGAAATTATGTTCATAAAGTAAAACAAGTGAATCTCTATGCCAGTAAACTGCTCTTGTGTTTTTTCCTGTCTTCGTTACGAGTGATATCTGAGCTGCATTTCTTCTCTTTGTTGACATTGTGTTTTGTTGTTTCTTATGCAATGGCTACAATTGCATATGTTTTGTGCAAATTAATTCACAAGTTTGTTTTTCACCTATTTCCATTTTAGTAGAGTAGCAAAACTTCCTAAAGTTTGCTTTTAAAATAGAATAAAAATGCTTATTTGTGGAAAAAAAGCTTAACAAATATACCCTTATTTTTCAGACATGAAAAAAAGGAAAAAAAACAGCAGAGTTTGCATAGCTGATGACTTAATTTTTTTTAGCTGTATTTGTTCATTAGTTGAACTTGTAACACTTTTAATGCAGTTGGTTGAAATGTGACCTGTAACGTAATGGGATTTAGATTTATTTTTAGATGGATGTTAAATATTTGTAATAAGCTTTTTTCAAAGGTTTCTCATTACATGCTGCATCATCAGAAGAAAGCTCTTAAAACATATAGTCTTGTGATCTAAAGTTACCTTGTTTCCTGTAAATGTGCCAGCATGAGCAAGATATGCTTTGAAATTAATAATATTGAAAAAACAACTCAGCAGTTGTATTTGCTTTATTTAATTCCTGCAGAGATGATTATGCTTCTATTAACTGTACAATTATATTGCACAGCTTACCTCAAGTATCTTAAGCTGTAGCTTTTTTTGATTCTGACTATTTTAGCACCTCACAGAAAACTTCAAAGGTTGAAAAACTGTGAATAGATCTAACCAAACAGTTTATATTTTTGACTTTGAATTACTTTAAGTTCTGTCATATTTACTTGTAATAATTGCCATGTTTAAATAAGGTGATTTTGCATGTGAGACAAATATAACAGTATAGAATTTAAAGACATGGGAATAGCCACATGACAATTTAAGTTTTCTGTGTATTTCTTTCTGTCAGAATCTGTGTAAATGATTATTTTAGGAGAGCTTTCAAAAGCAACATGGAGCAGGATCAGTACAAGTCTTTAGAATGACTTTTATGAAGTCAGTGTAGGAAGATATTACTACTCCGTGATACAAGTGGCTAAATTTCTGTTTTTTAACTTAATATTGAGAAATTATTTTGGTGAATCCTTATACTTCATGTTATCTGTTCACGTGATCTTAGACAGAATTACTGCTCAAACAGAATCACTTTATTTGTAAAGCATCTTGAGGACATATTTTTAACAGGTGCTTCAGTGGTATTCAACAATCTGAATTGCATTTGTCTTATTTTTCAAAATACACACAATTTTGCAAACATATGTGCTATTTCACCTTGCACTCAGAATGCATCTTGAAGTAAACAGGATTTCTCAGAAACAAGTGGCTTTAAGGAAATGTCACAGAAATAAGGTCATGATATGTAACTGAGTATTTTTAGGCTGCAGTTCATTTGTGTTACAGTTGGAAAGATTAGCGTGGTGGAATGGCAAAAGAGACAGACAGGGAAAGAATGCTCACCCATGTCCAAAGATCTAGGCTCACAGGGAAAAACTCCACAAAGGAGGGATCTCCAGAAATAGATCCTTCCGTAGTGGTAGTCAGCCCTTAAATGGGATCTCCACCCCTCTGGTCACAAAGGTGAATTGCCTTCACTTGCGCTCCCAGGGCTGAGCTGATCCTTTCCTTAGATGATCAGTGGTTCAGCTGTGACCCAACAGTTCCCATACAACTTGCATTTTCAAATATTTTTAGATCTTTCCCACAAGCTAAGTTAGGTAGCTTATGTAGAGTGTAGACTGCCTAGCTGCATTGCCCCTGCATATACTTTCTGACTATATAGAACATGAGCAGAGGCCATTTGGGATTTATGTCTCTGTAGCCTGTGGAAGAAACCCCTGAGATAAGCATACTAAAGTGCTACTTTATATATGGCAACAACACATGTTTATTCAAGACTAGGGTGTTCAATCCCTGCAATATTGGGCAAAAAGAAAGAAGCCTCACATTTACAGGGATAGATTTAACAGTGGATTTTTTTTCCTCCCTCACTATGAAGAAAATTGAGTTATGAGCTGCGTTAAACCAACATAGCAATTAACTCTCGAAGTTCTATTTTGATAGACCAGAGAAATTTCTGTAAGCTTGAGACTAAAAATTATCAGTTGACTCTTGTGGGCACACATAAGAACAGAGGCATATTTAGTGGAAGAATGCTTCAAATGGGAAGGTGACTATAGTATACTCAAGCAAAAAAGGCAGACATTTCTGCCACGACTGACTGCTTTGGTGATAACATGAAAACAGTTCTTTTCATGTATTTTCTGTCTACTTATGGCTTAGTTTGGATGTGCTTTTTGGTCATCTGGGTTATTTTGAACAGAGTAAACTGTGTGTGGCAGAAAAACACAGCTTTACTGCCATTTCAGGATATCTTATCAGGATCAGAACCATGAAAAATGAGTACTTTGAAACATGTTGACAATGGAAGACTCAAAATATTTCAAATACTGTTTTGGTAACGTGTCACACCTCTAGATTAGTCAAATTCTAATCTAGAAGGTAGAGGAAGAAAAATCAAGAAAATTTATAATCTTGTAGCACTTTACAGTGCAGTTTTAATGTTGCCAGAATGTGGCTTATTCTTGGTTGGGAAAAGCAACTCTAATACTGGGAAACATTTTGTAAATCAGTTAAACATTTGACCTAATTTTAAACATTGTTATGTTCAAGGTAAGATCTGGATGATGACCAAGATGACAGAGCTTTATTTGAAATCACTTCATGTATTTGGAAAAATTTTATTCTGTTTAAAAGAAAATCAAATAATAATAATAACAAAGCACGTAAGGCTACAAGGCCAAAGATCTCCAAAGAATAATTCCTTTCTCTTCAGCAGTAATTTCTTTAGTCATATAAAACCGAGCTTGCCTTAGACTATGAAGTAAGCTAAGTGATTCATGCGCTGACCTCCATTTATTAACTACAACCTCTACTCTCTGTGGTGATATTTTATTAGGATTGTATTGTGTGTAATGATCTTTGAATTCACACATCTGTTACTGTTCTTGTCCCTTCAGATGCACTTAGGTCTTTTTTATCTTGATTGCAGTTCCTCTTGTCCTTAAATAACAAGCCTCAAAGATTATGAACAAATGCAGTTTCTCCTTATTTCTTCCTCTCTAGAGCTATCTTGAATTAAAATATAAAGAATTACTTTTCTGTTTTCCTAATTCTTTCTTCAACTCCTTCTCTAATAATGAAAGGGATTCTAAAAGAAAGAAAAAAATATACCAATTTTGATGTGTTGTTTAAGCACATAGCTATTGTTGATTTAGAATGGAGCTGTATGCTTGCAGAAAAACTAGTTTGAGCAAGCATGTGTAGAAAAATAAGATGTATACTGGCAATTTTTGAAAACATTGCATTTTGCGAGATGATTGTTTGATAGTTACAGAATTGGCAATAAAAAGAATGCAGAAATTATCATATTTTTGAAACTAGGAATATGTATTGCAGTTTGATTAAAACCTGCCTTCACACTCTGGAAGTCATTCATACTTTACTACTTCATATATTAAAGGCCAAAGCTCTCCACTGGTTTGAAGGGTGAAGAAGAAGACTGAAGGAAAATTGTTTGCAGTGAAACAAGAGGTTAACAGGAGCTAGGTGACTGTATCATTATATTAGAAAAAAATGGCAGTCGGGTTCTTACCAAGGTATAAATAAATATTTATATAATGATGATGAAGCTTTGCTTAAACAGAGAGCAAATTTGGCAGTTTTATGCTCTGATGTTACATGGTAAGCTTTATCTAATTTCTTTCTTGATTTTCTCTCTCCTTCTTGCACAGCATTGCTTCTGTACTGGGCTATGGGTTATACTGTCCAAAGGACTACACTACTTTTTGCAGCGTACTGTTTCATTTCTTTCTCTTTTGAATTTTAAACTATACTCCTTCTTTTTCATTCCTTTAGACATAATTTGGTTCAGAATCATTTCCTATTTATTTTCCTGCCTTCTGATGTGCTTAGTGCTCCTGCCTCATTTATTAATATCTGTGACATTCATCATCATGCTGTTTCCTTTGTGTTTCAGATCACTTACATCAGCACAAGTGTCACTGATACACTCTTGGACATAGCTTTTCACTGTTGCACATTATTTATGTTTCTTTATTGTTTCATGCTCGTGTTTGTGTCTGATTGATTTGGAGAAATAGAAAAGTCATAAACTGTGTAGTAAATTCTTTCTGTTTAATCTTTCTATTCCACCATTATTAGCACCTTTTTGTTATATATATGTATATATATAAATATATATGTATATATATTTCCCTTTTGTCACACATTTTATTTTAGGTTAATTCTATTGGAAAGGTTACCAGATTTCAAATGCATAAAATCTAGATGTCATCACTGGAACGAAGCTTTGTAGATTTCCTTTATATGGAGAAGTAGCTAGTTCTGGGCCACATTTCAAGTAGGCTAGATAAATGATGCCCTAGGAAGGCCTCTTTCTCTTCAGCCCGGAGCACTGATGACTAGCTTGGTTCTAAAAGTAAAAAGTTTGATGAAATAAGTCCTTCTTTTAATGTCCTGAGTATCTATTAAATAGAATCAATAGTACTTTGGGCAAAATAATATAATAGCAAATTCTTGTTTTAGGATGTTTCAAGACTTGCCAGGATGTCACTTCCTAGGCAGAAAAGTTAAGAAGAAAAAACCATCATAAAATATAGTAGCATTTTGACATAACAAATTGTTCTTTGTTCTCTTGCCTCCCCATCCCTTTTTTTCCTTTAAAAACAACAATTCACACACAAAAAAAAAGAATTTTAAACAGCGAAATAGTTCAATTCAGTGTATATATCAGAGAGCAAGTCAAAATCACTAGAGAGAGAATTGATAGCAGCCTGACATCTTGTAAAGATCAGCAATTTAAAACTATTAAGTTTCTTTAGACTTCTCTGTTGCTTGTCTTCATATCCCACTTCTATTTCTTACAAGTGCCTTTGTTTCTTTTTCTGTCCAGTCTAATATTCCCATATTCCCTTTATCTATTTGTTTAAACTTTTCTTTGTCTAATGATGAAGCTTAAAGTCTTTAAGTGGCATCTTCAAAGTGTTCTTACCATAATTCTGAGCAAAGTCATTTCAGTAAGTTTGTCTTTACTAGTACTTGCTATTACCCCATTTTTTTTCTTTTTTTTTTTTCCTTTTTTCTTTTTTTTTTTACAGTACAGTAGAATGGGAGCAGTTTGTTCTTGATCTCTAGTTTAAATTTTCTGCAAGAAAATAAACTCTTAAATTTTATGTGAGCTTGAAAAATGCTCCTAATAATCTTCCCACCCTATGTAACACTACATTAGAAGCAGCCTGCTAAAGTACCAGTGTTTTTGTGGGGTTTTTTTTAATTAATTAGTAAAAGGAAAAAAATAAATCAGTGGGTAGAAAAGCAGAGAAAGGTGCAACAGAAAGTGTTGAAAAAGGAAAAGTGTGTGCAAAAAGCAGTTAGGAAATCAAAAGAAATAGAAAGCAGTAAATTTTTAGAGTTCTAAATTCAAAATACAGAATGTTGCTTAAAGTAGGCTAGGTGAAAATGAGCTTGAGAACTGGCTAAGGTATCTTCTATTTTAGCTATATTTCACTGGAAAATCACAGAGCCAATAAACTTAAGGGCATTTCCACCACCATTTATCTAAGAAGAGTCACTCCTAACAGCACTTTCATCATTCTGAAAAGAATTTTCCTTTTTTAGTAAGATAGAGATAGCCAAATTTCTCTTCATGAGCAGTTGCCTGAAGGTATGCTGGTGAAATGAAAATGTTAGGTGTCTGATGTAACATCTTCTGTGATGTTCATTCTCTGTTTTTATAAATTCTGTAAAATTTTATTAGTAAGTAATGGATGTTCTGAGCCCAACTAAACTGACTATTGCTGGTCTCAATCATCTTAAAATTGAGATCTCTGCATGGAGACATGTAACTTCAGAGACAACTTGCAGATAATTAGATATTTCAGACACAGATGAAAGAATTCCTTAAACATCACATGGCTTTAAAAAAAAAAAAAATAGTAGCCATAATTTTAATTCTTTTTTGGAGAAAGATGTGGAAGCCTTATTTTTCTGCGCAGTGTAAGAGAGAGAACACATTGGGATTATTTCCATTCAAAACAAATTCCACAAGTCAAACTTCTTCATGAAAAAATTCTGTTCCCTGACCACACGTTGCCAGAAATGGTTCTAGTATAGTGTATGTATTTGTGCAACATAAAGAGAATACCATCACATTGAAATGTTAATGTGAGTTTGAAGTCCCTGAAAAAATGGGATTTAGCCTGCGTGCTTGCTCTCTATTTGAAAAATTGCTATACTCTTCAAATAAAAAATGAAATGTAAAATCTGCTTATATAGAGCAATTGAAATGTGTACAATAGGCTACAGTTCTTATTGCCCCTGTTTTGAGAGGACCTGCTGTGGAATAAATGAAAATTTACTTTCCACTCTAAATGAATTGAAGTCAAGGCTTCCCCAGGCTATCCAGAGATCCTCTTGGTTCTCAGAAGCCTGGCAGATGACTTGCACATATCCTGACTGTTTTCATCTACCATAGCACATAGCAGACAGCCTGCAGCTGTCTCAGTCAGGGAGAGCTAAAGTTTTGCTGGTTGCATAAAAGCAGAGTAAGACTTGCTGCAAGAGGCAAGCAGAACACTGTATCCCTTCCAAAGCCTGTTGTCTAGGTGACTGTGAAACACATTAACCTGAAGTGCTAATGTGAAAGGCTGGGAAAATTTGGTGCATCCAGTTCAAATCATTCAAGTTTCACAATTCATTCAAGAAACCTTTTTTCTTTCTTTCTTTCTTCCTTCTTCTTTTTTTTTTTTTCTTTTTTTCTTTTTTTTTTTCCCCTTGTTCTTTGTTGTTTCTTTTGTACCTTCAGAAGCATGGCTTCACTGTTTAGTGCCCATCACACGTTTTCCCTTCTACCCTTATCTCGATATGAGTAGGCCCTTAATCCTTCTGATTAGATACTTTTAGTAATAGGGATTAAATCATAGCTGTTTGATAGAAAGTTAATCCAGGGCACTGGTGACTTTTCCATCCCTGAATTTGGGATTGTGCTGCTGGAGGATTTCAGAGTCTGCTGCTGTAGTTTGTAGTCAGGGCAGGTTGGGATGCAGAGCTGACGCTTCGTCTGCGCATAGATTGGTGCTGTGCTGCAGAAGCTGTATGTGTTTGGCTCTGTTACAGAAGAATTGCTTTGGCAGAGGGCTGCTGTGGCATGTATGTAGTTGTATTTGAAGTATGATGGTGACTTGCCTTTTCCTGTTCACTGTAACTTTGCCTATGGAAGAGACTTGCCCTCCCTCAGCCACTATTTTGTTCTTTTTTTTTTTTTTCTCTCTTTTTTTTTTTCAACCCAATATATAAATATATAAATTCTAAAGTAATTTGTTTTGTTTTCTTTGTTTTCTTTTGTTTTTAAATTGTTTTTAATCTAGTACAAATTCTGCATGCCAAGCATGTCCTTTTGGCAAGTAAAGTAGTGTAAAATGAGGAAATGTAAACACCTTGCCATTACTTCCTTCTTCATCAGCCTCTAAAATGTTCTCTTACAAACTATTTTATTTCACTTAGCTTCTTATGAGGCTGTGTCCTCTTGAGACGTTTAAGCAGCAACTCATGTCCGTCGTCACTCGTGTGTGCCCTTGGCAAACAGATGCAATTGCTGAGTAACAGGCATCAGAACATGAATGGCATTGTTTGGCTTTCAGGCTTTCAACAAGAATGCACAGGGAAAGTGGAGCTCCACTGGGGAAACGAGCAGCAGTATTTCATTTAGCAATGCAGCTAGATTATGAAGCTCTGTATGTGCAAGGGTGTTTATTTCAGAAAACTCCCTGGCGTGGAAAGGGACTTCTGCATTTTTTCTGTTAGTATATCAAGTGTATAGAAACTGATTGAAAAACACATTCAAATTCTTAGATTTAAATTTCAGAGCTTTTTTTTGTTGTTGTTATTTGGAAAACAAAGTGTGTTGGGAGAGGAAGTGACAGTATCACCAGGATTAGGAGCATAACATCACTGAGTAGGCCAGCAATGACTGCTGTTATCAATGCCTGCTTCAGTTAAGAGTTTGCCTAATTTCATGAGCTGCGCTTGTTCAGTCTGAGAAGAGGCCTTTGGAGGCTGTGCTTCCGTGTACAACTTCCTGAATGGAGGCTGTTGAGATGACTGAGACTGACTTGTCAGAGATGGACGGAGACAGGATGGCAACAGAGGCAGGTGGGAACACAAGAAGTTCTAGTTTGATAAAAGAATTTATTCATTTTATTTTTACAGGGGGAGGTAGGAGAATCGCATTCTAGAGCAAGGGTCTTCTGTGAAGTTGTTCTTAAAACCTAAACTGGTCAAATTTGGTATTATGGAACTAGACCACATATTTGAGCAATGTCTGGTTTTCTAGGATTCCCATTTCTGCATGTTTTCTTAATTTTTTTGAACTCTGTAGTACTTCAGATAAATACATTTTCAGAAGCTGAAATGAGCTCACCAATTCATAAACCATCAGCCCCATGCTTGTGTCATATTTAGCATATTGTCAAGACTAATGATGGCAACACATGGAAAAACAAACAAAAACTTCTGGATATAGGTTTATGCCTAAAGAGAATCTTTGTGAGGTTATTGGTATTGAAGTCAAGTAGTTGTGGTTTTCTAATTCTGTAATTTGTAAAGCATTTGTAAAGAAATCTTGACAAAAGAAAGCTATAAAAGCAATTCTGGGGTTTAAACTTGGGTCTAGGTGGCATAATTCACAGTGACAGCAGGAGATGATGACTAATTTAATCTCTACAGGAAATTAAGTCAGAGAATATGACATTCTTACAGTATTTAAGATCTGCCTAATATATTGATTACAAAAAACACAAAAAATAGTACTCTGTCTTCTGAGTACGTGCCTAAACCCCATGTTCTTTTTTTAATTTTCGAGAAATTCTGAATCTAGGAAGGAAATTTGTTTCTTGATTTCCATGTACATCTGTTATTTGCCTTCTTCTATGGTGTGAATTCCTTCTTTAGTACTCACATCATTCTATTATTTTAAAATGTGTATTTCACTTTTCCTTGGATTTATTGGTTTTGACGCAGAAAACTGAATAGCTTTCTACTAATTTTCAACTCAAAACAATTACTACTTTTCAAAAAAAAATTCTACTTTTCAAAATAATAGTTTTATACTATTTTTGAAGTAGCTTTCAACTACTTTTGCATGATTTCTATATGTTATCTATATTGTCTCTCTCACTGTGATTGTGATCTTCTTGTTTTTACCGTGATAAGTCTTTGTTAGGGACAAAATTCGTGTAGGATTTCGTTTTCTCTCCATCAAGATACTTACAAGCCTTGAAAGATCATTAATATAGTGGTTCTGGGTAGTTATCTCTGTATGCAGATCTTGGACCTGATTTTTCCTGTGTAGATCAAAATGAAAACATATATATGATTTCCCCAGTATAGCCTCTAAAGAAAAATTATGTAGTGTTTAGTATGATAATGATTTTCTATTTTTATTTTTTACCAGAATTGCTGAAGATAGAGGGAATAAGTATATGTGTGTGTGTTTTTTTTTTTAATTATGAATATGAGAGTCAGTAAATTTAATTGGTTTTTTTTTAACATCAAAGTGAAGTCATGAACAGAAGTTTTTTTTCTCTCCAAAATAGCATTTTTCCAGAAAAAGAAGTGAATAAGTAAACAGGTTGAGATTTAAAGAAAAAGACTATCATCTCTATATAAGAATTCATTGGTGATCTTTATTCTTTTTTTTTAAGTGGTATTTGTTACTTTAACCTGTATTGTATTTATTGCATTAGATTCCAAAACCACAGTAGCACCATTTCTATTCTCACTGAAAATTAAAAAGATTAAAAGATTAAATGTACTTCTGCCCTTCTACTTCCCAGGTTTTCTGTCTTTCCTAAGCTTGCCTCAGAACAGCTCGAGGATTTGACAGAAGTGTGTACAGAGATACTGAAGCTTTCTCAGCATTCCCAACAGGTCCCACTTAGCCTGGTCTTGATAAAGAACAGTTAATGCAGCAGGTCTTGCACATCATTAAAGAGTAACACTTGAAATTGTGTAAATTCCTAATTGAAATCTCATTATCTTTGGAACAATGCTGACTTTTAGAGGAGCCTTAAAACCATTAAAATTTTTGTTCTGCATGAACCAATTTTCATAATGCATAATGTATGAGACCTGTAGTTTCTGCTTCATATTCTGTGTTGCTGTCTTTTGAGTTTTAGTAATAGTTTATGTTGTTTTAATTAGTATAACATCATGTTATGAAACTGATGTTCCAATTATTTTTCTCCAGGCGTCAAAGATTTTGCTAACAAAAAACTGAAATGTCAGAGTTTATCTTGAGAAGAAAAAAGATTTAAAGAAATATTTGGGACAGAAGGAATTAATGTGATGTGTAAAAAAAATTGTTATTTTGAAGAAGTTTGGAAGAGGATTTTATATATGCTTGCGTATTTGAGGAAGGGTGAAAGTATATCTAAATTTGTAGGTGGTAAAGTCAGTGTGTCTAATGGCTATGTGCTGGTGCATTGAAAACATAGATCCTTTTCTGTGAAACGACTTTACAGTCTTAGAAACAAATAGTTCTTCTCCTAGGAACAGTCATGTATAATTAGCAAATTTTGGATATATTTCACTATGGGTGACAGAAAAGTAACCCTTGTCCTTTTTTCTTTCCTAATTTTTTTTCTCCAGGCTGTGTGCTGGCTGCTAGTTGTAAGAGAAAATCAGTATTAATTGGAAGCACTGAGATGTCAGTGGAACTAATAGAGGTAGATGCTCTCCAAATTATCCAGCAGGACTTTCAGACCTTGCCTGAGTAACTGAGTGGAAGTAAATGTTCCTGCAGAGGATGGTGCTGCTTTTGTGCTACCACTGTTTTGTCTCTGACAAATGGGGAGAGGGTGAAATTAGACATGCTGAAAGTAGCAGCATAATTATTTGGCTGCAAAGGAAAAAAAAATAATAAAAAATGCTGAGAGCTTGACAGCATGAGTGTGCTGACAGAATGTACAGGTGTAATGGAATCTGACATTCACTGAATTACTAGGGTCAGGTGTTTGTTGGAATAGGCTACATTCCAAAACTTAGAGAACAGCGTTAGTTTTTAATGACCCTGATGGTATTACTTTCAGAAAACTGTGTCTACAAGTACATGCACATTAATGCTATTTCCCTCCTTCTCAAATTTCAACTTTCAAATCCAGTTTTCACAATCAGATATCTAATACCATACCTAGATGTCTCAGTAGAGATGGCTGATTTTCTGAAGAACAGTTGCAGCTCCTGCCTTAAAACAGGTGCTTTGTTTGTCTTGTATTTGTTTACTTGAA
Source organism: Phasianus colchicus (assembly GCF_987193195.1). NCBI lineage: Eukaryota > Metazoa > Chordata > Aves > Galliformes > Phasianidae > Phasianus > Phasianus colchicus. Next base: position 116,911,501 of record NC_143436.1, read on the forward strand.
AGGTCGTGAAGAAAAAGCTAGGGTAGTAAAATAAACACCACATATTTACATCATACTGTAAGTGCTTCATTGAGGTGGCAACTTGGAATTTTCTCAGCCTTGCTGTAAGCTCAAACTAATCTGAAGTTTCCTTCTGATCAAGATTTCCACGGTAGATATAAGGACAAGGTAAATAAAAAAACAAGCAGGAAAAAAGAGTGCTATTAAAGTTAGTATTGCCAGAATAGTTTATATTTGTGTAATCTAATGGCAAGATTAATCAAATCCTATGTGAAACTATGTCTATAAACATAGGAAGCTTTGTATGTTGAAAGATTAGTTTCTTTATTTATTTGTATTTTCATTAAATGTGAATAAAAACAGTTTTATTTCAGTCTTTCAGAAGCACATGAAAACATCTGTAAATTCCCATAAATCAATGAAATTATTTAAGGATTTATATTTAATTACTGTTGAATACAGATTAATTTCTAGAGGTCTCGTAAAAATTTATTTGATTACTTCCCTTTGAATAAAGGAGAAATGTAAGGTCTTGTGCTATGTCTGAAAAGCCAGTCCTGTGAAGGAGGGTCTGCACAATGAAAACTTGAGCATATGTTCAAATGATTGAGTTGTTGCTCTTAAAGCTACCTAAAGCTGAGGTAGCTTGCTGTTAGTGAGATTAAGAACCCCACAGCATGTTTTCACTGTCTTTCAGCAAGACAATCACTGTATCCTTGGCTGTGCCATTCTGCAATCACCTGAATGTTACCTAAATTGAAGGTTGTATTCCTAGTCATAATCTTTTCTGAAGACAGGGTGCAATTTGCTAATGTGAATTTTGTTCCTTTCTTATTTTGGGGGCATCTAGAATTTAAAACTATAACAGAGGTAACTGCAGCTTATGCAGATTATTTTCTACAGGGAAATGTTATCCTTTAAGCTTCCACTCGTCAACATTTGCTTCTCTGCTAGAGAACTAATTCTCACCGTTTGTTGTCTTGAAAACAGTGTTGGGAACCTAGAAATGCCTTAATGATATTCATAAGCTTATCTTCCCAATAGAGAAAGACCTTTTTATCTTTCTTTTTAATCAAGTCATTAGCATGAAACTTAGAGATGTAATCATACCAGACTAGAATTGGGGTCATGCCATAGGCTAGCTGAATAGGAGGCTTCATGGCATGATGATGTATGGCCATTTCACAACAGTGCTTTTTATTCAGTAACTCTGCCTTCTAATTACATTTTGTGTCTAATTTGAAAAGTTTTTATCATTATGGAAATTGCTCAGTAAACGCTTCCATTCTAAAGCCCAACCAAATTTCTGCTTCTGATCTGTGAGTAAACAGAATCACAGAATGGCTGAGGTTGGAAGGGACCTTTGTAGTCCATCTGGTCCTTTCCCCTTGTTCAAGCAGATCACATAAAGTATATTACATAGGTTTGCAACTGGGAGTCTGGGGGAGGGTTTTTTTAATATCTCCTGAGATAGATATTCCACAGCTTCTCTGGGTAGCCTGTACCAATGCTCCGTCACTCTCACAGTAAAGAAGCTTTTCGTCACATTTAGGCAGAATTTCCTGTGTTTGAGTTTGTGCCCATTGCCTCTTATCCTGTTACTGAGCACTGCTAAAAAGAGCTTTGCCCCATCCTCTTGACAGCCTCCTTTCAGATATTTGCATACATTGAGAAGATCTCTCCTCAGTCTTCTCTTCTTGAGACTGAACAGTCCCAGTTCTCTCAGCCTTTCCTAGTAAGAGAGATGCTCCAGGCCCCTCGTTATCTTTGTAGTCTTCCATTGGACTCTCTCTAGATGTTCATTTATCTCTTTTTACTGGGGAGTCCAGAACAGGACATGGTACTCCATATGTGACCTCACCGCAGCAGAGGGAGAGGATCACCTTTCTCAAATGATTTAAAAGCTTTATGGAAGGACTGAGAGCTTCTTTACACTTTATTCACTTTAATAGATCTTGGTTGTGCAGGCTCAGATGGTTTGTATAGTAGCAGAAAAAATGATATTTATCACTGTTAGATGGTTCAGGTATAAAATTGTTCCCAAAATCATACTTGAATTAGTTGTATTTTGATCTAAAACAAAAAAAAAGAGAGAAAAAGATAACTGGTTGTTCATTTAATGGGATTTACTCCAGTTGAACCAGTAGTATTTTGCAAAGTAGAAGAAATATTTCGGTGTTTTGTTCTAGCATTAATCTAAAAGACAGTCTTTTCAACCTCTTCTATTTAAAAAAATATATTGTTTTTCCTGGTCAGATACTTTGAAAGTAATGACTAGTCTACCAAAGCAGATGGTCATAGAGAGTAGTGCAAAATGACCTAGTCCTTTGAGGAACAAAAGAAATAGATCAAGTGCATCTTGCACTGTCTGCCTCTTGTATTTAAAATGTATTGGACTTGCTGTGCTGCAGCCATTAATGCAACATCTCCAGAACTATGTCACCCCCAAAACCATTCCTCTGTCTAGCAGATAAAGGAATAAGCCCTGATCCTGAAAGAGGTTCAGTATTCATCGATTTTTTTATTATTATTATTATTATTTTATTTTTTTGGTGCTTTGGGTAGAATAGGAGACCTACAGGAGTTTAAGTATGTAGGTGAGTAAAAGCGAGTAAAATGTTTAAGCTGACATCTGGTCCCTACGGTAGCTAAGCTGTGCTGCACAGAGTTGAAAAATAGTCCTATAGACCATGACTGCAGTTCTTACATCTGTAGAAGCCATATGGAGGTAAAAGACATTGAAGGGGGAACCTTTTTTGATTATACCAGCTGAGATCCACTGTTGGTAAAATTCAGAGGCTGTTCCAGGCCGTAAGTGCTATTTTGTCCCATTTAAGTCCAGAGAACAGATCCCTGTTCTTTATTATGTGCTTTGCTCAGCAGTATTGTTAGAAGAAAAGCAAGCAAACAGCAAATACTGGCTCAAAATAGTAAGTTTGTCAGATCTGCCTTCTATAGATACCAATAAGAATGCAAAAAGAAACTTACATTCTTGAGGCTTTTTGAAATCACTATAAAGAGACAATAAAAATAAGGTTTTACTCAAAGTTGTATTTTAAAGAGGGGAAGAAGCGAATCATAAAATTGTTTTTGTTGGAAAAGGACCTTAAGATCAAGTCCAGCCATCCACACTACTAGTCCATTGCTACACCATGTCCCTCAATGCCACCTCCATACTCTTCTTAAATACCTCCTGGGGTGATGACTCTTCCACCTCCCTGGGTAGCCTGTTTGAATGCTTGACCGCCCCTTCTGTGGGAAGAATTATACGGACTTAGAATTTTCAATTGATTTTCAGTAACTTTCTCACTCTTTCAGTACTAATATTATAGAACCTTAATACTATGCAGTATAGTAATTCTGAGTAATGCATAGTCACAGAGGACTGAATAGCTGATGCTTTGAGTTCATGTACGTAATTATGCAGACTGACTGTTCTGTGTTTTTTTTTCCAATTACTAACAATAGAGACAAGTTTTTCTCCCTGTGCTGATTTCCTTTAATCAGATGGTACTGTCTTTAATTTTCTGAGCCTTCTTACTCCATTAATCCCATGTACGGTAACTAGAAAATGTAAAATGATTCATTGGAAATGAAAAGCACAATTCCAAGGACAGAGCTGAGTTTGTAGAGGAGGGTTTAAGAGCTTTAATTTCTTTATTACATAATTAATTTTGTTTCTACCTTGTATAAAGATAAATGTTTTGTCAGCTGTGCTGCATTAATTTCCATGTCTTAGTCTGACTCTTGTATAGTCCAACCAGTGTAACTAATTCCTTCTTTCTAGAACTTCATTTTACTTTCAGCCTACCAACTCATTTCTGATGTTGTGCCATAGTAATGGCACAATTTATTATGTGCCATGTCCTTCATGTATTTTGCCAGTATACCGCATGTCAGTTACAGAGGGTTTTAACAGTGATTTGTTAATTATTTCTGATAAAATATCCCCAATCTTTCTGAATTCTTAAAGGAATATGTCTGCTATGTGGAATTATCATAGGTATTGTCAGTCTTATGTTGCTGATTGTCTTATGAGTTAATAGTTTCAATGTACATGATTTAAGATGGTCACTTTGCCATTTATGAAAACGTCTTCTGACCTTTGATGTAAAACTGAATTCTCTATAGAGAAATGGTAAATAAATTGCTAATAGAAATACTAGATAGATTATGAATAGAAATTTTAAATAGGAACACCGGATATTTTCTGTGCCTTATGAGAAGGTGAACAGACATTTTTAAATGTGTGGAAGTCTGTAATACCTAATCAGCAAGGTTAGTATGAACAAATCTTACAGTACGGTTTATCATCTAACTCTGTCATTCATCTTAATAAAAGGAAAATTTCACTCTGCAACTCTTAGGCATATCCTTTGAAGCGTGGGCAGTTCCTTCTAATCAGTTGAGTTCAATCCAAGGAGTGAGCTTTAAAAAAAAAAAAAAAAAAAAAAAAAGGTGGATGTGGAGATTTGAAAAAAAATTAACTTAGGTTAATAATCTGTACTCATCAATGAGTTACTTACACACTGTCTTTTTGTTGTTGTTAGTTGTATTTTATTTTGCTACTTTTTTTATGGGAATGTATTTCCACATAGCTCCAGTAGTTACCACTTCAACAAAAACAGTATACAGAGTAATTTAAATCCAGCACTATCTCAGCAGAAATATAGCAGGATTGATTTTCATCCTCTGCATTTCTTACATGTGCTTGAATACAATGGAAAGGATGAAATGCAGTAAATAGTCTATATTTAGTCTATAATCTATGCTTCTTGGTATGATGTGTGAATGACAGTATACTTTTGCAAATAAATAGCATCTTATAAGATGAAATACTCCTGCTTTATTCTTGTCAAGAAAAAGGATCTAGTTCATATTTATCTTTAACCTCTATTTTTCAAACATAGACATTACTTCAGAAAACAAATAAAAGATGTATAGATATTTTTCTTATGTGCACTGTGCTTCTCTAGGGACCAGGTGTCACAAAGAAAGGATCTGAAACGCAAAAACCAAAACAGAGTGAATGCCTCCATTGTCTTATTAGTCTGAGTATGTTTCCCAGATAGCTGGGATAAACTATGTTTAGGATTATTAGATAATATGCAGGTTAGACAGCTAATTTGGGCTAAGATCTTGAATAGTGATCTTCTGATAAGAGGGCTTCACATATTTAGCTAACTGTCCAGTGTGATTGCTGTATTCAGTAGTATTCTGAAAGAAGAAGGATACAACTTGATTTCATTTTGAGAAATATCTTTGTATGAGGAGAAAAGCATACAGTGTCTGGACTATTAAAGTTTTTCTAAAGGCTGGAAAAGTGTGGAAGTGTATTAATTTTGAGTTAAAAAGTAACATGTATGATAAAGTACGAAGAAGGCACAGATTTGACAGTTTCTTACTATAAGTATTTATTGGACATATTTCATGTTGCCCTTGCTGAGGAAGAGGCAGCTGTTTCCAATGCAACCCTACAAACTAAGAATTTTCTAGTGGTTGGCAACCCTGCCCATGACAGGGGGTTTGAAGCTTGATGATCTTTAAGGTCTCTTCCAACCTAAGTCATTTTGTGTTTCTGTGCAACAGGTACCACATACGATAGGCACTACATATGATGATTCTTTAATTTGGCAGTAGATTTATCTGTTTTGAAATATGGAAGGACCTTAGAAGTACGCAAATATTAAAAGTGAACTTTTTTACTGTGAACTTTATTCTTTCCTGTATATTGTTATGACCATTTACCTCAGTTTTGTGGTGCTTAACCTCAAAACTGACTTAAAATCTCTAAATGCATGCATGAAGGGAATGAAATTTAGTAATAGAGTACTCTTCAGCAAACATAATATGGAAGTTGGAATCTATCAACATTCAGAATTGAAATAAAGGACAAATTTTCAAGTGATGGCATTCACACCTGGAATAAGGTACATGTTTATGCACCTTAATAATAGCATCTTTAAAAATCAAAATAGATTCCTTCTCTGAAATGTATGTTTAAATTGAAACAGGAATAATTTTGGAAAATTGTTTGCCTTTATAATCTAAGACTCTACATAAACCTTTATATATTCATTGAGAGTAAGAATATGTGTGTGCGACTCTCAGTTGTCTTTCTGTAAAGTCCCTTGCACGTTTCAATACCTCCTGATTGTCGTTAGCAAAATGTGGGATTTTTGCCTATTCTGTAGACTATATGAATCTTTTGTCTTACTTTTGAGGGCCGAATCTGCATTTCCCAAGTTTATAGCTATGTTACAAGTTTTCCCTCTACCAATTAAAAAAAAAAAAAAAAAGAGAGAGAGAGAGAGAGAAAGGGAAAAAAAAAAGTTCTGCTAGCTCTTACTTTCAATTCCCAGTCTAGGTGTCAGGTCACATGATGAAATTTCCATTCGTAGATTAAAACTACAGTTGTCACATTTAGTTCCAGCGCTAACAAAGCTACGTCATTTCCATGAGTATTTAACATCAATCAAAAGATATAGTATTTATAGTAACAACTGTGTTCTGCTGAATTACTTCTGGTGTATTCCAAACTCATTCCTATTTTACTGCCAGGGTGAACATAGATAAAGTAAGATAGCTGGATGAGAACTCCTATACTGTACCACAGACATGCCTTGCCCTCCTTGAAATTATTCCAAGTATGGTGCTAGTTGTTGCTGTGCACAAAGTAGGTATCCAGCAAAGTACAGCAAATGTCACTTGGAACAGCAGTAAGTGAACAAGGACAACCTACTTATGATTCAGTGCTGCTAAGATTGCACTTAAAATATCAAATCAAACCAACTCAATTAGGAACACACCAAGTAGGCAAGTTGCATGCTTCCTTCCTTCAAAGTCATTCTTCTAAAGCAGATTTGAAGAAGTTTCCTTTGGGCTCTGTCCATGATGATCAGTTGGTTCTGGGTCGTCCCTCAAAGGCCGTCGATCATTTCACCTTTCCCACTTCATCCCCCAGTGCTCTCATTTCAGGCAGCAAGAAACCACAGCCAGAGCTCTTAGTGCCCAAGCATCCCATGTAAAAATGGGATTTATTCATTTGACCAGTGCTCTTTGTTACAACATAGCAGTATTTTTGTGCAACTGTGGTTACGTATAGAGTGTGTGCATGCTTGTGTATATTTAAATTGTTATAGTTGTTGTTGTTCAGCTTGAAGAGCATGGTTCTGCCCTTGCTCTCTCTGAGTGAGTCTGTGACCTTGTGGGGCTGCAGCACACAGCATCCATGAGCTGCACAGCCACTGCACAAAGGCTGCATTCAGAGCGTGGGCAGGCAGGAATGCTGGTACCAGGCAGCTCTCAAAGGAATGTTCTCTTGGCAGGAACAGCCTTACTGAAAATGAGGGGGAAAACTGAATTCAAAATGTAGAGCTGGCCTGTAGTTACAGAGTGATAAGAAGAGCTGGCTGTTCAACATGAGCTGCCGGTTGCATATTCTGGGTCCTTTCTGTTTGCAGGCCCTCCTACAGCCATGGCCCTGACCAGTGTTTTGATGCAGCACAAAGTGGTTGTTTATTGCTATTGACTGCTGAGGTCTGTGATCTGAAATGCGTTCTGTCAACAGAATGTAAGGGAACTTGGCATTTTAAAGCTCTGCTGCTGCAAACACGCAGATTTCTTGGAACTGCCATGCAGCAGGAGCAGTGCTGCAGTCCTCAGCTCAAGCTGAAAATGTTGCACAGGAAAACCTATCACGTGAAGGTCAGATTTACCTGGGATCCCCAGGGGTAGGTTGGTTGGTTGATTGGTTGGTTGGTTTTTCCCTTGTCAGCACAGTAAATATGTCTTTGCTTTCTTGCCTGACAAAAGCTAGACTTTTAACATTCTTTAGCGTTTGTTCAGTAGGATCCATATGGAAAGACGATCCTCTTTCAATTCAAACATCCTTCCTGCAAAAGCGAAAGGGTGTTTACTACATAATATTGCTACAAGAGGAATAATCATAATCTTACTGACTCTGTGTTGGACTGTGGATTTTTCCACTCTTGAGAAGTGGTAGTTTCTGTGATTCTGTATGAAATCACGTTATTTTCTATTGCTTCTCTAGGATCTACAGACAGAAATTGATGCACATACTGACATCTTCCACAACCTGGATGAAAACGGGCAAAAAATCCTGAGATCCCTGGAAGGCTCAGAGGATGCTGTCCTGTTGCAGAGACGTCTGGATAACATGAACTTCAGATGGAGTGAACTTAGGAAGAAATCACTAAACATTAGGTAGGACATGACTCTAATCAAAAGCCTACAGCTTTAAGTCGTTCCATCTGCCTCGTGACAGTAAAGGGGTATAAACAGGTTTCTGATAGCACCATTTCTATCCATTTTTAAATGATTTGTCATGATTTAACTTTGTAAGAATTATTAGGGTTTTTTTTTGTGTGTGTGTGTGAAAATGATAGTAGGGGATTAGGATTTGAGACATATGATGAGGTTTCGTAGTTACAGAAGGAAAGATTAACATGTTTAAACACTAACTGTACCCCTTCTAAATTGGTTGGTTATGACTTATCAGTGAGTCAAGTAATTAGACAACCTATATTTATGAAAAGCTTTATTTCTGAGGCTGCCATTTCCAGTGCAGAACTAAGAATAGCATTGCAAATGGGAAGATGTTATTTAAGATTTTTTCTTTTGTCTGAAAAGTGGTCAAAATTACCAAATAAAATCCAGGGGTAAAAGGAGATCTCTAAATAGTTCTGTAAGAGGAAAATCTCCTTGCAAGAAAAAATACAATAAATGGTAGTTTTACAAGTCATGAAGTGGATATGTGGGCTTCAGTGGGCTGAAAATTTCCAAACAAACTGTCCAGAAAAATTCTCTTCAGAAATGTGTCTTTCACAACAGACAGCCCAGCTCCATTGCATTCAGTCTTGGACATTTTTTCAATTGCTCATTTGCTGTGTGTTGGTGGTAGTTCAGAGGGCAGCAAAAGGCAGAAGTGTTTTTCAAAGTAATTTATGAAATACTAGCTTCTTTCAGCTTGGGCCCTGAGGGAGGTCAGTCTGTGTAATGACAAAAACCATCTTCATAACATCAATCATTAAAAAGAAATGAAGAATGTGAGGTTGAAACTATATTAGTGACTAAAAGAAGATACACATTCCTTTTTATTTTTTCCGAGGAGCAAAAGAAAGAGACAATCCTTCAGGGTCTCACTCAGCTTTTTTCTTTCAGATGTCTTTTACCCATGAACTTGCCAAAATACAGTGATGCTTGAGAAAAAAAAAAAAATCAACAGCAAATTGGCCAAATAGCAGTAATTAAATATATGGGTGTCCTGGGATTTTCTTTCTTTCTGTTTTTACAGTTCAATGTATTGCTGTCATTAACTGTCAGACGTACTAACTCTAGATGTATGGCATTAGCTTGTTACATTAAAGATTCAAAGCAACAGAACTCTTTTCTAAAATACTAAAATAAGAACCAATTTGTAATTCCTAAGACACTCAATTTAAATATTGCCGGCTACCGAACTGAATGAATGGGCTGTTCTCAGTCTGACTGCTCTGTGCTATTTCTTTCCATCACACAGTGTGGAATAGATTTCATCATAGTTGTGATGGTGCTTACACAAAAGAGGTGTAAGAGCAGAAAGATGAAATGTTCCCCAGGCATCAGTCCCATGATTCTTCTTTTTCACTGGATGCTTTGAACTGCTGGAACAGAACAGTCATCCTGTCCCTTGGTTAGGTGGGCATTCTTTTCACAGTCCAGTGCATTTCAGCTAGCTAAAGTGTATGGTGGATGTCAAGAAAAGTCAGGTTCATTTCCTTGCATTCACATCCAGTTACTGTGCTAATCTGGTGGAGATGGAAGGTTGCATTTGCTGAGATGAACTTGGAAGGCTAGAGCTCACTAACTCAGAAAAGTTACTCTTTAGCTGTGTCCCCTCCGAAGGCCCACTGGCTGTTGTTTACTGCAGCTCCCCATGTAGTGGCCCTGCTCCTCTCTCCTCGCTGCTTTGAGAGGTCCCCTGCAACTTCTCAGCCCTCAGGGCCTGCAGGCCAGCCTGCCCCAGCATTGCAGCACATACTGTGAGGCAGCAGTGCCCCTCACCTCCACCAACACTCAGCAATAGGAGCAAAGCTGGAAGTTAGAAAAGAAATGAGACAGAAAATCTGTCTTAGTACATAATCCTTGCAAAAATCCTTGCAAAGTATATCATATTGTTTTACTCTCATATAATACTGCTTTTCATTTTAGTTTTTAAAAGGAATTCTTAAGTTGCGTGGGAATTAATTAAGAATTTCTTCCTAATCAGCAATTAAACAGTAGCAGCATATTCATTAATCTAGCAGGACAGGCTCTTATTATCAATGATATAAACAAAATTGAAGATTCTGTCAATACAGAGATTTATTGCATATTTTCTTCCAGCAGAAAGTAGTTGCCAAGAGTTAGTTTTAAGAGAGAAGAGCATTTATACATACTCAGAGAAAATATTTATAAGGTTGTCTTATGGTGGAGTCGTTGTTTGTACAAAGTGAGTAGTATACCTTAAGTTTGCCGTTATTCAGTTTCAGTCACACCTCACTTTATGAGGCACAGACATTTTGTGCAGCATTGGAGGTTCTTATTACTTTAACAGTTTCCTTTTGGGGAGGGGATGGTATTGGTTCTTTTGACTTAAAGGTGAGCAGCCACATGATTCTTATGCAGGATTGAATATTTTGTGTAATTGTTTAGACAAATGCTTGCTCTTCTCTGAGTTGAAAAGTACTCCATACCTTTTGGTTAGTACCCTCGCAGTCCTAAGTGATGAAAAAATTGTTCTCTTACTAGTCCTGCGTTGTATTTGTGCATGTTTAGTGAGAATGACAATTCCACATCAGTCTTTTGCTGTTTCGAGCCATGGCTGTGGAATCAAAATTGTACCAGTGTCTGATTCAAAAGTGATGAAGGTATTTAAATGTTGTCTAGTTAAGAAAACACTATGATCTTTATCAGTAAATAAGTTTGTATTTCTTTTTTTTTTACTTTCACTTTGTCTGAATGCATCTGATATTTAATACATGCTTTCAGATCTCATTTGGAAGCCAGTACAGACCAGTGGAAGCGTTTACATCTCTCTCTTCAGGAACTTTTGGCGTGGCTGCAATTGAAGGAGGATGAATTAAAACAGCAAGCACCCATCGGTGGAGATCTTCCCACTGTGCAGAAGCAGAATGATGTTCATAGGGTACGGTTTGTTTCAAATGATCTTTCATTAGTTGCATTTCATTTTTCAGTTTACTGTTGGATTACATTGTCCATGCTGGAAAAAGTGAGATACTTTTTGAAATACATTTTAGAGTTAATGAAATTTTACATAACACTAGGCTAAAATTTTCAAACACAGGCTAGAAAATGAGTCTGTTGGAGAAAGGAGTATTTGCTACAGCTGCTTGGCTTTCTGAAAACCAGCAATATTTTCATAGAACTGTCATAGGCAGTTAGTTTCATGGCTAGAAAAGATATTAACGATGTTATTTGAAGATTAAATCAGTAGTTCTGATTTTATTTTATTTTTTCTGGATCAGACATTTAGATTTCTTGAGTAAATTTTTAAACCCTGTTTGTTTTGCTGTTGTTTTTTGGTGAATGTTAATGAAAACTGTAGCTGATACTGGTCGTAATGCACAACTGTGTGTGTCGTGAAACTGTTGTGGTAACTTTTGTTACTGTTACTCATACTAATTTCATTAGGAATTCTTAGGGAAAGGAAATGGCAGAACATCACATGGACACTGGTCCAGACTAGGTTTTGTGGTAAAAAGGAACTTAAATCCAACACTGTATAGGATTTTTGGAAAACTCACCAGACAAATGACCTCTTAAATAACCTAATATTGCTCAATAACTCTTCATACAAAGATTCCTTTTTTTTTTTTTTTTTTTTTTAAGTGGGAAATTCATGCTTTAAGTATATATTCCTATGCTGAATCAAGCTCACAGCTGTCTCACACTAATTAATGTCTGGTTTCAAGTAAGCAGCACATAATTTGCTATGCCATCTCCAGACAATATGATACTTTGAGAGAAAAACATATTCCAAACTCAGTGATCATCCTTACAAAATGTGCTGTGCATCTTATATAAGACCATTTCACAGTGCCATTTCTGAAACTTGCCACATAAGGTATTGTTATGGAAGTTCCTAAATCTCTGTTTTTATTACTGCATAGAAAAGTCTAAAATTATTCTATAAAATGAAACCAGATCTGTAATACCTTTATTTTCTCCTTTCATTGGATAGCTGTATTATAGATACTTTTTTTAAAAGATTTTCCTTCCTAATCCCAAAGGGCACATCTGGGAGCAAACACTAAGATTGGGTTTAGAAAGGTCATATGGCGTATCTTGCTGCTTTAAGTTACTGGCAATCCAGTGTTTGTGAAAAGTCCACAAATCTTAAATAAAACCAGGCTTGGCTTTTGGCACAGGCAAATAAAACTTTTTTCATAGTAGCTGAATGATGGAGAGTAGTGGCAACACTGTCTCATTTTCTAGGTTTTCCTTCCAGAGGGTTGATCTGTAGGATGAATTTTTCTCACAGAGCTTTTCTTGGGACTTTAAGCATTATAATGGAAACAGTAAGGCTAAAATATCCACGGCTTTACCACTCTCCTTTTTTACCTTTCCCTCTCTGAAATACCTGAGGTCTGTTCTAGCCAGCTGGCTCTAGCAGCTTCCATGACATATTTTCAAAACCTCAAAAACCAACCAGGCTCTCAGGATGTAAGAAATAAAATAGATGTTGCTTTATGTTAACTCAAACCCTTTACCCAAAGGCCACATTTGAGCTAGAGCAAGACTTTGAGAAGGATTTTTGTAGAATTGCTGCAGCAAAACTTCTGTTATCTGAATCACATTTGAGTACTTGACATTACCTTTCCTCCAAGAGAAACAACATAAATTTTTCATTTTGTGAAGTTACTGCTCTTAAAATTTTAATGTTGTATATTGTTCTGTAAGCTATTCCAAAGGTGTTAAGAATTTGGTGACGGACTAAGTGATTGTCACTCACAAATCAACATAAGTGGTTAAAACTATTAGGGATAAGAAGTGTTACATAAAAGTAAGGTACTATAAATAGGTGCAAAGTGACTTTACAAACTAGGTCTCCTTCTCACTTCTCCTTTTTGATTATCTTCTCTCCCACATGCAGATACATACAGATGCAAATCTTTGGTCCTCATGTCTCAGTCATTTCTTCTTTCTATCAAAGCTAGAACATTTTAGTTCCTTTTAGAAATATCACATCTTTCCTTTTTCTGTGCTGTAGCGTCTGTAGTTTAATGTGAGGCCTTTCTAGCTGTAGGTGCTCTGGTTCCCTGTGGGGGAAAAAAAAAGGAACAAAATATAATCCTTGAAATTAGGTCGCCCTGTCTACTCTTCAAAGATCTCTTACAGGGAAGGAGGGAAAAGCAATCAGTGCAGAACTCTTCTGACTTCAGATTGTCTTTGACGAAACCCTGTGTTTGCAGCTTGGGCTTTTTCTACTCTTTTTTTTTTTTTTTTAACTAGACACTATGGACTTTCTGTTACTCTAAAAGTTTTCTTTTAGAGAAGCAAACATACAAAGACTGTGCCTGAGCGAACATCTTAGTCCATTTCTGAACATCAGAAAAATGCTGTTAGGAAGGTTCACACCTCAAATGTAAAGGTCTCTAGCATAAAACTGGAGCACAGAAAAGCTAATTTTTCAAGAGCTGTATGCCATTGCTAAAAAAAACTGAGCTCTCAGAGTGTAAAAGTAGAGAGTAGATGAATTTCAGACTTGAGTCAAAGAATTTACTCATGTCATTGTCATCAGTGTCTGTTCTGGAAATGAGTCTTCAGTAAACAATCTAAGTTTCTACCTGCTTTGACCAATCTTCTAAATGATCCAGACTTGTAGCTTTGGTCTTCTTGTGTCAACAGAATTTCTTTCTGTGAAAAATTGTTTTTGCCACTTAAAACCAGAAGTGAACCCAGGTGATTTGTTCTTTGGAGAGAAGAAAAAGCCTCAGCAGTGTAGCTTATTACAAGCTGTTTTTTTTGTTGTTGTTGTTTGGTTGGTTTTTAGGAATGTAACTTAAAGAAAAAAAAAAAAGCTTATTATTTAACCTCTATCTTTTAGAAGACCATCTGAAATACCTCAGATATTCATAGCAGAGATTAAAAAAAAGGAAGTTTGTACTTATCATTTGAATGCTCCCAGTTGCCAAGATTGGCATTAAAAATTTTAAGGGTAAGATGAAAATTCAGATGAAAATTTCAAATGCTTGAAACTATGCCAGATGAGAGCTTGAACTCTCAGATGTATATACTGTCAGTTTCATTGCTGCATTATAAATGTGAGGTAATTTTTAGGTAAGGCACCATGGATTTTATCCTCAGTACTCCCACATTACTGCTTTTTGTTTGAATTTACATGTATATGAATCATTTTGATGACTTTTTGCATTTGAAGAAAGATGTGTCACACCAAAGATTGTACAGGGGTTTTGTTGTTTGTTTGCTTGTTTTGCATTTATTTTAAATCAGTGATCAAAAACACTCCTTTTCATCAAAGTATTGTTTCCTCATCTTGCAGTTTTCTTTGCTTGGTGAAGAGTCATGACAGTGTTTTAACAAAATCATATGAATAACTAAGTACATATTACTGATAATCTCTGTTTCCTGGATGTAATTTAGGCATCCCGCTGGCAGCCTGCTTTTACTGTCAGTCTATTTAGACTTGCCACATCTTTTGCGTGGGAATTGTATTAGCAGCATAAATAGCATTAATGAATACAGAAGTTTATTACTAACTGTTCTCTCCAAACTCTTTTGCATGGAATCTATAGTAAGTGTGCCTGGGGAATGTAAATCCTGCTTGAACACACTAACATGTTCTGGTGGCACAGTTGATACCTACTTTTTGAAATGGAAGTCCAAGCCCATTTTTTAAAAAGCATTCTGATTGATCTTGAATTCATTTAACTATACTTTTTCTCCTTAAAAATCATTAAAAGCAAAATCATCTGCTTTTCTGATAACAGAGTTTAATACTAGTTTTACTAAAACAATTCTGTTTTTTCATCGTATTTTCATCTTGCAATTTAAACAATCTGTTTTTCTCCAACCAAAGAAATTTTTGGACACCCATGAAGAGGTAGTGGAGGTCTGTGATAAGCTGATCAATATATGCATTATTAAAAGCAATGGACAGAATGCCATTATTGCTGTAGTGCTGATGACAAATACAGATTTTTAAATAAAGTGGTTTACTTGTTTTTTTGTCAGGTCATATATTATGAATGTTCGACTTCCTCTGTAGTCATCACAGAGTGTGGAAGAACTTCAGGAATTCAATGAAATTAGCCTGAAATAATTATCTGTAAATTAGACAGTCATTTAGGCTAATTCTGTTATCAATGATGGTCTTCTTATTTAGAGTTATATTTGTCGGAGCTTTAGATAGATTCTTTTTTTTTTAGGAATAGGAAATGTCATTTTTTGCAGACAATGATTTTTATTGGTAGAGTATATATATTTCACAAAAAAAAAAAAAAAAAAAGAATTGGAAAAGCTGGCTTCGTACAAAAAAAATATGGAATGGAATATTATGAAGTGAAAAGTCATCATTTTTAACACTATTCAGTGCTACTGCTTCAGTCTCTTTTTTTTTGTTATCTCCTTTTTTAATTTCTTGTACTGAAATGTATTTTAACTCACTTGATAGAAGTGTACAGATGAAAACTAGGGGAGGCAATGAGGACAGTAAGTTCTCACCACTACACTGCATGCTGATCTAAATCTTGGGATTTATAGATTGCGGTCCCATCCCTTAGGGTAAATGTAGGAAAGCATTTAATACATTGGCTCACTGTTTTCTATGGTAGACTCTTCCCATTTGTGATTAAAAGGAAAATACACAAAGTCAGAAATTTATCACTAGATCTTCTGTATCGTTTTGGGAAGTTATATGATTCCTGATCACACATTGTCCTTAGTTTGTTGCACAGAATAAGATGATGGAGGAATGTTTTGGAAATATAATGCCACCAGGTTTAGGTGTTCGGGTGATTTAGTCTTCAAGAAAAAGCAATGTATGCTGAAAAAAGGTATTTTGTCCTTTTCACTGTTACAAGCGCCTTTGCTAGGGCTGACCTAACTACAGCAACACTCCATACAGCAGTACTTCTCATCCCCAAATACATGGCTTAGAGCTGTTTCTGAGTTTTAAATATCATATCAGTTGTTGCAGTTCTGTATTCCCTTTCCTGGAATATCTGTGTCTCCTTTCTGCTCTCTCTCTCTGGGGGCAGACACAGACCTTTCTGTATGTGCCTCCCATGTACTGGTTGTACACATAAACATTTTTTAAAAATAATCTGTTTTCACCAATCTTTATAAAGCACAGTGTATCTTTTAGGTGGCATAATTGCAGTGTTTAAAGACCAATATGAGTATGGTCATCACTTTTAACATTGTCAGATGAGAAGGGAGCACACAGTGTACAAAGAAACATTTTAAGTTTTGCTACCTACTGGTTAACTTGAGCTGCAGCCATGCCACATCTAGTGGGAAAGCAGTTTTTTTCACAAGCACGAAAGCTGGTGAACACTGTAAATTTTTCCTGTTTAGAGGCATGGAAAAGCATTTTAAATTTGCTCTCTCTGTTGCACTGCATTAAAGAGTCATGTACATATTATAAAAAATTTTAAATCTGAAAATAAGAAGTAGAACTGCTTAACCAAGGAGTAACCTCACCGAGTTTCTGTGCAGCACAATGTCCAATGGTGTAGCTTTCTTGTTAATACACAGTATCTTTCTTAATTTGTGGAAATTAAGGTGTTGATTCTTACACGTCAACAACATTATTTATAATGTTTATCACAGTTATTAACCAAACAGTAGATTCCTTAGCAAATGTAATATGTGAAAGGATCCCAGTCCCACTGTGAAAGGATCCCAGTCCCACTGATATCTACTGCACAAAATAAATATTTCTGACAGTGTCGATTCCTTCAGGAAAAGCTCAGTTTGTTAAATAATTTTCACAATTCACAATTATGAATCCAAGAATAACAAAATCCCAGGGATTGAAAGGGACCTCAAGAGATCATTGAATCCAACCCCCCTGCTAAAGCAAGGTTGCACAAGTAGGATTTTCCAGACGGGTCTTGAACATCTCCAAAGAAGAAGACTCCACAACCTCTCTTGGCAGTCTGTTCCAGTGCATGGTCACCCTTACTGTAAAAAATGTTCTTCTGCATATTTTTGTGAAACTTTGTATATTCCAGTTATTGGCTATTGCTCCTTGTCCTATTGCTGAAAGGAGTCTGGCCTTGTCTGACTGCCACCTGAACTTAAAATATTTATAAACATTGATCAGATCCCCTCTTAGTCTTCTCAAGGCTGAACAGACCCATGTATCTCAGCCTTTCCTAATAATTGAGATGCCCCTCATCATCTTTGTCATCCCCAGCTTGACTCCTAGGAGATTGCTGTCTTTTTTGAACTGGGAAGCCCAGAATTGGACACAGTATTCCAGATGTGGCCTCCTCAGGGCAGAGTAGAGGGGGAAAACCACCTCCCATGACCTGCTCCAAACTGGGACACCCAGGTCCTTCCCTGCAGATGTCCTCTTCAGCAGGTCACCCCCTAACATGTATTTATGCATGTGGTTATTCCTCCCTAGGCACAAGACTCTACACTTGCTTTTGTTGAACCTCATCAAGTTCCTCTCTTCCCAGCTCTCCAGGCTGTCCAGGTCTCACTGAATGGCTGAGCAGCCTCTTGGTGTGACAGCCACTCCTCTCAGTTTTGTACCATCAGCAGACTTGCTGAGAAACTTGTGATCAGCTCTTGACCACTCAACAGAAAGTTTATTTAAATATTTGTAGCAGAATAATATAGTCATTTGCTAAAGTTTACCTTTCTGAAAAGTACTAAGAATATTTTACCTGGAACTGCTCATATGATAAACTGCAGCTATTATTCTTATTATTAGTTCTGTTAAGTATTGCTTTTACAGAGTATTTCATATTGAACGTAATTCAAAATCAATGAACTTTTTAGTATTGAATTTATAATTTTCATTAGTTTGCATAATAACCAAAATTTGGCTTAATACTTAACAGTATTGGTGGATTTATAATGGAAAAAATATATAATTTCAGTGTCGTAAAAAGTTTCTAATCTCTGGAGTCTCTTGGTATATGGCTCTCACTTTTGCACAATTACATTGTGTTATACTGCACTATAACTTTCTTCATGTTTTACCTCTCTACTACTTAAACAATATGCACTCAATATTGCTTCATAAAGAGAAATTATTGACATAAAATATTTAGATAATACAACATTGAAAACAGCATGCAAAAGAACCCGTATGATATGCAACCCACAGACGAGCTATCTGCATTTTTAGTGCAGCAAGCATCTTGGGTTCAGAATAATGGCGTTTTAAATTCTAAAAAAAAATAAAAAAAAATCCACGTCTCTGAGATTTGTATCCTTACTGTACCTAAGTGGAACGTTAAATACCAACCTTGGCAACCTTACTTATGGTCATTTTAAAGTCAGGGAATAGAAGAGTGATAGAAAAGGTGGAACTGTTGCTGGAGGAAGAAAAATGCTAATAGGAAAGAAGGGAAGAAAACAAAAAAGGAGACATTTCTACTTGTTCATGCCTACATTTAGGCTGGACTGTATTTCCAGACTTTCACTGTTGCCTCAGTTCTACTTTTCAGAAATCTCAGATCATGTAGTATGGGAAGAACTGAATCTACAGTGTTACTGGTAGAGAAGACTGCAATGTAATAATGTAATATGTAGAATTTTTTTTAGGTTTCTTAGAATTGATTGTTAGGTGTTAGCATGGCAATATCCATAGGTTTTTTTTCTCTCCTTGTGATATAACTTTCCAGCAGCTGTTGTGAATCACATTGGGTTTTCCCTCATATTCATGAAATCTCGCTTTCAGGAAGCATTATTTAAGCTGATATAGTATGGAGCCAGCGAAAGCTTTGCTACTTGCAGCTAAGTTTTGATGCTGACTGTGATGTTAACCAGCAAAAAGAAAGTACTCTCTCACAGTGGATAATCTGATGTGCATCCTTGGGTACTGTGCAACATGCTGCCAACATTAGCTCTTTTGAATACAATATACAGTGAGTGGAATTTCAGGCTAAGTAAGGCTTTGTTACATTTTTGGCAGCTTCTTCTACATGTGGAAGCTGATGTTTAAAGTTCTGTTCTTTAATTGACCAAAAAGAACAATAAAAGGGGTAGCACCTAGTATTTCCGTGTATACCCATTTGCAATATTTTTGTTTTTTTTCTCACAGACTTTCAAGAGGGAGCTGAAAACAAAAGAACCTGTCATCATGAGTGCACTTGAGACTGTGCGACTCTTCCTGGCAGATCAGCCAGTGGAGGGACTGGAGAAGGTCTATCCAGAATCAAGAGGTAACTGAAGAGATAGCTGCTAGAAAGATCATTGATGATCAGTGATGATTAAATAAATTCTGCCAGCCACTGTGAGAGCATTCCTTTTACACTCAAGCTCAATCTCAGTATTCAGAAACTGAGCTAAAAATACAGATGGAAGAAACCCTTACTGATGTTTTTGAACTGTGTGGAACTAAATAGACATGCATATTTATAAGTAGATATTGAAACTGGCTTTTAATCTTCTGGATGTATCTAGAACTGTAGTCCCATTTGATATCTGAAAGCTACAGTTCAAACTTGAATTCAACTTGTAGTCTAAGTATTTCAGAACTATGTCATTTGTTTAGACAATGATCATGTATGAAACAGAACAAGAGAAATCAGTACAGCAAAGCCCGCAAATCCACTCAGTTGCAGTGATTCACAGTGATTAATATGTATGTATGTGCAGGACTACTTCATTGAATCAGGATACAGACAGGTGTAGCTAGAAGTTTTAAATGCCATTGCATATGTAAATGTGTGGGTTTTTTATCAATATTGGGGAAAAATGAATTTGAGAGCTTTACAAATAAAAACACATATAAAATAAATTTAATTTGTTATTGGTTACGAATAGTTTCTAAGCGAGCTTTGAACTTTTTAGGCTTACCAAGATGGCAGGGTTTTTTTTGTTTTTTTGTTTTTTTGTTTTTGTACAAGAGTACATCCTAAAAGTCTCTCAACTTTTATATTTAGAGCTATCACCTGAGGAGAGGGCCCAGAATGTCACTAAAGTTCTGCGAAGGCAAGCAGATGATGTCAGAACTGAGTGGGATAAGCTAAATCTACGTTCTGCTGATTGGCAAAAGAAGATAGATGATGCTCTTGAAAGACTGCAGGGCCTTCAGGAGGCAATGGATGAACTGGACCTGAAACTGCGCCAGGCTGAAGCGTTCAAGGGATCCTGGCAGCCAGTGGGAGATCTGCTGATTGACTCTCTGCAGGATCACTTAGAAAAAGTCAAGGTATGTGTTGTTAAATAAGTATTTTTGAATATGAAATGATCGGCTAGGTCATCAGGAATTAACTTGTAAAATGAGAAGTGGGTTGCTTTGTATCATAGTGATGTACTTTTTTTCTTTTTAAAGGTTTTTTTTTTTGTTTTTTTTTTTCTTTTTTTAATTGCTGCAATTAAAACAAAGTGGAACCAACACTGAGAGTACATATTGCTAATGCATATGAAAGTGCTCTGCAGGAATGTGTGAATATCCTCAGCACATTTAATTCTTAATTCGGGAAATGCAGAGTTAGCATTGAAGACAACAAAATACAGTAGATAGGAGAATATATGAGGAAGGTAAAAACTAATTCTGTTGTTTATTATAGTTTTGTAAGCATGTTAAGAGCATAATTGCATCTGTTCTTATAGAGCTGAAATAATTTAAAATATATGGTTTTGCTGTTTTTTGTCATGATGGTGGCATTTGCTATCTGTCTTATTTTATAAGTAGACTCCACAACTAAGATAGTTTGAAAACAAAAGAACTGCTTGGAAAAAAAAAGTATGATTATTTTCAGTAATAGTGCTTACAGCTTTTAAAGTTTGATTCAGAAAATCACCACTTACTGAAAAACTCATAAGGATTTGTCCTTTTTCTTCATGACTGACAGGGCCAGGCTTTATAAATACTACTGGATTCCTTCATCTAGAGTGCAATAGAGGCGGTTGCCATTTTGATAAGAACAAAGTGCCTCTGTTCCAGTCTCATAAATGGGAATCATTCGTCATTTTGAAAGAGACCTGAGCTGACTGTTATTTTCTCTTCTAGAACATTAGGATCTAAGAAAGAAGAAATGGAATGACTAATGACATGAAAAAAAAATGCCTTTAAAAATCAAATGTAGTTTTCAAAAAGTAAAAAATTAGAATTATCCTTAAGTTTTAATGATATAGAAGGTTTAATGAGTATCCTGTATGAATATTGTGCAAGACAAAGAAAGTACACAGGAGCTGATGGGCAGTTGGCTGAATGATTTGTTTTTCTTCAGCTAAACTCATAAATGAACAGAAGAGATCTATTTATAAATTCTCAGAATGTGTCATCTATTATACCCATAGATTCATTTTTTAATCTCTTGTATTGCTAGAAAACAAAGCAAGTTACTTAATTCTAAAGCTGTGACCATAAAGCTTCAACTTTGTAATTACAGTGCAGAATCCTACTACAGTTCAGTCCTGGAGGACAGAATAGAATTTCAATAACAGCCTTCATAAAATAGGACTCCTAAAGCTTATGAAAATCTTGAGGTACTTTCTCTCAGTGGACACCATTGTTTGCTCTGAGGTGTTAGTATTAGGCAGAAACAAAAAATTCTGCTTTAAGATTTAAAATCAGATGTTACCATCTACACTCTGATTCCATCTCATTTGTACCATATTTACTTAAAATATTTTTTTCATGGGCTATTTTAAATCCATAAAAACATCAGGCAAACAGTAAATGAAAAAATGGGATATTCATATCCTTGCATGCTGTACTTCTTCATATCATCTATGACAATTAGAGAGTACTCAACTGGTACTGCACTCTCAACAGCTTCTAAATGATAATAATTAGTACTAGATAGGTAATGTAGGAACATAGTAGGGCAACAGTTGAATGATATTAACTCTGTGACTACTACAGTTATTGTTCCCCAAAGCGCTGTCTTGAATGCATTCATTACTCTAATGAAATAAAATAATAATAACAATTCCAACACAGATCCTGAAGATAGATGCATATACTCACTTGGCAATGTAAGCATGTTTGTGATAGGAATAACCATCAAGAAAGCTACAATTGTGCCTGCCATTTAAATTGTGCTTTTAAATTAACAAATTTATGTTTTGCATCAGTTGTTCATATTTATGACATCTTTTCTTTTGTTAGAGTGAAATCTGGTTTTGAAAAGTCATAAGTCAGCAGTGATAAATTATTATGCAACTCTAAAACAGAGTATTTAAATTATTTAAATTTTTCTAGTTTGTATTTGCTACATGCAAGCTAACTAGGCAATAGAAACTTTAATCTTGGTTCTTCACATTCTTAGTGCATCTAAGTGTACAAGTATTTAAATATACTCACAGCCATAGCTCTAATTTATGGCTTTAAATTTTTCAAAGCCTGGAAGAGAGGGTTTAGTTAAAGAGCATGCATTACCTGTGACAGTAGCCACAGCAAGAAATGTCATTTTTTTTTCTGTATTTTTTATACTCATTTCAGACTATTTTTATATAGACATATTTGTCAAGTAAATTCATTTCTGATTGTGCCCTGTCTTGATAAGTTTAGATATTACCTTCTCAATACCTTTCTACAAAATGTAGTGGATATTTGTATCCTCCATAAGACTTTAATAACTACACAAAAAGTCAAGATTTCAGTAACAGCATTACATTCATAGTTATTTGGAGAATAACATAAAGGAGAATTGCTGTATTGAGAGGAAAATCAAGATACTGAAAGAATTGTTAGTCTGATGCCTGAAAGTCTTAGTAAGATTAGGAAAGCTAATATGGAAACATTCATGAAAATAGTCTGTAGAAGTGAGTCAAAGCAATAGTCAAATGAGCAACAGTGTCTGCTTTGGCTCTGCTGTAGAAGTGAGCTCCTAGTCTAAAGTAGAGGTCTTTCAGTGACGACTGAAGGAACAAGAGAGATTTCTGGTAGAGGGACAAGTGGAAGGAGAGGAAAGTGAGCTCCAAACTGCACAGCACTGAGTTGATTCCATCTTAGCTTGCTCTTTCTGACTACATATCCAGTCTTTGGCTCCAAAACTCTACTAGTCTCCCAAAGTACCATACATGTTTAAGAATGGAAAATAAGTTAA
The DNA here is from genome assembly GCF_987193195.1 of Phasianus colchicus. Lineage (NCBI taxonomy): Eukaryota > Metazoa > Chordata > Aves > Galliformes > Phasianidae > Phasianus > Phasianus colchicus. The sequence goes on from NC_143436.1 coordinate 116,934,771, forward strand.
AAACTATTGTATAATTTCTAATGTACAGTTCTAAAATGTGCTTTATTATTTGTGAGGATCACTGAGGATCATTGAGAAACCTGCCTCAAATCTGCAGGAGATTGTAGTTGCCTTTGATATCTCCTGTTTGGTCTGCACATGGGAAGCTGGATTAACACAGACCTGATTACTGCTGTTTTCATCTTGATGCTTGCTTTCTTCTTAGTAATTGATTTTCTTAATGTTTAAACACTTTTGCTTTGCAGAAGTTTGGGTTAAAAAGCTAAGTTTGCTGAAGAAAACAGAGTTTATATGATCTTCTGTTAAAGCTATTTTTAAACAACAAAGATTTCTCATTGTAAATGATATTATCAGTCAAACATTATCAAACTAACATATATTACATTTCTCATCTTTGCTATTTTTTTATGATGTGTTTTTTAATGACAATGACTGATGATATTACAGTGCAAGGTAAAATACCTATTACCTTCTATACATCTAAACACCTCAAATATCTTCTGAGCAGATCTTAATATTGGTCACATAGGCTACTGTGATTGCATTTCTTGTGAATCATTCTCATGATGGAGATCGCAGAAGCCTTCTTAAACCTAAGCTGATAAATAGCTTCCTAGAGAATAAGTTTCCCTAGTGCCATTTGTCACTGTTCTCTTTAGTCTTAGATGCTGGAGCTATTAAGATCATGGTGTGATGTCAACTCGCACAGAATAACTAGTCCTTGATCAGCATTACTGCCTTATTATCACAGATCCTGGGTCTGTATTAATGTAACAACTGGTATTTGGATCTAGTTCTGAGGACAGGTGATCAATAGTTTGATACTTCCATACAATAATGCAACTTAGGCTACAGACCATCAATAATCAACATAAATTCACAGCTCTGTTCTTCTCTGTCCTCTGTTAGTCTCCTTTTTTTTCTTCTCACAGATAGGTGATCTGTGGACTGAAAAGCAACTTAATAACACACGTTCTTTCTCTCACTCTTCCAAGCGTGTCTTTCTGTCCACTAAATTTAAATTGTCATTTGGGCATCTCAAACTCAGCTCAAGCCCAAATTAATCCATTAATTGTCCCCTAGTATCCATTGGCTGATCATTTTGATTGTAGGTCAGGTTGTTTTTCGGATTTTACTTATTTCTGCAACAGATTCAACACGTGCTTTCTTCTCACAGTAAATAGCTCATTTTCTCCAGTATGCCTGTAACACTTAATGCCACATCAGACTACAGCACAGGTTTTATATTAAGCTTTTCCAAGTTGTGATACATACAATTATACCTGTCTCATCCATTCAGTATCCTTTCCATGAATTGGCAACAGAGCCACTTTTTCTCTCTCCCCAAAAGATGTTCCTCTCCTCTGGTAACAAACAAAAGCTTGATAATGGTTATGCTATTATTAGTGTGCAGCAGTAATTACCTGCCATACCAGTACCTTCTCACTGACTCGTTGTGTGTAGTCAGCTGATGAGAAATACCAGCAGCAGTGAATGCTGTTGATTTTTAAGGGAACCCTGATGACATTTTGGATTTTGATACTTTCAGACTCTGAAAAATTATCTGAAAACTCAAAGCTACTCTTTTGGGATGCTGTGCCCAGAATTTTGTGACTAAAAAAGTTGATATAATTTTAGTGTTGCAGTTTGTCTCTCGTTAAAAGTAGTTCAACTCCTCCAACATGCTTGAGAGCACAATGCAAAGTGCTTTCTCATGTCTTAGTGATATCTGCTTCATCACTGACAGCATGGAACATATCCAGGTCAGTTTCCTGTCATACGTAATAAGTGAACAGCAGAGCCTTTGGACTCTGAATTTCTTTCAACCACTTGGATGTAAACAAAATGTAGCTCCTCTTGTTCTAGGCAGAAGCGTGGTTTAAAAAGCACAGCCACCAATTAAGAGCTGAGTTGCGTATCCCTATTTTCAGTAACTCCATACTATTAGAGACCAATTTGTTCTCCTTTATTGACAAATGAAGAGGGTGCCATGATTCAATATGGAAATTGTTAACAGTAAAAAGCAGAGCAGAATTTAGTGCTGTAGGCCTTTTATTTTCTTGTGAGCAGTTTTCATGCAAGTCTGAATCTTGCTCCTTAAGAACTGGTTGTAGTTGTTGCGGTTTCACTTCTACAGCTATGGACATAACACAAGGAACTTTGCATATACTTTATGAATTTTAATATCTTTAACGTAAGTGCATCCATAGAGTTTGTGAGTATTTCTTTTTAATCATTTTTTCTCACAACCCATGCCACAATTTTTGCTATTTTTCTGCTAAATTGTGAAACAAAAAACCATGAGATATTCACATGAGCACTGTATAAGTAGCTATTCTTTTCTGAAATACATGCTGTTTATTTCAGGCTTTCTTCAGCATAATTGCCAGTTGTTGCTGCTGACTAATATTCGCTGGAAAATGTTCGGCCTAAAACTTCTTTCTAATTACAAACGGAACAGTCTGCATTGATCTGCTCATCATCTACTCCAAAATGACTTTCTCCGTGCTCTCAGTCCTTTTGTCCCTAGGCGTCTCTTCTCCAAATGCAATCAAAAGTAAAATAACCCCCAAAAATAATCAGCTAAATTTAAGTTGTGTTCATATGTGGCCATAGGAAGAATAGAAGTAGATTTCACAAGGTTAAAATACCACTTTCTTATAAGCACTCTCATACTGAAGCAGCAACCTGAACTAGTGGACCTTGAATGATCATAGAGAGTTCTTCATTAAGAAGAAAAAATAAATCATCTTGTATTGCTCTGTACTTCATTCTGGTACAGTTCAGATGCTGCTTTGCCAAAAAGACATATTTTGAGAAAGTGGACTCTTGCTAGATATTAATAGCAGCCCTAGATCCATTAAATTTTGGTCAGATTGTAAAGTGATGCCTGCGTTCCTGTTAATTTTATGCCGAGATAAAATTAAGTGAGCCAGTAGAGATCATGCAATCCAGTCTCTAAAGTAAAATTACTTTATTATACATGCTGCACATTTTGAGATATTTGTAATTATTTCCCTACTTTAATGCTAGATGCAATATTCTACTTTTTTTTTTTTTCTCTTTTTTTTTTTATTTTTTTTTTCCCCTTAACTTGCCTGGTATTTTGCACAAACTCACTTTTGTTCCACATGACAATTTTCACATCACCCAGACAGCTTCCTACATTTCTTCACTTTTTTTTTTTTTTTTTTTTTTAATTGTGCACCACTGTTGTCATTCCTGTTATAGACATTTGAAGGGAAAATCTCTGTTGAGTAGAGTTTACAGCCAGTAAGTCTTAAGTAAGCCCTTAAATACTATTTCCACAATTTCAATAGTCATAGGCTAGAACATATTTTGACTATTAAAGTATTACTCCCCACTATAGATATTATATTCTTAAAAACACCAAAATAACAAAATATCCCCTACACGAAGTATTAGGATATGGTCTGAGGTTTGGTTAAGTCCTATTGATTTGTTTGTCTATCTGAAAGATGACAGCATCCTTTGGCTGACAGATAAATAGGAAAATATGATGCCTGCCATGTGGGAGATGAGAGTGTTAAGGTTTCCTTCAGGCTACAACTGAAGTAATAACTGTTACAGATGCTACTTGTGTTTTCATTCTGTGATAGAATCATGCAGTGATTATTTCTGATGTCTCCTTAGACCGCTTTGAAATGCATATACTTTTTTTCAGTTTAATTTGAACTCCAGCTGCCTGACACCAAAGTCTATAATCAATTGGAATTACATTGTCCTACTTGCTTTATTAAGTCTCTTAATAAGTTCTGTGCTGTATTCTGTGATTTTTAAGAAACAGTTCATACAAAGTAGCCATTTCCTAATTCATTTGCAGCATTCCATAACTCCCCCAAATTGTCACTGGATGGAGTAGTGATCCTCTCTACAAACAAATTTTGTAATTGCAAAATATTTGTAGACTAGAGATATTTTCTAAGTAAGTTCCTTTTAAAGGAGGAGAGATTGTATGGCATTTTAGAAGACTTCATAGTTTTAACTGTAAAATAAACAAAAACAAATTTCACGAAATATCAAAATGGCCACCAGTTGTACCAGAGAAGGTTTAGGTTAGACATAAGGAAAAACTTTTTCTCCCAGAGAGTGGTCAGGCACTGGAATGGCCTGCCCAGAGAGGTGGTGGAGTCGCCATCCCTGGCAGTGTTCAAGAGGTATCTGGATGAAGAGCTGTGAGATCTGGTTTAGAGGCTTGTGGTAGCAATGGTGATGGGAGGACAGTTGGAGTAGATGATCTTGCAGGTCCTTCCCAACCTTGTGATTCTATGATTCTATGAAAAAAATATTTAAGGCTAGTATAAAATAGAACATCAGTAGTATTTATCAGAATATAATAAACTATTTTAAAATAAACTTAAATCTCACTTATATCTGATTTAAACTCATTGGAAAACCTTGACATCCTACACATGTCCCTATTTTTATTGAGGAATATTTTTGTGTATTTTAAACTTCACTGCATTTGCTATGATGAACTTGATGTTTGTTCATTTTTTTTTAAATAGAATGAACTTTCAGGATGCTGTAAAACACCAAAGACTCTTCACTTAATCACATTGCCTAATTGTCTGTACAGCCTGGTATGAAGTTTTATCTTTTTAAAGCACAGCTTTACATAACAGAGAATTTAGTAGGTTTGTTTGGTTGACAGTATTGGAGACAAATTTAGTTTCCTAAGGTTTGTTTCAAATATGATTTTGTGTTAAAAGCTGTGGAGTGTTTCATCAGGTAGTTGTACCAGTTTATGTTAGTTCTGCTATAGTTCTCAGTTTGTAGGGAGTGGAAGTTAATCGACTGTGTTTTGTGGTCTTTTAGTCTCATTTTAACAGCTTGTGAATTTATTTTCTCACGTGAAAAATGTAATCACAAATGGTTATTTAATATTATAAAAGTCACATTTTTGTAACTGGTACAAGCTTAATATAAATGTCTCATCTGTTTTATTTTGTTGCTCTGAATTCAGTCACAAAAGATAGGAGAGTTTGCTATAATGATAAGTAAGGCAATGAATAAATAAATTCATTTTAAATGTGTAAAGCAAACCATCATTCCTTCTGCAGAGTCCTTTTGCAATAAAAAGCTATCCCTTTCTTATCTCTTCTGATTTAGGTGCTACTACTTTAATTATACTGAATGTTTTATGGAAACTAAATTATATAATTTTTACCATATTGCTCTACCTATTTTAATGAGCAATATCCCAATACAATATCCTTTCTTTTTCTTTCCTTTTTTTTTTTTTTCCCCCCTTACATAAGATAGGCATGGAAATGATGGGTTGGCAGAGAATTAAAATCTTAGAATAGTCTTATAAAATTAAGACTGTTCTTGACTATTCTTGACCAAGAAACAGTAACATCATTAAAGATACAAAAACAGTGATGTTGCTTTGCTATAAAGAAACAAACAAAAAATGAGTATTCTTTAATTAATTTTTTTGAGAATGACAAGCGTAAGCCACAGTGCCTTGGAACTAAGGAGTGTGTTAGGAAGGAACTGGCGCCTGGGCTCCAGCTGCAGCAGATTTCACTTGATCAGTTTCACTCTTCACATGCGTACATTTGCATCTTATGCAGTCTAGCTAGAGTTGAAAACAAAAACTATTCAGGAAGGACTCTTTGAAATCAAGTCTGCTGGTAATTGTGAAAGATAAGAGACTGATGTTCAGCTGAAAGGAGAATGAAAAGAAGCAGATTTACAGAGAAGCTTAAAGACAATGATATGATGCATTTCAAATGAAGCATTTCCTATCCTTTTTTAATCGTATTTTTGCATCGTCATTTTGTGAGCATTGGTGAGAAATGCTTGTATCTGTTGGTTGATAAAAGGGAAGCTGTAATATTCCCTACAGTACAGAGGCCTTTACACAATTCGAGTCTTTTAGCATTCATACAGATTTTTCTTGCATCTTCAGATCAAACATCTATACCAGTGCTTGTGAGTATGTCTGTGTATCTGTATAATGGCGTGTGTATGCAACAGTTGAAAACCATCTTCCAAAGTTCTCTACATATAGATTATCACTGTACATACCTTGCCTAATCTGTTGCAGAATTAACTTCAATCTTACTGATATTTCCATGTGTTGTATCCTAATGAAAAGTATCTTGTTTTTTTGAATGACTTTTTCTTGCATTCACTTAGAATAGGTATCTTAATATGTAGCTTTTTGTATGGAAAATATGAATTTTCTTATGTGAAAGGGAAGTATTATTCGACCAAAATAAATAGTTTTGGATAAAATATACATCCCCAAATTAATGTGCGTAAGTGCATCAATCAATGCAGTTGTTAATAGAAACAGCTGGCTATTTTCTCTTTGACTTAGGGCCCTTGGGCTAACTAATGTAAACTTTTTCCTTGATGTTAACTGTAGAAAAGATCCTGAGCTCTAAAGAAGCAAAAAAGCCACCAGTAAAAACCATAAATCTTTTCTACCTGCAGCCTACTTTGGTAGAACAAGCTATTATTAGCACAACAGTTTTCATTTAGACTTGAATTTTGCCTCGCATGAACTCACCCTACTGATTTCACTGGGAACTCAACGTGCACATCTGCAGGCAGAATTTGACTTTTTAAGTATTGGTAATCTCTGATCTCGATTTCTGATAGCCTGCTGAGAGAAGTGACTAATACATGTATAAAGACTTGTCTGCCTTTTTATGCCTCTCAAGTTCAGAATCGAGGTCAGACCAGAACATTTTTAAGAGATTGCTCTTTATCAGTTTATCAGAATAAGAATGGGCCTTGATCTTTTAGAAGTAGAATTAAGCACTGACGTTCCAGACCCAAAGTGGCACAGATAATGTACGCAGGACCTCTTGTGTTTATCAGAGCGTTTTATTTTATCCCATTTGCCATATAAACACAGCACATATAGCCACTGATCTGATAATCAAGTATTAACATTTCGGGACTTGACATTAGATTGGATATGCTCTGTGATTCTTCTTCTCTTCTCTTCTCTTCTCTTCTCTTCTCTTCTCTTCTCTTCTCTTCTCTTCTCTTCTCTTCTCTTCTCTTCTCTTCTCTTCTCTTCTCTTCTCTTCTCTTCTCTTCTCTTCTCTTCTCTTCTCTTCTCTTCTCTTCTCTTCTCTTCTCTTCTCTTCTCTTCTCTTCTCTTCTCTTCTCTTCTCTTCTCTTCTCTTCTCTTCTCTTCTCTTCTCTTCTCTTCTCTTCTCTTCTCTTCTCTTCTCTTCTCTTCTCTTCTCTTCTCTTCTCTTCTCTTCTCTTCTCTTCTCTTCTCTTCTCTTCTCTTCTCTTCTCTTCTCTTCTCTTCTCTTCTCTTCTCTTCTCTTCTCTTCTCTTCTCTTCTCTTCTCTTCTCTTCCCTTCCCCTTCCCCTTCCCCTTCCCCTTCCCCTTCCCCTTCCCCTTCCCCTTCCCCTTCCCCTTCCCCTTCCCCTTCCCCTTCCCCTTCCCCTTCCCCTTCCCCTTCCCCTTCCCCTTCCCCTTCCCCTTCCCCTTCCCCTTCCCCTTCCCCTTCCCCTTCCCCTTCCCCTTCCCCTTCCCCTTCCCCTTCCCCATGTAAACACTGACCAAAGAAGAGGAAAAAAGTTACAATATCAGTAACATTATTTTCTTTCTACTGAAGGACCATTTTATTTAGACTTCCCTAACTCAGTGTGGCTCAGGGAAGAGGATGGGTAAAGGGAGGAAAGGTATCTTCAAGCAGCAAGTGTAACAGAACTCCTGTGTCCTACTGATGAACCACATTTCATCTGCTGTGGACACATTTCCAAGTAGAGAAAAGAACATACTGGAATTAATATAACCAGAGCCAAATTCTGTGAGAGACATGAGGAAAGAACAGGGGTAAGGGATGCTAGAAGTGCAATTTAATGCTGCCTGCTTTCTGTGAGGAGGATTATTTTTTTTTCCTTGAAGAGGTCTACCAGCATTGTTTCTAATGAAATCTTTGCTTGAAGGCATTAGTTATCCTATTCCCATCACAACTGTGGACGATAAGGATGTACTAAGGTGTTGTACCTACCAAATATCCAGATTCTGTAATGATAATTTTACTATGACATTGGTAAATCAATGAGCAGAATAAAATCAATTTATCAAGCTCATACACTGGTACACAGTAGAGATTTAGGCACTGCTTGAAGCGGAGAATACAATGAATGTTAGATTGCCTGGGATGTTTATCAGTGACATGCAGCACTGTAATTTTCTCATTTTAATGTTTATGTATTTAAAGCCTAATAGAATTTTATTTCATTTTTTCATCCAAGGTTAACCCATAATAAGCCCTGATAATTGCTACTTAGTGCTCCTACAGTGCTTCTCATGTTCCAGCTAGTGCGACTTAATCTTCTCAGCTTCTTTCTGGGACTGTAATAGAAGTAGTATTATCCCCAATTTACAAATATGGCAATTGAATCAGTGAAACTAATTTGTCCAGACAGCAATGCAGCTCAAATTATTTTTATTCTCTTAGGCTTTTACCTGCAAATTGTTTTATTTTAGTACAGTTAAATTGTCTGGAGGATTAAGAATGACAATTTTCATCAGCATCAGCTGGAGCCACAGACTGTTCTCCCTGCAGATGTGGCAATGCAACCTCCCATCCAAAAGGGTTTCAGCCTGAATGTCCAGGAAGCCACTGCTTTAAACTCTTGGACCTATTTCTTTTCTTTCTTTGTCTTTCTTAGTATTTTGTTTAAGCATTCTTTTTTCCTACATTAGCCTAAAAAGTAGATTGTTCTAGCTTACATTCTACTAAAATCTAGCTTTAGAATTTAATTCCCTTCTCTGGCATTATTGAGGATGTTCTCACTAGAATAAAGAATTCCAGGAATTTCCATTTCAACGTTTTGACTTGGAGTTTCACCAAGTTACAACATTAATTCAAGAAATGGAAAATATAGCTTTCACCAAAGCACTTCATTCTGTCTGATCTGCACTCTTATGGAGGTTAAAGATTGGATGGACTTTTAATAACACCTTTTGGCAGTAAGCTGTGTGAAACACTTTGTGCTCCTTGCTAAAAGTAGTCTGTATATACTTTTTATTAGAGAAGAGGGGAAGAGGATTTGAAGCTTCTGATGTGAATTGTTTAAATGTTAATTGTGTGTAAGAATACAGTCCATGTCTTAATAGTGTCTAAACTGGCTATTGTATGGCCATGCCGGAAATCCACATTTTTCTTCCTGAGCTTTGCAGTGCAAGGCCTGCCTACTGATGTCTAGAAGCTGGAGGTGGTTTGTAAAATCATGATACAGCTGCTGTAACCTGTTATAAGCTGCTTTCTTTTTTTTCTTTTCTTTTTTTTTTTTCTGTCTCTTAAATACTATATTTACCTTTAAAATAGCATGCTGCCTTACAGCACAATAGGGATTTACTTTGTAGTAGCTGTTTTGTCAGGGCAAAGAGAATTCCTGTGAGCCTCTGTTGCCTGAAAGAGCTTTAGGTAAGGAACGTGGGTTATTCAACCCTCTATGTTTGCTTATGTTTAATATACTCATACGTTGTTTACCAGTAAACTAGTAAAGGCTGGTGAAATGTTATTAATAGTTTAAAAGTGTGTTTGACAGAACCTCAAGGACCTGAGCATGTACAGCTTTTCAAGTGATTTTAGTGTTAATGGCGCTGAATGAAATCATACTGTAGGAAAAAAATCCTTCGTAAAAATTTCTACATTTTTGCAGTGTTCTCCATGCAGCGTGTCTTAGACTTTCAGATTACACTTGGAAATGCTTCAGGCTTCTCACATTTCCTAGGCACTCCATCTCATGATTGCCATATTGGCTTCTTGGTCACAGAGTTACAGCATTACTGGCTTCGATTGTGTGAAAAAACGGAACAGAACTGCTAACAGACACTTTGCCATGTCATGCCTATAGTTTTAACAGCACACATTATTAGCTAAACTCACTTATTTACTTTCACTCTCCATGGTGGAAAACAATGTTTCAGAATAAATGACAAGTCGTAATTGTCATTTATTTGACAATATGGATTGTCTCTGTTCGGGGGTTGCAAAACTGCATATCAGCTGTTGATTAAAAGGTAAGAGTTTGTAGCAGCCCTGATCTTTACAAAAGGATATGTTTCATGATAGATCTATACATATACATTTCTTTTTATTAAATTAGACATACTAATCATATAATAAACTAGCTGAAAAATACAGCTGGAAGTGACCTTCAAACATCACAGAATCACAGAACTGTAGGGGTAGGGAGGGACCTTTGGTGATCATCAAGTCCAACCCCTTGCTAAAGTGGATTCCCTACAATTGAGAAGGATCACCAAGTCCAACTGTGTGACCACTTCAGGGCTAAACTAAAGTTAAAGTATACTACTGAGGGCTTTGACCAGATGCTTCCTGAGCACTGACAAACATAGAGCACCAACCACTTTGCCAGGAAGTCTTTTCCAGTGTTTTCCTTCTCACTCTCACAGTAAAGAGATCTTTCTTGATATTATTCTGAATGTCCTCTGGCTTTTTCGTTTTAAAAATTTAGAAAATCAATACACAGTATTTGTTATTTATTTATTATATTCAAATTTTCATATTCTTACTAAAGGGCATTTGATTTTCTTTCTCCCCTTATGTGTTTTATTTCAACTGTTTTTATCCCTGAAAAGGATTTATATTCTACTCTGGTGCATTCTTGCTTGGTCACTTCTCAGTTTATAACAACAATATATGGAATGGAAAATCAGATCAGCCAAAATCCATTTTGTTTCAACAGTGTGGGTCCCCAGGAGCGCTAGAATCAAATAAAAATACAGTGTGAATTTAAAAGAAAGCTAAGTGCAGCAAATTGGACTAGCAGCTGACAATCTCAGGTTTCATTAAAATTTGAATCAGTATAAACTAAACCTATCAGAAAGGAAGCTGATTCATTTTTAATTAAAAAAAAAAAAAAAATAGAAGACTGTTAACTGTCCCAGGTATGATGTTATGATGTGAGAGTTTGTTCCAACTTTAACTGCTTTAAATACAAGCCTGAAAATGTATACTGCTTCATGGATATTTCTTTGCTTGACCCGTAATGGAGCTCAGGCAGAAAAATGTCAGTGCTGGAACCTCCTGTGGGTGAGGTATTTGAGGACTTCACCTCACTATGCAAGAGGATGCTGCTCTGATTTAGCTGCAGCTGGCATAAAACCCCCATAGACCACAAATGCATTTGACACCTGAGAACTTCCCCTCCCTAAGCCATCTCATATGTTCAGCACATTGCCAGATAACCTTTTCTGTCTTTTTTGCTGGTTATGAAAACAGGGGATTAGCACAGACTAGTGCTAATGGGACACACTTCTGTATGAGTGAACTCATTGAGAAAATCAGTGAAAGTGTATATTGTCTTCTGAAGTCTTGCATGTACTATCTTCAGGAGGAACTGTCCTCAGAATTGATTCTGACTTCCCACGTTGTGCTCAGAGCAAACCTGCGTAATTGTGTACGTGTCTCACAGAGATTTTCCTAAACATAAGTTGAAGTGTTGTTAAGGCCTTTCAATAGGCAAAAGTAACAAACAAACAAAAAAAAGTAAATCTATTCCCAAGCTATATTTTATTGCTTAAGTATTTTAGATAAGTAGGAGTCTGTAAGAATAGTGGCTGGATTTGAAAATCATAATCAAAAATCTCAATTACTTGTTTCAACTTTGTGATTCAATGATTGTGTAATGATTGCAAGTAAGAACTTAGATGGTCTCTGTTTACTGAGTATAATTTTTAAAACAAATGCAGCTAAACTCAGTGCTACTGAGATATACATGAGAATATGAGTTAGTTTGTACATGCTGTTGTGTTCCTTTTATAGATGTGGTGAATGTTGAGCAAGTATGATTTCTTGCTTACAATACAGCAGCTTAGTTGCAGTCTGTTCTGACAAGGCACTGAGGTTCTCTTTTCTGGACCACATTCAAGCTTATATGATAGCCATTGAGATCAGTAGGAATCACTTCAGTAAGAGAAAAAACAATTTTAATGAAGCACTACCAATTTATAGTAGCAAAAAATAAATAAAATCCAGCTTCTATTTTACTTCAGTTTTTCTATTTGCATGAGGAATGAGTCTTGTTCTGGGAATATCCTTCCTCTTTAGGGTGTATTTTCCAAGTGGCATAGAGGAAATTAGTCACACTATTCCCTTAACTCAAGGGGGCCAGAAGTTACAGGCTCCTGATTTAATTTTGGTTGGATTTGTGACTTCTGTGTTTAGCTTGTTATCAGCTGTTGCACATGTGGCTGAGGGAGAAAGAGGTTAAAAAATTGAAAACGTGCACTGTATAATCAATATTCCTTTCTGAATTTTCAGTTTTGATTTCTGTGATGGGAACTCCCTGATGCTAGCAGAGAATATGATATCTCTATTGTGATTGAAATGAGCTCATTCACTGTATATTTCCTCTGCTACTGAAATGATGCGTGAATTTCCTTTCATAGTTTCAAGGAACCGATTTATGAACACTAAACAAAAACATATATTTTGCATTATCCTGACAAAAGGGATCTCCAGTTGATGTGGTCTGTAAGTGTAAAGATGTAGACTATCTTTAGCTCCCTTCTGAACATTCAGCAGCTTCTAAAGAGGAAGTCTGTATGTTAGGGACCACTAAAATGGAAATAGAATGGAAAGCAAACAAACAAAAATCTCACAAAAGAACGGTATGAAATGTCAAGTATGGAAGGAAGGACATTTAAAATAAAATTATATTTCAACAAATCACCAAATCTTTGTTTGTAGAGTTGCTGTTCTAGAAAGTGTGCTGTCTGGTGACTTTTACTTCTTTTCAACGGATATTCACAGCATAAGTAATGCAGTGTGCACAAAAAATTACCTGCAAATAATAAAGAGCTAGTCTGCGTAATCTAAAATAAGTAAGAAAGCAGTCTGCTGGCTCTTAAGTTCTAAAAAGGTCTTTAAAAGGCTTCAAGAGACAAATAAGTATGGAAAGCATATCACTCATTTTAATCATCTGGGGTTAAAAATACCAGAAAGAAAGAGCTAAGATGGGAGAGTGAAAAAATTTGCTTTGAAACAGAAATATAATGTGCACTGATCAGAACACTAATGGAAACAAGTAAGTAGGAGACTCTGTAACATCCATGTTACAAATTACGAAGATAAGAAAGAGTAGATATCTGCTATAAATGGCATAATGCTGTTTTTAAGAAAGTTAGGAATGAAATCACATGGGTGAATTGACTGTATCTACAAATCACCTAAAATCATTTGGGATTTGAAATTCCAGCCCCAAATAGAAAATATGAAACTAAGATAACAACTGGTAAGAGATTGCAAGAAGAGAAATTATAATAAATGCCAGGATAGGGCATGCTTTGTAGACTCCCCTTTTAGGTGTCAAAAATTGCTTCTTCATGGAGTAACTTCTCAAGGTGGCCACAAATTGGGAGCAAACATAGCAAACAATGGCTTTCATAATAAGGATCGTTATGAACTAATAGGCAACATGTCTGTAGGACTAAAACAAAGCAAAACGAAAACGATCAACCATCTACCACAGTGATGTTCAGTTTTCAGAATGGGAACTATATGCAGATGAGAAACCCAGCTTAAAAGAAATCAAAAAGTAGAATTTGAAGGCAGCATGGAGACACTGTAATGGAAGCTGAAAACAAATCCATACCTTCTAAATAAACTTGTAGAAGACTAGAAAGGTGGGAGGGCTAACAGAATATATAAAGAGTATATAAAGAAAGATATTTGAAAAAAAAAAAGATCCATAGAACAAATGTTAAGTTTGAGATTACTGCATCACCAGAACCAGATACCTATCTGGTCAAGAGTACTAAAGAAATTAAAGAATAAAATAACTGTAATAACTAATAGTATTTTCTTGCTTAAAACAATTTTATTTTGAGGAATGGAAAGTAACAAATTAGATAAAAGTTTCTAAATAATGCATCTAGTCAGGTCTATGGGCCTGCAGACCAGGGCATCTGGGAAAAAGTATATTGTAGAAGAGACAACATAGATTTCATAAAAGTAGGTGTGCTGAGAAGGAAACAGAGAGCATACCAACAAAGGGGTGTTGGCCTTTCAGGATCTCAAAAGATTTTTAACATGTCGTCAAAGAATCTAGATTTTGTGGGGTAAGGGAGAAAGTCTTGATGTGGGTTACTTATTTCCTGTTAAAGGTGGAAAATAAAAGTCACAGCTAAACAGTTCATTTGCCTGAATGATGAGAGAGATTGTGCTCAGGAAGGATTACTCTGTCCAGTATGCATATAAAGGAGCTGTAAAGAGAATGGGTAATGCAGTGACACATCTTGTTGATGATACAAACTTATTTAAAGTCCTGTAGGTAAAGACGATTTGCAAACAGCAATAGAAAACCTCTAAGTGTTGACTGGCAGTAAAGTGGCAGCAGTGAAAATCAGTGTTGATAAATGTCAAGCAATGCGTGAAGAAAAGGAATCCCAACTTTATATGCACAATAATGAGTTCTCATTTAATTCTTTTAAACATTCCTTTAAGCACTCATGAGAGAGATCTTGAAATTGTAAGCCCTGATTCTCTGAAAACATCACTTCAGTAGCTAGCACTGTTCAGAATGCCAAATTAAATGTTAGGAATTCTTGGTAAAGCAGAAAATATCATTATACTATGATATAAGACTTTGTAGGCAGTGATCCAGTTCCACCATTTGAAAAAACAGCAAACCAAAAGTATGGAAACCTCCTGCACAAAAACAGAATAAATGGATCAGGAATGTGATATGTCTTGTGTAATTTTGTATCTGCCAGGTGGGTGTCGATGTATGAGCTAGCTGTCTAGTCTCCCAGTATAGTGGATGAAAATCTCAGCTTAGTCACTGCAGTTTAGAATGTGATTCATGCTATCTGATAGCAAAAGCTTGCGTTTCGTTCAACTCCTGTTTTAGTTTGCTACTGAGTAGAAAGGGACTATATGGTGACTGAAGAAAAACCTTAAGTAATAGGTTAAAAAAAAAAAAAAAAGAAAAAAGAAAAACAGAAGGTAGTTCTTCAACCTGAAGATTGAGCTTATAGGCTATTTTGGATGCTTATGTTTTATGTTCAAAAATCAAGTAGATAATTTCATGTAAGAGAAATCCATCAAGATCTGATTGACAAACAAATAGAACTTCTGGCTCCAGAATCTTTGAGCATAAATTGAGCTGAACAAAGAGCAGGGAAGCTTATGCATTCCCTAGCCACTCCTTCTTCCCCAAGTAAATATGCAAAGGTTGCTCCAAAAGCAATGCCTCCTATTTATTTCCATGTAAATCATAGTAGATACAAAGAGCACAGTTACTCTGTTTTATAAAGCAAATTCCCAGCTACAAAACGTTCTTTTTCAACATAATAGCCATCATGAGCTATGCCTTTTCACCAGTAATGAACAAGAGCCTGCATGCTGTGCTTGTAAAAATCTGGACCAGTGGAGGTGACCCACTGTCACCACTGCTGAAATGCACCACCCACCACCTCACTGTGCTCACATCCAGTGTTCAGCATCCATAAATGTTCAGCAAGTGTCAGTGATTGTCAATGGCTGACATTTCTTCCATGGAGGAATTGAATAACATACCTTTGCTTCATGTGCACTTCCATGGCAAATGAGAATGTGTTAGACTGTTCCTCTGCTGCCATCTGTCATGTGGCAAGAAAATGTAATGGAATATTGGTGGGAAGGTTCAATCTCTACTGATACACCACCAACATCCACCTCTGACATCGTGGGAGGCATTACTTTCAGAGCAACCCTCAGGTGCTCTCAGAGATAGGACTGAGTGAGCTGACCTTGGCTGCTGACTTATTATGGCTACTGTTAGGTACTAGACGTGTAGTATTTGGCTGGTATCTGTGCTATATCTTCTACAGTTCTTGCTACTTTTCCAAAGCATTTTAAAATATTTTCTAACAGAACAGTATGGATCATTTAAAATCCAATCTACCACCTACAGCATCGCATACTATTGAAATTCTTCCTTGCATAAGGACAGTCGTAATGAAAATAATTTGGGGCTGTTTTTCCTATTGCTGTTCACACTGAGAATTCATTTACACCCTGAGCTATTTAATTCAAAATAGGTTCAAATAGGTCTCTCCTTGTGATAGTGGAACATGACTCACCATGTATGTTTGTTTTTAAATTTCC
Source organism: Phasianus colchicus (assembly GCF_987193195.1). Taxonomy (NCBI): domain Eukaryota; kingdom Metazoa; phylum Chordata; class Aves; order Galliformes; family Phasianidae; genus Phasianus; species Phasianus colchicus. The sequence continues at coordinate 116,950,904 of NC_143436.1, forward strand.
AACTCCATAGTTCTGCAAGTTTTTTCTGCTATAAACCTGTGGTAGGTTTAGTTTTCTTTGTTAGAAGGAAAAAAAATAATACAAAAGTGAGTAAGTCCTACACTAAGCAAACCAATTATTAAAAATATAAATATTACTGTAAAGCATTTCAATCATACTGATGAAAATCAGAATCAACTAGAAATTCCAAATTACTGCATCTATAGCTGAAAAGTACTATACAAGATACAAAAATGATTACTGTTTCTTTCTTTTTCTGAAAAGAAAAAGAATTCCTATTAAATTTCAGTCTCTAAAGCAGAAACAAATACCAAGCTTGAGAATCATGTATGTTGGCTGGTGGACTGTTTGTCTACAGGAAGGTTTGCTTAGCATATTACTACAGTGGTTGATTTTTTTAATCATACAATATAATGTGCTGAATCTTTGCATGGATAATTTCTTCTTTTCTGTCTTCAGTTTTAAATGGTAAGATTATTTGCACTGGCTAACATTCATTTGTTGTTGTTTCTTACATTTTGATTTGTTTAACTAATAAAAGTGCTAGTAAAAACTCAGGCAGAATAACAATAGAATGCATGATATAAATTTTAAAGATGATGAAAAAGCTTTTTCATTTTTTTATGTTGAAAAATTAGCATATCACTGCAAAAATCAGTATACAGCAGAAAAAAAAAGTAATTAAAAAGAAAATCACTTCTCAAATAGGGGAGGGGACAGGTTTTCATTTTTTTCCACATATTTCTGTGATTTCTTTTTGTTTTCTTATGTCTTACCTCTGTTCCTAAGCATTCCTCTTTGTAAAGTAAGGTATACTCACTAAAAGATGTTGACTAATCATGACAGATCTTCTGTTTCACCTTAATTCAGATATAATGACTGTCTGATTTACATAGTCATTTGTGTCAACCTTAGGTGATACTGGTATTTGCAAGTCAACATTTCAGATTGAAATAATTGGTCTGAAATCAGCCAGGTACTTCAGTACATGCTCAAAAACAAGCAGTCTTTAAGCTTAAGTCTATGTGATTTGCCTGAACAATGAAGTTTTCAGTCAAAGTCTGATCCTTTGGCCATAGAAATTAATAGCAAGAGAACAAGGTTTAATTCAGGAACTGCCTTAGAATATATTGCATTGCCAGAACTGATTTTTGCAGCAGATGTTTTCCGTTTATTCTGACAGTGTTTTATATTTATATACAATTGGGTGTTGGTAACATTAGATAAGAGTTGCTCCCTTCATAATGCATGAGATACTCGAGATAAGATCATAAATGCAGAAAAGTCTGCAACAGTTTTAGCATCACTTTTCTTTTTTTTATTCACTCAAATTGAAGAGTGTTTTTCCTCTGCTTGCATATGTTAAACAGCATTTGTCTCCACTGTCCACCCTGAGGAACACCTGCTGTGCACATGTAAACAATGAGACAGAGAGAAGCATGCCCTACAGTGCACAGCTCAGTGGGTGTTCTGCTTAGGGATTTAATTTAACTAGCCAGAAATTATAGTGAAGGCTCCAAATTGCTACCAATTCCTGAAATGCTGGACCTTACCCTTGAGACCTAGAGCTCATAGCAAGTTATATAAGATGACTGTTATCTGTCTGAAGGTCGGTACATGCCTTCCTTTCAGCTTGACAGGGAACGCCTATGCCTTGCTAATCAGCTGGTAGCAGACTCAATAGTTTTGGAAGTTATCACTTATCTTTTTTCATGGTATTTAATCTGTACAGGTTTATCGAGCAGAAATGGTGCCCCTTAAAGAGAAAGTGCATCAAGTCAATGAGCTGGCTCACCGGTTCGCTCCCCCTGATATTCAGCTCTCCCCATACACTCTCAGCTGCCTGGAGGACCTGAACACAAGGTGGAAGGTGCTACAGGTAGGTCTCCTATGACTGCTTTTTTTATGCTGCATTTATTTTTTTTTTTACTTCTATGTGGTTGTTTTCTTCCTGGGCACTAAACAGTCACCAAAGGAATGAAAGAGGAAAGAGGTCAGTATTGGAAAAGCAGTTTCAGCAATGCTATTCCTATGAAAAAAAAGTGAAAAAAACACAAAGGTGATCAGAGGCTGGAGTGCCTCTTTTATGAAGAAAAGATAAGGGAAGTGGTCTTGTTCAGCTTGGAGGAGGCTCTGGGGAGATCTCATTGCGGACTTCCTGTACTTGAATAGAGCTTACAAGCAGGAGAGGAACCAACTTCTTACACAGTCTGACAGTGAAAGGACAGTGGGAATGGTTTTAAACTAAAAGATGGGATATGTGGATTGATGTTAGAAGGAAGTTTTTTACTCAGAGCGCACTGAGGCGCTGGCACAGCTGCCCAGAGAAGCTGTGGTGCCCCATCCCAGGAGGTGCTCAAGGCCAGGTTGAATGGGGCTCTGAGCAGCCTGAGCTGGTGGGGGGCAGCCCTGCCCATGGCAGAGGTTGGGGCAGTGTGGGCTTTGAGGTAACTTCTAACCCAAGCCATTTTGTGCTTCTATGATTCTGTGAAACATGAAGTGAAGCTAATGTATTCTCTTAATTTCTGGATTTTTTTATCCAGAAGTAAAATCAGTTAAGCCAGTTTTTCAGACAGTTAAAATTTTCATATGGATAAAATACTTAGAAGTTTATTTACTTTTAAATATTAATATTTAGAAATTCTTGCTGCGAAATATATAATGTGATAACATCTTTCAAGTTACTTAAACATGTGTTACTTAAATTTTTATGGTGTATTTGTACATCATATGAATAGAAGATATTGGTACTGCCAAGTCTAATAGTCAAAAAGAGATTATTATTTCTTTATTTTTCTCCAAAATGAATCTCGCATTTCTGTGACATCTCCAGTTTATCAAAGTTGATGTAAATATTAACAGCAGAATTTTTGTTTTTTCTGCTTTTTTCATAAATCAGCAGCTTGCCACGCGAGTGCCAGTTTAAGTAAATCTTGATCTTTGCTCATCAGTATCTGATTTATCTTAGAATCTCAAGGTAGACTTAAGGTAATATTATTAAAGCAGATGAACAGAAATCTAGAAGATAAAATAAGTGTTCCTCTAATTTTTATGCACATATGTGAAAAAATTACTTGTATTTCTAAAAACAACAGCTAATTAGCTTTATACGCCAGTTCAGTGAGAAATACCTTCTTGTTCGCTAACAAAATAACCAAGTTCCACTGGTTTGCTGAAATACGCTTCGTTTTCCTCTAACAAGAACTAAGGGAAAATAGGAAGATTTTTCAGAGTGAGAGCATATAGTATGTGAAAAAGTCAAACAGATCTGAGAGGAAGTCTGATATAAGCATTTTGTTGTTATCTTTCATGAAAGCATTAGACAGAGGGCCAACTTGACATTGCAGACTATTTTAAAGCATATGCGGAAAACCACTTGTTCACGCACATTTCATAGATAATATGCTCTTCTTCCAACAAGTGCAGGAAGCACTGTGAAGTTAGATCCTTGGAGACAGTATGTCAGAGTGGGATGTTAGAGCTGATAGAACAGGTGGTAATTTGGAGTTTTGCAGTTTACTGTCTTCTTTCATATTTACTTAAATGTACTCTGGAAGCTTTGGATAGCAAGGTGAAAACAGTTCAGTACAACTCCAAACACGTCTTGAAGGGAAAAAATGTAGGCAATTTTGAAGGATTATCATGTATAAAAGGCCAATATGTGACCCCTGGGAAGAAGAGGATCTATGTTCCTATAATTTGATTTTTCTACCTGAAAAAGGAGAAGAGTTTCAGATACAGAGACAGAGCTCATTTGTTTTCTGCATATGAAGTTTACTGGACATTTGCATTGGCAATCACTCCTGAGGGCACTTCTTAGAGTATTACATGTTCTGTCTTAGGGTCAGGCTTATGGATGAAAGAAATTTGAAATTTTGTTCCTGCAATATGGAAATCAAAGATCAAAATAAATTTTTTTGTGTTCTACAAAATTGTTCTATTTCCAAGATAGGTTTGCATTCTGTGTTTCTGGTTTTCAGTTCGATTACAACTGTTTTCTCTCTCTCCCTCTCCCTTTCCTTATTCCTCTCCCCCCCCTCCCCTTTTATGTGTTCTGTTTTTGTCAACGTACATAAGAATATTCCTAGAAAAAATGTATGTTAAGGAAGGTGTAACTACAAGTGAGTGTGAAGCAAACTGAATTTTAAATTTAAAGATCATCTCTGTTGGAGATTATTACACACTCACCAAAGGAAGAGCTGCTTTCAGGCCCCAGCTTGCTGCTAGGCAGCCCCTCAGAGCAGACCAGGAGATCGCAGGTCAAAGATGGTGCAGTGAGGTTCTGTAGGCAAAATCTCTGACACAAACAGAATTCCTCAGTATCCCACAGGAAGCCTCTCTTCAAGTTACTAAGGAAGATTATTTTGTTTTAAATCTAACCACTTTTGTTCTTAAAAGCAAAAAGGGAAATCATTTTTTTCCTGAAGTAAATGTGAAATTGTGACAGTGTCAGAGTCCTGCTGGCCTCCAAATATAAAGGTCCCAACAAATACTAATGATATGCTCCTTCCAGTCTTCATTCAGGTCCAGTGAATCTCCAAACAATAGAGTCATTCAGTTCCCACCCCTCAGTTGACAGATAGGTGGGCACCAGGGCAAATAAGTTACATCAAAATGTAAGTTGAAAGCAGCACTGACTTATTATAACAGAGTTTAAATTTAAGATTCTTTCTCATCTCTCTTCCATGCCTTCTCCAACAACAACAAAAAAATCCTCAAAAAAGAAGCAAAGTAGCAACCATATATACCCGTAAATAAAATGTTCATTCATGACTGTCACTGTTGAAATAAGTTTTCCAGATTTTCACAGAATCATAGAATGAATCATAGAAGCATTAAGGTTGGAAAGACCAATAAAATCATCTAATCCAACCATCAACCCATGCCTGTGGCCGCTTCAGACCACGTCACTCAGTGCAACATCTGCACACTTCTTGAACACTTCCAAGGGTGTTGACTCCATGACCTCCCTGGGCAGCCTGTTCCAAAATATATGTATATTTAGCATGGTGATGGTTTCAAGAGATGTTCTTTAGATCTAATCCACGTAATTAAGGCTTGAATATGATTATTGGCGTTCTCATATCATTTTGTCCAGAGGAAAACAAACAAACAAACAAACAAAAACCCCTCTTCTATTTATTTATAGTTCAGTTTTTGAAATTGATAGTCGCTATATGTGAATCTCATACATGAAAGTTGTAGTCATGTGCTTCTATGGAAAATCTTCCCTAGTGTTCTCTACATCTAACATTATTAAAAGGAAAGCTACTTACTCCAAATAAAGCAGCAAGTGTAAACTGAGGTTATATTAAAAGTGGTTAGATAGAGTGGCAGATGAGTCAACAGTAATAAAGCAGATATTTCTTCCTCTTCAAGAGACAGAGAAAGTCACATATGTAAGAAAGTTTCATATAATAAGGATTCAGATTTTTGTGTTCATTATGTTTCTATCATCTTAGCAGTTCTTCTCATTTTATTTGTTTATTTTAATAACTGATTTCCATTTGTGTGCTTTTCCTCTGTTTTTAACTGTCTTTTGATTAATGTCATCTTAAGTAGTTGATGAAAGCAAGAGACAACATTTTCTGGGGCCAAAATTCAGGCTCATCTATAATTAGACTAATTAAGGCATTGCAATCATAGTTCTTTTCAATCTTGAAATTTGAAACTATTATTGTAGTAGTTGCATGTTCCCTCTTCCCAGCAGAGGGAGATTTTGATCTTTTTTGGAAGTTGATTTTTTCCATCAGACTCGTAAGAATGCTGTTTTGTATATTCCACAAGAAATGGAATTTCTGCCAAACACACAGCTGTTGTGTTTCTTTCATGGTCTCTCTTTAATTGGATATTCCTCTTGGCTTTAGAAGTCATATACCCAAGGTTGTTTTTTTTTTCATTTCTGATGGCTCAGTTTTGCCTAATGTTTGTCTGCATAAATATGCATATAGGTCCTATTTATTTATTTATAATGTGCTAACAAGTAGAGAAAGGATAGCTATCTGGATTGGGATTCAACGTTTGTCAGAAATTGGAAGGCTTCCTTAATAAATTAGGGTATCATCATTGTTCTTCGTGGCATGTTTAGAACAATCTGTGAAAGAATGTGTCTAAAATTATAAACAGGCATGATAATCATCAACAGGCCATGCCAACTGAAAAAAAAAAAGTCAAAGTTGCGATGCTCTACATGATGAATTTCAGTTTCTTGAAACAGCAGGTGTTTTTGTTATAGGACATACATCCATTTTAAAGCTTTGTGATTCTTTTTTATTTCCTCTACTTTGAAATTTTGTCCTCTTTCAAGGTTTGTTTTGGAGAAACAAGTAGATGAGCAATGATTTACCCTGTTTCATATTTTCATATGCAAATTCAAATTTCTTTTGGTATGTTTCTTCTCGTACATATGTGTTTTTATATGTGATATTAAAAAAATGAACAAACATTGAGTTACATGGTTTGTAAGTACAAAGACAAGCATAGTAGGAATTTGAATAAAATGTCTTACATGGACAGCCTAAATTTATTATCCTGTTGTAGAATCTTTGTATATGTCCTATATTGTGTAAGATTTCAGATTTGGCTGTTGGATAAATAATAGGAAGAGAATGGGCTTAGTATTTGATATTCATTAGTCTTGTTTCCTTACAAAATGAAACTTATGCAATATACTTCCAACCTGTCAGCAGTTATAGATTATGTTTGGCAGCATACATCTGTATGAGTCACACCAGACTATATTTAGGGTACTGTGCAAAACTGAGGTTGTGATACTGTAGAAAATGTATTAACTGAAAACAAACATACACTAGTTCTCCTGCTTTTTGGTCAAGTAGTTATAAGGAAATGATTGAGTATTTAGCTTTTTAACTTATTCACTAGTCACCATTGTAACTGTACTGAAAATGGGAATATTTGTATTCTTCAATTCTTAGTGAACCATAATTTCTGGACATCTCAAAAATATTTTTTTTCTGTAAAAGTTCCTTTGACAGAGAAAGTGGACATTACACTTGAACAATTAAAACTCTGTATTTACTTAGATGTAAAAATTGCATAGACTGCTTCATTTTTTTGTCAGCATGGAGAGAATATGGCCTGACTTTTTTTCAACACCCTTTTAGGTGTTGTGACCTGATTCCGCCCAGCTATGTTTAGACTGCTTAATATGAACATTAATGTGTGGGGTTTTGTTTTGTTTTGCTTTAAGATAAGAGCATGTGAGCTTATTCAGGGTGAAAAGCTGGGAAGTGCGCAAAGCTAGCAGCAGTCAGAACAGTGAAAGCAAACAAGGACAAAACCAGAATGAACCTTGCAATTATGTCATTCTCCGAACCTGACTTCCATATCACAGCTCCTTTTCCTTGCCAAAATGTTATCAACTGTCAGCGCTCATAATTCGTGGGTTAGATTTTCAAACAGAACAGAGCAGGACAGGATTGTGTAGTGTCGGGTAGGGTAGGATTCGTTGTCAGCTTTCTGCTGACACCAGAGGGATGATGAGCCTTAACAGTCTGTAGTTGGGCTCCATAGCCTGGAGGGGATGTACTTGCTGACACAGATCGTCTGTCCACTCAGCCCTGCTTGGTTTGAAGCAAGGTTAAAGCAAATCTACAAAGGAACATGGTTGTGGCAGATAGAGCCTTCACAGGGTTTAAGAGATGCGCTGTAAAGACCCACTCTCTAAATGTGAGCAGAAGCAGTATAAAACCACTTGGATTCCGGGCTCTGGTGCCAAGGTACCGTTGAAGGATTTTAAAGAGGGAGAATGTAAAACTGGCAAAAAGTACTCTTCTTTTTCCCCATTTTTGCTTATTCTTTTCTGTGAAATGCTCTAATTTTTATTTTTTTTTTTTTGAAAGAAAATATTATTTAAAGAGATTTGAAGTCCTAAGGTAGAGAAAAAGATACACAACTTTCTCGTTCAAAAGGTTTATGTTAGCTAATTTTTTTCCCTCTGTTGAGTCATTTTGTGTCTTTTTGCCATATCAATTACGTATTATATTACTGCAGATATTTTTATGTTAGGCTGTCTACTTTCAGGTTATAGAAAGCTTTTACAGTCTTCAGGCTATGCAGCACTGTGTGCTGTGTATTCTATGTCTTTTTGCTTTGGTAAAACTTTAAAGATATTTTTGCCATTTTAGAAAGTGCTATCAACAATAGTGGTTAAAACACTAAAAATGTCAGTAGTGTTAAGTTGTGACATGGCTTTAAACCCTGCCTTTCTTGATTGGTATGCATGTCATTCACAGAATATTTTCACAAGGTGCCCTCTAAAATTGCCACTGTAGTTTTCATCGTACCTTGAGTAAAGATGAGTGTTGTGACCTTACATGGAAAATTCTGAGCAGTCTGGAAGTCTTGTAATAAATAGTACGTTAACTGTACAGGAGAGGGCATTTTAGAATTAAAATAGCTCAATTCCTCATACGTGTTTTGTGTGCAAATGGTTTTTATAAAATGATTCCAAATTTGTACCCATGTGGGACAGCACAGGTAAAAGGAGTTATTTCAGTAATCATTGCTTCCAGGAGCTCATCTGACCCATTTGATTCTTGTACTTGCTGTGACTTTATAGAAGTATGAAAGTGTACTTAATAAAGTATACTTTACAGCTGTTAGAAAGGTACTCCTTAGTTGAAGAACAAACAGTATAAATTATGGTTCTTGACTTGAAGCATACAATTTCATTTTTATTCATAGTATTTTGTTATTTCTTTTGTACCTGGGGAATCATAGCAACATATAAATCATAAGTTGTGAAAATGAATTCTTCAGGGCATAGCATTTTGTTTGTGAATCCTCAGGTGCCTGGTTTCAAGACAAAATCAGCCTTTTTCTTCCATTTTCTTACATGTTCCAAGTTGATTCTCTGCTATAGCTCAGTTTGTTTAAAAAAAAAAACAAAAAACAGTGGCATGAAGAATTTGTATCAGTCAAGCTAGGACAATAAGCCTGAATCTGTGTTTGCAGATAGTATTTTTGTTGTGTCAGATGTTGTTGCATGATCAAATGGTCCAATTCCTTATATTGGTCTCAAGTGTGGTGCTTCCTTTCCTTCCCAGTTCCCTCACTTATGACTCTTTATAATCTGTAAAACCAGTGAGTTCTGTCTTACTTATCTGACATAAAGCTAATGCTACAGCACTGTTTCAGCAGTGCAGTGGGTTTTCGGGTATTCAGAGGAATGAAGAATGTTCCCTTTATAAAATAGCTTTGCATTTCATGTATATCCCAGCATTCCAGTTGCTTATCTCAAAACATCACATTTCAAATCCTGAATTGACTTTGTCTGTACTTTTGCCAGCCCAAGAGCTAAGATAACTGAATTTGGTTTGCACATCAGTTGTCATAGCTGGCTGCAATATATCCCAGAATCTGGCTGGTTAGGATTACCTTTAAAGAGAAAGGGTTTACATTTTTCTCATAAAGCCTTCATAACTTTATTCAGCTGTGAATGACACGTGAATTACTATCAGACCTGTCTGGTCTGTTGCAGAAGCCATGCAAATTTTTTCTCTTTTCAGAGAAGTCAGTCAAGATCTAATCCTTCTTCATCAATGAATAGAAGGTCAGCTCCTAGCAAATAGAGTTTCTGGAAGACAGAGATGAGTCTAAATTTTATCACGACCACTTTTCTCTTCAACACTGTGCCCCACACCCTCAGTCATTCCCACAACAGATAGGACAAGCCTGCAATGTCTGTCAGTGCCAGGACCAATAATTTTAGTGTGGCCAAAGTTACGATACATAATTTTACAAATTATTTTAACTACCTGATGTACACATTTTTAAATGAGTATTCATTTATGGATCAGAAGGATTTCCCCTCTGTGAAGCTTACAAAGTTTAGTTGAACTGGAAACAAATTGTGTAGATTTTGTGCAATTCATACCAGCCTTTTTATTTTACAACAGTTTGAAAATTTGCATTTTATAATGTTCCATAGAAAAGGGGACCAGGAACAAATATACATCTATTTCAAGCACATTTGTGCTTATAATTATTGTTATGTGGGCCAAAGCCCCTGACCCAAAACTAATAGTGGTTTGTTGATGTAGCTGTAGTATTTGGAAGGGCTTTGGGGCACGAACTATACTGATGTTAGGCATGTTATTTGAAAGCGCAATTATAGGCAAGGAAAATATGGGTGCTGTAAAACCTACTCTTGTTAGTCTGTGAACTTAAAGCAGAAAACAAATGACAGACTCAAACCTACCATTTCATGCTGTCATGTATCATTCAGGCATTCAGTGGTAGCACGGCTGTGGGAAGGAAGAGGTGTGAGGCAGACTTCAGCCTGTGGGAGCTAAGCCATGGTTTGCTGCTCACCTTGGCTACTCTGCCATCCTTCACAACTGTGCACACCGTTGCTCCTGCTGAGCTTGCATAGCTCAGATTTTCCTGTGTGCCCCATGAGCAACATTTGTGCCTTTTGGTGCCAGAAGAAAAACTCATTACAGCTGTATGGAAGAGCATCCTATGAAAGACGTAAAAGCTGAAAGAATAAAAATCCTGATCTGCTGTTTTTAGAAGGCTAATTAATCCTTATTCCTTCTGTCAGGAAACGTCATTTGTTCCTGCTCCTTCTAGCTCTTTGGAGGAACAGTTCTGAAAAGGGGTATTCACAGTTATGCACAAAGTAGGTTTCATGAGCTCCCAGGCTGTATTATTTACATGATCAGTAGATTCATGCAGCAGTGTAACTGTTTGGAGATACTGTATTTTACTGTCTTTCTCACATTCAGACAGGCTGTAGCTTGCCAGAGATATTTTATTTTGAATGAGCATATAACTAACAGATGTTTGCTTTTGGCTCCATGTCTACATTCTTTGAAAGCTGGAGAATTAAATTGCTGACATTCAGACAACACTAATTCACATATCCAGGGAGCCTAATTTGCCATCCCTGAGATCCTGGTGCTCATGGGTTTAGAGACCATTTCAGCGACACAATGTAAGAATAGGCTGGGGAATTTCAATAGTACGCTCCTGCTAAACATAATCACATTTTATAAACATCTGCGTCATTACTGGTGTGATTCATCTCTGAGCTGTATACAGCTGTGTTTCCAGTTTCAATTAACAGTCCCTTAATTGCATCTCCATCTCATGTTACTAATTTAGTTAATTTATTCATAATTAAGAGTATTCTATTTTCCACGAAGGTTTGTTGAGCTTCAAGCATTATTAAAAAAAAAAAAAAAAAAGAAACAGGCTCGTTGCCAAGGGATCTTGATTCTTACAACAGTCACATCGGAAAAGAAATGTCATTCATGGACCTAGAGAGGAAAGCAGTGTGAAATGAGAAGTCTTTGGGAGGGTTTTGCTTTGTGACTGTGTTTGTCTCCTCATTTTTGCCTTTCCCCCTTCAGCCCCACGCCTAAAGTAATTCCTTGATGATTAGACTGAAACAACAGCTTCTAATATGTAAGAGGAAATGGTAACGAAAAAAAATCTTACGAGAGCATTAGTATGTATGAGATGCATTTTTGCCCTCTTAGCGCATTTTGGAGTGCAATATTTTTTAAAGGACCTATATGATTAGGAACTGTGAAATAACTTCAAAAGCGTGAGACACATTCAGGTGAAAAATTAGGGGGAAGTTTTCCAGACAGAGGGTGGTGACACACTGGAACAGGTTGCCCAAGGAGGTTGTGGATGCCCCATCTCTGGAGGCATTCAAGGCCAGGCTGGATGTGGGGCTGGATGTGGCTCTGGACAGCCTGGTCTAGAAGTTGGCAACCTTGCACATAGCAGGGGGGTTGAAACTAGATGATTTTCATGGTCCTTTTCAACCCAGGCCATTCTATGAAAATAAGGAGTGTCTAAGCAATATTACTTATCAAAACAAGTGGTTGCTTTTTAGAAAGTATCTTTTATGTATCAGTACAAGGGTACTATTTGCAAAAACACAGAAATATGCCTTCTTACAGTTGTCCATAGTCCAGTGATGTTCTTCGCTTACCATTTTTGCTGAAATGGTTACTACTGTCCAGTACTTTGTGGATATAGATACTGTCCTTGCTGTTATCTTTATTTGCCCTGCACGGATATTCATTCTAGGAAATAAATTAAGTATTAAGGAGTGTAAGTATAAACAGCACTACTGAAAAGAAGAATAAATAAATTCTGATGTTTTTTGGCATGAAGAGTATTATGTACTCGTGTGTTACCAGTGAGAAGAGGAGTAGAACATGCAAAATGCAGAATCCCTTTTTGGAGAGGAAGAGAGGAAGAAATACAGGGTAGTCACCTCTTTAAGAAACAAATATTTATTAGCTGAGATACTGTTTCTTGAGTGGACCATCACATTGCTATAATTCTGTATGCAGGAACCTGTAAATTGTGCAGAAAGATTGAAATAGTCTGATCAATACATCTCAAGCAGAGCTGCAGATTTTTAATGACAGCTGCTGAATCCCTTCTAGCTTAAAATCACGGTTCTCTGAAGCTTTTTCCTTTAATCTTCCCCGTTCTCCAGTCTCCTTGATGCTCTTTTTAGTTTCTCTCATTGCTCTTTCTCCTTGAAGCTTTCTTTCTCTTCATATAAGCTTCTCCTTCTCCGTTGTACAATCTACAGTCATACCGCTGCTTCTTAAAAATAGAGTGGGAAGAAAGTAATTAAACAAGCAAATAGAGTACAAAACCAGAAACATTATAACCTAACATAAGGGGGAAAGAAAGGGATGGATGGAGGCAAAATGGAATCTAATGTGCAGATGAGGGAGGCTTTTAGTCAGGGCAGTTTTGTGAATCACAACTTTTTGTTTTCCCCAGGGTTCTCTTAAGAGCAGAGTTAGTGACAGATACACTGTACTCAAGCAAATTTCTAAGACTTCAGAGCAGACAATATCATGATTTTCTTTTCTTTTACTTGTCAAATATTAATGCTGGAAAGTGATCTTGTGAAGATAATAAAAGTTAGAACCATTTCAACCTTTTAGCAGCATACTCCGTGTATTTAGCAAATAGAGTGACAGTTGCAGGGCTAACCTTGCTGTATGAATTCCAGGCGGCCCCACCTCTTTTGATTAAAATGGTGATTAGGGTTAAAGGAGATTATCGCAATTTGCCAGAGTCCCGTTGTGTTGCATGCTCAAGGTGGGAAAGAATGATACAGAAAGATAGATTGTTAGGGCCTGATCAGTCTACAAGCTTCTATGGATTTTTCCTACCTTTGTTATTTTCACGCATTCTCCAGATTTCGCAGTGCTAGAAGGAAAATTGATATATATATTTTGTACACACACACACAAAAGTAATTTTCCTCACCCAAGGAGGGAGGACTCTTCAAAAGGGAGTACAAAGGCTTTTATATTTTAGCATGTTATGTCATACTCTGGAGGTTTGTTGTTTTCTTCTTTGTAGAAGGGCAGTTCCACTTTGTACTTGAGATGGCAGGTTTAAACCCTGTGGAATTCTATAAGCCTGTAAACCTATGTGAATTTGTATTTTAAAGAGCATTGCAGATGATTTATTTGTTTAGAAAGATGCTTGAGCCATAACCTAGAAATAAATATGAAGTCCATATCCTAAATCATCTTCCTGTTCAAATGAAGCTTTTCAGATACCATTTGGAGTTTAGATCATTAAAACCTGACTTTATTCCTTAACCCTTAGTTTTATGACATTATACATGGCCTTCCCATCCATGTTTTTCCCAGAAAAGAACTTCAGGCTTGCAGTATGGGAAAAATCTGGTTGATTTTTATCTTCTGCCTCCTTAATGGATAGAGAAGAAAATAAATACCTGTGGGAAAGTATTGCTACATTGTTGTGCATTTCATTTCTGTGTATTTAACCTGAGAGGGTAATCTTGTTTCCGATGTTCACAGAGCTCCTGAGGCTCCTATAGCAGAAAGCATGCTATCATCGATTGTGTTTGAGTACAGCATTACTGTGCTCATGTTGTTCCTGCTTACAGAGTCAACCGCTGAAGTGACTGGTTCCAAATTTCAGTCCTTGATGCCCCACTGATTTAGAATCATAGGATCATTTGAGTTGAAAGGGACCCTTAAATATCATCTAGTTCAACTCCCCTACAATACAAAGGGACACATAAAGCTAGATTGGGGTGCTCAGAACCCCATTTAACATGAACTTAAATGGCTCCCAAGGATGGAGCATCCGTTACATCTCTGGATAACCTGTTCCAGTGCCTCATCAATGCCATTTAAGCATCATTTGTGTATGCACGTTATAATAATTCAGTCTCTTTTGCAATAAATAGTAGCCTTTCAACTTCATTTCAATTGATATTGTTTATTTTTCCCCGTGAGGAGTAATTCCTAGCAAATTGTTTTCTATTACTAAGCACTAAGAATCATTCTCACATGTGACATTAACTGCCCACAAAAGCCTGACAAAGAAAGAAAGAAGACCCTCAAAGACCAAGGAAGAGAGGGGAATATTTTGGGCCACTTGAAGATCAGAGGTATTCCAGCCATGGAAAATCAATTTTCCTCTCTGATAGTCCACTCGTGTTTGCTCCTGAATGTAAGTACAGTTACTGCTTGCCTTACCTATCCTAGTCCCATTTACTTCAGTGGAAGGCACATGCAAGCCAGCAAGATTTTTTACCTTGTTTCCTGGTCATGTCAACCTGTTTTCTTTCACCTGTGGAAAACCTTCAAAAGATCTCGGTCTGTAATACTGAATGAATCAATCTGTGCAGAGGTGAGAACCTAGATTTCTTTCTGAGGTTTTTGCCCATGCGTTCCTCCCACCCTGAAGATTGTGAGATTGTGCAAATCTCATTAAAATAGCAGCCTCAAAATACTTCAGTTGATTCTTGTTTGATCTTTCTTTCTTTCTTTCTTTCTTTCTTTTTTCTTTTTTTCTTTTTTTTTTTTTTTTGCAATATTCACATGCATAGGTGAACTTCTAGAATTTTAATTATTTCTGTTTCAGATGAGCTGCAGAAATGCAAAAGAGTTAGGGGAGAGATTTAATTTTAGATAGCAGGTTAATTAACTGCATTTGTAAAAACTAGTGCAACTTTAATTAAATGTCTCTACATTAATTTAGTTATTTAATTGAAAATGTATTGGGATAGTCCTTACAATTTATGACTCTTCCTGCTTGAGGATTTTAAGTAACAGATCATAATAATAATGAAAGTAAAGAAAGTATTTAAGCTTTTGCTAGATTTCTACCAGTTTTTTTCAAGTACTAGTAAGGTAGCTTTTACTCCCAAAGATTTATTTAGTTCTATGGATTTTATGAAAGGGTTAGATAACTGAAAACTCAACCTGTAGATGATGACTGAAGAAGTATTTTTCTCTTCTTGTATGTGTTGGGGCTTGTTTGTCTTTATCTCACTTGAACTTTTTTGCCTCTTACAATATCATGTCAACACTAACACTAACTTGGCCTACTAAAAAGCTACCACTCACAAGGCTCTACAGGGGGCAGTTCTGTTGAGGTTCGTTGCAATGCTCAGAGAAATCTGATTGAGCACATTGCCGCCCTTTTGTCAGAAGTATAAGCTGTGGAGGGAGGAGGAAGTCCAAAGAGGAAGGCAGGGGCCCAGCACAGTTTAATCTTTTTGTAGGCTTCCAGAGGCACCCGCACATTTCCATCACAGCATGCAACTCCTCTCTGGTTCCCTGCTCTGCTATGAGAGATGTAGAGAGACAAAGAGAGGCTGGAGCCTTGCGCATAATGTGAGCAGGGTGTGCAGCTATTTAAATGAAATCCTGTATTGTGTAGCTACCATCTCCCATGACCTGGCCCCATGAGAAAAGGTTAAGCATTGGCTTTTCACCATCGTACGGTGACTACCTGAAGTAGAAATATGTAATAAATGTTATGCTTAATATTTGTATATAATTGTAGTTAAATCTTACTTACATTCCATTTCTGAACCTATACTGATGACCGCAATCTTTCAGTGATAGCACTCAGAATTTCTAGTAGTATTTGTTTTTCTCTGATTGAAATTGTTTCCACTGCCCTGCGTTTCCCTTACGATTGAAAAGTGAATTACATTGATACTTTGCCAAAGAGATGGCTTATAGTAATTTTCTTTTCCTTCCCAACA
Source organism: Phasianus colchicus (assembly GCF_987193195.1). NCBI lineage: Eukaryota > Metazoa > Chordata > Aves > Galliformes > Phasianidae > Phasianus > Phasianus colchicus. Next base: position 116,966,952 of record NC_143436.1, read on the forward strand.
CCTATTGTTTGCATCAGTTGCATAAATGATAATTTGAAGCCTTTTTACCACAGCTGGATATTTTTCATTGATTCTTTTCATCTGAGCATCATTCATTAGAGTTCCTTCATCTTTTTGTCTGCAGCGCACTTTATCTACAGAATACTGGGTTTTGTAGAAGAAAATAGAACAAAAAGTGCAAGGACTTCAAGTCCTTTCAGTGTCATATTAGTCAGGTTATAAATCTGAAACAGAGCAAACAATCTCATTTGTTTGCCTTCCTCGAGGTGCATATTTATCTTAATTTATTCCATACTGACAAAGGAACTTTAAGAAATAACACCTGATTGTTTCAATCCTTGCTCTTATGGTACCCATTAATGCTACCATTCCAAAAGTTCTTTTAAGTATGTATTTATAAGAATATAGGATCATGTTCAGGAAAGGCTTGGGTTTGTGAAAATCAAACATATATAATATGTTACAATATAATGCACATTGTGATCTTTGTCCCACTACTTCATCTTTTCCATGTGATAACTGTGTATGTATAGCAATTCTAGTCCTCTCCTGTTCAATTTTAATATAAAGCAAGTTTGTCATTATGATCAACACTACTTTGTAAGAAATGCTGTAACTAAATTTTTTGAAAGAACTGTGAAGTTATTGTGAGAGAACAAATTTGCAGATTTTTTTAAGTATAAATTTTAAAGACATGAGTTTTGGTTTGGTTTCCTGTTTTGTTTTTTTTTTTTTTTTTTTTTTTTTAAGATTTTAGTTTTACATCCCAGGAAATAAAACCACATTTTCTTCTCAGCTACTAAAAATACAAAAGTGATGTGTAAGTATTTCCCTTGTATAATATTAATATTCATTGTAATAAATGGAAGGTAAGTGAAATTTGGTTTTCACTGGTTAGGTGTAAAAAATAAATTTTCTTGGAAGTGCCGTGGTTATGTTTTACTAGTAGTCCAACTTTCAATATGTCTTTTTTTCCAAACATCAAAGGAATAATTTAGCAGACTTCAGCAAGAATAATTTTAAGATGGTCAACATCTCAGATCAACTTTTTACATTGGCAGTATTTCTTGATTGACTTCACCTGGTTAACCAATGGGAGTACTTAGCTAAATGATAGATTTGAAGTAAATGGTGGATAATACTTCTTCATTTTCTGCCACTGGAATGCTTTATTTGTGCTACAGCGTGCTGGTTTTTTTTTTTAAGTGAAATTTGATTGCTGCATATTCTTAAATTGTTCAGGTGCACAGACAGTAAGAGTGATTTTCTGTGAGGGTGTAGTGTAATACGTAAACCAGGTTTATGAATTCAGGAGCCATTTTTCTGAACTGCAGGAAGTTATACTGAATGAACCAAAATAGCTTGTTAAAGTCTGAAGAGCAGAACAGCATAATTATGATCTCAACTTACTTGGCCAACTTATTAGATGGGTGGTACTGTTGAGATGACGGTTGCTGTAGTTTCAATGTCTCCGATAGCTGATGTAATGTCTGCAGACTGTTAAAGCTATAAAATTACAAATCCAGAAACTGGTATTGATTGGACTCCATCTGAAAATAATATGCACCTATATTGAATACTATATTGAATTCTTTTTTCTAAGAAAGAGTTTCATATTCAAATATTTTGTATTACCTGATTGGTATAGAATGCATCTGTTTAGTAATAATAAAAGCATCTCTTTCAGTAGTAATGCAGAGGGCTATATTTCTTTTATACCATCAATAATATTCACCCTAAGCCATATCCTAGTAACCCAGTAATTATTGTTGTAAAGTCCATCTTTTATCTCTTCTGAAAATTTTTTTGCTTAATACAGGTTGATTCCAGCCATACCACTTGTTCTTAAGGACAGAGCAAGATGCCCAGGACATTTATTAAACTTCATTGTTTACATTTTGTTTAACTTGAGAAAGGTCAGGATTCAAGAAAGGCCTCCAATTTGCAGATTATTGTAGAGTTAGAGAGCACTGCCTGTGCCAAAGAACTTTGCCTTCCTGCTAAGTGTGAAGCAGATACTTGGTTGCGGTTGTGTTGTATGCTTTGTTTTACTTCAAAAAAATAATATTCAAGTCAGATTATTAGTAATTTTACCTTGATTATTGCAAAACTAAGGTTTCATTTTGATTTGGAAAAGATTGTCTCATAAACAGGATTTTCTTTTCTCTGTTTTCTGGTGCTTATTGCTATGCCATTCAATCTTCTTAATTCTCAAGGACTAATAGTAAGCACTTAACTGAATATTTATTCCCTTTTTCTGTATTTCCAAGATCATAATCTGGCCAACAGTCAGACACAATACGTTTTTATGAAGAGATGTGTCTTAGTATCCTGAGGAATTTCATAGTGTGTGAAACAGAGCAGGACTTCTAGCGTTCCTAGTAATGCAAGAAAATCTGTTAATGCATCACACAATCCACATTTGTAGATATAAACTGTAAAATTCTTAAAGATTAACATACTTTGAATATGAACTTTTATACAGATACTATAGTACTATAGCAAATACGAATCTATTAGAGATGAAATGTTAGCTGCCAGTCTAGAATTTGGGAAATGATTTCCCAATTAATATGAAAATATCATTTCTTTCACTCAACAATTTAAAGTGCTCATAACAGTGACAGAGATTCAGCTGGCAAAATGGTTTTGCAGATATAGGAGTTGAGATTAGTAACACACTTTCTCAAGGGAACAGTGTTTAAACTCCAAATCCAAGATTTCATGTTAAAATGTTTAAAACTAGGGAGAAAAAAAAAAAAAAGTATAGATTAAAATTGCACCATTTGACAGACTGACATAATTTGAAGACAGTCCTCACATTTCCAGTGTTTCGATCTTGATGGTAATGCAGACACAAATGAGTGATTGTACCTCTCTGGATATATCTCAAATCTGTAGCTTTGGATGTTGCAGTCATGTCCGTGGACTAAAAAAAGGACATAGTCAATGCTGCTGAATGTGCATCTGATTTAAGATGGAAGAAGATATTTGTTATGGGGTTTATTAGTTCTTTGCAGATTGATTTGCTTAAGACTCCTTGACTCAGTGTAGGAAATTTGCAGCCACATTTGAAAAAGGAAGAAATAAAAGTGACCAATTTAAGAACAATCACAAATTGTATTTTTCCTTTACCAGTACCCTTCAGGTACTTGATCCTACCAGTTGTTTTCTCATACGAGCAACATTAATAACACAAAATCTCTATTTCTGGCTTCTCAGCTGTTTATTTCCCTTTTCTCCCTGACTGTTGTGATTGCTTTGGCTTGAATGAGACAAATGCTAAATTATAAGACAGTGTGATGGTGTGGGTAACTGAAACACTCTAATAGAGTGACTGTTCTTAGGAAAATGCCATGGAGCGCTCTACAAGGATGGATATTTCAAAATCAAATGCAACCTTTGTGTCCTTATGGCTATTTTTTCTAAGATATGTGTAGTCTAGGAAATTTTTCCCATGTGGTTTTCATACACTTTTTACAGTCTCAGTATATACTGTTCAGTTCCATAACTAGTCTATTGGTTTCTCACACAGTTGTTTCCAAAGTTCACTTTGAAATCTGTAGCTAACTTACAGCCTCACGTCAGCTACTGCTGGCAACCCAGAATGATACAAATTAGCTGGTCAAAAGCAATTACAGATCATCAGAGTGGAATCTGGCCTCTGCAGCCAGAAAGCAGTTGCTGACACATAACTGTAGGCCAGCATTACCATTCCAGCAGTGTGTAATCAAAGCACTTGTTTGTTCAGAGGAATGCTACTGCATGGTGGAGTTAGTGACTGAATAGGCTGTCTAAATAATGCCTTCTGTCTTAGGTTTGGTTGGCTAAGAGTGGGAAGATTATTTTTGTTGGTTTTTGTATTCCCATGACATTGTGGGAAGGCTATGGAGGTTGTGAAAGGACCTACCAGGGTACAAAAGAAAAGGCATAATAGGATCTGCGAGAGCAGAGAGAGAGAAAGTTCTAATGAGAGAAAGAAAAAGAAAAACTTTCTTTGGCATGTTTTTTTTTTTTTTTTTTTTTTAGTGGTTTTTTTTTTTTTTAAGATATAAATGTAAGTAGATTTTTAAAAGTGCATAGCATCATTTACATGAAAGTAAAAGACAAACAGAAAAAGTAAAGTAAGAACTGGAGCTGGACTTCAAAAATGTCACTCACATTCATTTTGGGTTTCTTATAACTGCAGTAAAATTTCATCTATATAGTACCAACACTGCTATTGATTCAGAAAAGGCAAAGAAAAGCTAGCATGCTAGACAAGAAACGTTTCAAAGTTAAATGACTTTCATGTTTTTGTTCCTGGAGGTTTTCATTGGGTTAAAAAAATTGGACGCACAAAAAACATCGAACAGCTAAGGCTTTTTATCATCCATTTGTAAATATCTCCTTGTGAGTTAGTTATTTTTAAGACTCAGTGCTGCATGTAATTTTTTTGTATGTCTGTTTCAAGTATGTAAGCTCACTGCAGTTTATCTATCAAATATGATTTGGCTTTTTACAAGTGAGCTGGTTTCTTTTTTTTTTTTTTAGAAAAAAAGCTTGCAGAAGCTTATTTCTGTTGTATGATTTCTTTAGAAATCCCAGCCATCCTGATGTGTTAACCCTGTTTGTTGTCTGGACAATGGGGTTGCTCACCTAATTTTAATGGCATCTGTTTGATTTTGCGGTTAGATGATCCCGCAAAGACCTTCCATAATGGGCAAATGACCTCTTCTTCTTCTATTGTCATGTAGTGGTGGAGCTTTTTTTACTTCTCATAATCCCTGAGAACGAATTGCAATCTCAGAGGTGTTAATGCAGTTTTATATAAAACTATGGCATCTGATCTTGTAGAATTAAAGCAAATAGCAACCAAGTTTAAGGGCTTACTGAAAGTAAAATCAAGTCCATCTTTATTTTTAAATGATATGCATGGGTTGGAGGTGTCCTTACATAGAATTTTAAAGGAATTCTATAGAAACAGTAAGAATCTTTCATAGAAATCACTCAAATTTTATGAGCTACAAGAATCAATATACTTTTTTTTTCTCTGTGGAATCCTTTCTAGAACAAGTCCTTCATAATTAAGTCTTTCACAAATCTATCTATCTATCTATCTATCTATCTATCTATCTATATTTTTTTTTTCCCACTATCTATATTTTTTTTTTTTCCCAAGAGAAAGATCATTTGTTCCCTTTATTTGCCTAACTGGAAGGCCAAGTGACAACTTGTCACTGTGATAACTATAGCTTGTACGCTAGACATTCAAAAAGGATTTCTGGCTTAGTAAATTAAAGTTTTGTAATTGCCAATTAAGCTGCCTGTCAGTATATCTTATGGGACCCACATAGAGATGCTGCAAGTTCAGGTTTTGAGGCTAGCTTCAGACTGTGTAGGAAATCTTGTCTTTGCATCTTTCCTATCATTACTCCTTGTTTCACAGATTGCTTGCATTGTGCTCTTCTTCAACTATGCTTCACCTCAGGATCCCTGTGCTCCCTGGTCTTGGTTCTCCAAGATCTCTTCTATTCTTAGATTTCCCAAATGCCTGCCTTTTCAAATAACTGAGTAATAAGCTAAGGTGAAACAGAATTAAATGATTTACCTCCGAAAAAAATAGTGATGAAATAGAGATAACTGCAGAAGTAAAGTGGTAAACTGAGAGGTTTTCTATGGCCTTTAATAATAAACAACCAAGATGATTCTCAGAATGTGACTTTTTAGAGTTTAACCTTTTCTATGTAAAAGGTTATATATCTATAACCTTATCTGGAGGTTAAAGGCTATGTATTTTTCATATTTGAGGCCATGAAGATAGGTGATATGTGCATTTTTAAGAACTCTACTATGACATTTATGCTCCAGGGTTTGTTACATTCATTTTTGAGCCAATATGCAAAAAAGATCTGTTTAAGGTTTGCACTAATATGTTTGAGTTCTGTGAAATGTCAGTAGTCAGTTACCCCAAATGCCACTGCTTTGGCATCACCTCCTCCTGCAGGTTGCAGGCTGGGGCTCCATCACACTGGGAAGACAGAACCCTCCTTTGCCATGGCAGGATCTATCTGTGGGGTGGGTTGAGCTGGGAAGCAGTAAAAGCTTTTCAGAAATGTTCTGATTCCTCTGGGATTTGACAGTAATAAATAAGGCATTCAGTTTGGCCAAAAGAGGAGTCAAAAAGTTAAAAAAGAAAACTGTTGGAAATATTATGGAATTGAATAAAATGTATGGTATTTATTGAGTGCACTATGTGGTAATGCTTTTTTTGTATATGTGAAGTGATGATGTTCCTGGACTCATGCATATGCTGTCACCATTTGTGCCAGTATAACTTTCAACCTTAACCATAAACCATCCTATATTCTTAGCAAATATGTGGGATGTGTGTGTGTGTGTGTACATATCATATAACACCTTTTATTCTCAAATTGATTAAAGTGTGGAAATGGGACAATGTGTCTTCCGGTTTAAATTAGAAAGTGTTCTGCATCATTAAGGCTTAGCAGTGTGGCCCATATATATACCTGAAGTTTTGCTTTCATGTCACTTGAATTTAACTTACAGCTTAGAAAGCATAAATACGTAGATTTTGACCAGCTACGGCAGACAACTCCTTTCACAAGTCATATTACACTATTACAGGAGTTTTGTTGTTATCTTCAATCAGTGTAATATCAATCCTATCAGCAATTGTTTCCATTTGAACTGTTATTTGCCAAGAGTCATTTTGCTGTCTTTCAGTGTGCTAGATGCACATCTTGCCCAGGGAGAAAAAGAGGCTTTTGTGCAAAATCAAGAGCTGTGGTTGTATACAAAGAAATGTCAGATAACAGAGAGCATTAAGCACTGATCATATGGATGCTCCCAAGCCTGAGCAGCTGCTAGGACATAGCTCATTCTGCTAAGTCATTGAGAGTGAGAGGCCATCTTCAAAAGGTTCATTGGACAAGAACAATAAATAAAAGTTTTTTTAATCCTTCCAGTCAGTAATCTCATGAAATGAAGCTTTTCTTTTCATGCTGTGTCAGCAATTGATTGAGCAAGTACTTTTAATACAGCTTGAAACAGAATATTACATTCTTGAGCTTGCCAGATGTAAGCATATGGATGAAACAGTCCAACAATATGAATAGATCACGTTGTAATTAAACTGTCCCCACAGACATCATCTTACTGGTTTCATCCTGTGCAGCTAAAAGGGAAACCAGACACACAATCCATCTGGGGAGGTCTTGGGGTAAGAATTATTTACAGTGAAAAGATTTATCAGTATTGATGTAACATGAATTCTCAAAGAAAAAAGGGAGGGAAAAGTAGAAAATATGAAGGATAAGGGATATGGGATTGATAAAACTGCTGATGCACATAGAATCCTTTATTGTTTGTTGTTGTCCCATAATGTTTCCCAGGAAATAATGTTTTTTTCTTATCTTCCACCTTTTCAAGTACTTTCCTATATTCCTATTCCTCCATGCATTCCCTATGTTAGTCTTCCCTGTATATTCTTTGGCTTGGTGGGACATGTGGAACCCAATACTCAGTGTAATTCTACACCTATTTATAAGCATTATTAAATAAAATGAGAAATCTACTATATGTATGAAAAAATGTATTTTCACTGCATTAGTAGGAAGCAACATGGATTTTGAAGTGTGAATTGAAACAATAAAGAAAAATGATGATGCTCGACCACAAATTAAGTAGATAAGACAGGAGGAAGAGTGAAGCAGCTAGGAGTGAAAATTGAAGTCTTTTGAATACTGATGGAATGATAATCCCCAAGCTGTTAGAGGGCAGTGCTAGTGGAAAGGAGCTGAAGATGGTCAAAGAAAATAGTTTAAAGCTAAAATCAGCTACAAGTAGTGCTGAGTACAGACAATACTGAATGACATCTCTCTTTTTGAAGTATACTGTGTGAAGTGCAGACCTGAGCTTTGAGCTTCTTACTTGCAGTGGCAGGCAGTTACTCCCACAGCTAATGCTAGTAAGGGCAGAGGAGATGCACAGATCTGGGGAAAACGGGCAATAAAACTGATAAAAGATCAATGAAAGAGAGAGAACGTAACTAATGCCATAAAAGAACAGTCTTCATTAGTGATATTCAACTGCTATTGGAAATTGCAGGCACATGTTCTGGGGTAGCTATAAAATAAAGCTTTCCTTGTATGACATTCTGTTCCCTAAGTCACCAAAGATACATTCCCTGTGGCACAAAGATCATGTGTATTACCTGTCCTTTCAGAAACAAATGGTATTTTCAGTGCAACATGATTTTTTGTTGCTGTTTAATGAGAGTAAAAATAAGAAAGAGGGAAAAAAAAATTAAAGCAAAAAAAAAGCACTTTCAAATCTTGTTAAGAGAAAGGAGTGCTTTACTTCAAGGGGAGATTACAAATCATTAACAAGAGTATTTGCAGGATGAAGTGTAAAAAGAAGAAGGAATTTTGAATATTTGTAAAAGAAAAAGAAAACCGTAAAATGGATAACAATGAGAAATAGCTACTTTAACATGGAATGTAATGAAATAAAAAAGGCCACAGCAAGGTTTTGTTTTTATGTCTCTACAGCTGTATATTAAAAAGGCCTAACCATGGTACATCTGATGTTACCTTCTATGTATGCCTCAAAAGCAAAGAGAGAATGTTTAAAAGAAGCACATCTATCAAGAAACTGTTAAAGTTGATAGATAGAGCCCCACAAGACTGATGTTACAGCATCAACAGTGCAGTAATTAACATTTCAGTCTTTTCCTGTTAGAAAATGTTTTAGCACCCATCTAGAGTAAGGATAACAGAATAATCAGATAACAGAAGCTCTACTGGAAAAATGCAAGGGATGGATGGGGGCAGCATTTATACAGCACTACAGAACTTTTCTGTGCCTCTGAGCACAGAATTTTAAGAACCTTCACAAGAATGTAAATACATGTGTTATAATGTGTTATAAGTGCACTGAAATCTAAATGTAATGAGTTTTTTCTTAAGTGATCTAAGACGTTGATCTGCCAGAGGGTAGGAAGGCACTACAGAGGACCTGGATAGACTGCATCAATTGGCCAATGTAAACTGTCTGAGTTTCAATAAGGCCAAGTGTCGGGTCCTGCATTTTGGTCACAACAACCCCAAGCAACCCTACAGGCTTGGGGAGTAGTGGCTGGAAAGCTGCCTGAAAGCGACCTTGGTGTAATGATGGACAGTTGGCTGAATGTGAGCCAGCAGTGTGCCCAGGTGGCCAAGGAGGCCGATGGCATCCTGGCTTGTATCAGGAATGGTGTGGTGAGCAGGTCTAGGGAAGTAAACCTGCCCCTCTTGGGCATAGGTGAGGCCTCACCTTGAGTACTGTGTTCAGTTTTGAGCACCTCGGTACAGAAAGAACATTGAGGTGCTGGAGCAGGTCCAAAGAAGGGCAACAAGGAAAGAGCTTGGAGAATACAAGAAGAGACTGAAGGAACTGGAGATGTTTAGTCTGGGGAAAAAGGAGGCTGAGGGGACACATTATTACTCTCTTCCAATATTTTACAGCAAGAGCAGGATTGGTCTCTTCTCACTGGTGACAGGTGACAGGATGAGGGAAAATGGCCTCAAGTTGTATCAGGATAAGTTTAGGTTGGGTATCAGGAAAAACTTCTTTACAGAAAGGGTTGTTAAGCCTGGAATAGGCTCCCCCCAGGAAGGTGGTTGAGTCACCATCCCTGGATGTGTTTAAAAACCATTTGGATGTGGTGCTCAGGGACATGATTTAGTGGGGGGTTGTTAGGGTAGTATGGTTAGGTTGCACTAGGACTCGATGATCTTTAAGGTCTTTTCCAACATGAGCAATTCAATGATTCAATGATTCTATTCTGTGATTCTATAATTCTGTGTTAATGACTTCAAGACGGGCCCTGGAGATCAACACCCTAACAGCCCTGCTGCAAGTCGCTTTTCTATAAGCATTCAGCAGAGAAAATTCAATCCCCAGCGCATCTTTTGTAATGAAATCTTGCTGGAGCTGATCTTTTCTATTGTTTTCTATCCCAATCCGGATGCATTTACTCATGTGAAACTGACTTTTTCCATGAATAGTGTCAGTGGAATCAGACAGACTTCCTGTGAAATAAGATACTACTTATACAAAGATGACTGAAGAGAGAATAAACCCCTTGAAAGTCACTTGAAGTAGAAATGGGAGAGAAAAAATAGCAAGTTTCTGCAGTTACAGAAGGCACGTGATCGTGTTTGTTATTTTTGATATTTTAAAATAGTGTATCTCACAGCTTGCTTTTTCTTTAAAGTTGCTGAAACCGTCTTGGTATGTAGTGAAGAAGGGTGGAATTGAGTTTCTTTCAGATCAGTTGCGTTTCCATTGCCTTCAGAGGCGAGCACCATTGTTGCCTTGGACTTCCAGAAATGATGGGGGATACTTATTAGTGTAATATGCCTATGGCATTTTAAAATTCTGGAAAGACTGTGATGCAATGAATTTTATGAGTGAAATAGTACATATCTTCAGTTTTAGGAATAATTGGCATGCCTCAGCTCACCTCCTTCCCCTAAATCTGAATTTCTGGTTTTATGAGATAAGATTTCTCTTAAGTTTGGTGAAAAAGTATGTTGTAGAAGAGGTGAAAAGCTGAGATTTGTACTTGAAGGAGTTCTCCTTCTATTCCCTCCAAGATGTTTCTCCTAATTTTGTCAGTTTCCCAACAGAATGCAAAAAGTATGTATCTTTATAGTGTGCTACTTAGAATAGTTAACACAAATAACACGGCACATGGAGGAATTTCTTTCTTCGTTATGATGTCCTCGTAATTTATAATTCATAGCCCCCCAAATACTTCATGTTGAGATTTTAGCAAATTAAATCAGATACCACTACCATAGTAGCAATTACTGTATTTCATAGTATGGAAATAGAGGACTGTAACTATCATTTCATATTCAGGCAACTCCTTTGAATAAAACTGAACTTAATAACAAAATTGTGCTCAAGGCAGAATCAGCTGTACCCAAGTCGTTCCCAGCATGTGTTGTCTGATTTGTTTCCAAGGACATCCAGAGAGAAAGATGTTCATGTGGCACACTGTTCCTGTTCTTTATTATTCTTACTGCTAGATTCCTTCTTTCTTCCTTTTTTTTTCTTTTTCTTTTTGTTTTTCTGATCAAACAAATCCTTATTGATGAAATTTAAGGTCATTGTATCTTGTCCTGTCTGCCCTAGACATGGAGAGCAGATTATTCTGGATAATCTGTTGATTTGCTGGAGGACTTGTCTCTGTTTCCTGATTTCTTAAGACTTCTCTTCATCAGTCTTAGCTGCAGTTGTTCGCTCAGCCCTTCGCTGTGGGTCGCTGTCACTCTTGTTCATCTCCCTAGGCTCTCTCCAATTGGGTATGGTGCCTAGACACAATCACAGTATACTACCTATAATTCTTACAAATGTTGAGTAATAGTGAAGGCTAGAAAGACTGTTAAAAAGAAAAAAAGAAAAAAAAAAAAGTATGTGGAGACATTTCAAAGTACTGTACAGATGCCTTCATCTCAGAAGTAAGATTTGATCTTAGAAAGAATATATGCCATGATGAGCTCCGTACTAGATGGTTTGACTTACTACAGATGACATTCTTTCCCTAGTGGCAGGTCCCTTGTTCCCACTGACTTTGAAAATGTCAAACTGCATCAAAGTTAGATTCATTTTAAGATCAATAATCCTCCAGAGGCTAAGGGTAGCACATATATTCTTCTTATTGCTTTCCCCACCCTACAATACAGAAATGAGTATATAGAGTTTCAGCTTTATGCCGAAGGCAGGACAGAAATCACTGAATCTTGTAGATCTGCACGGTCAGCTCTGAGGAGTATGTTTTATGGAGCTGTAGACAAGATACATAAGATACATAAAGAACAGCTTTAAACAAGGAACAATGTGGGAGAATGTTACCAGCAGGCCTGTGAGAGAGTGATGGACAGGGCTGACAAGGAAAGGTCCTGTGGTGATGTGTATGAAAGGGAACACAAAATCAACAAAACAAGGCTTGATCTGGGTCACCTCAAGCAGGGGTTTGAAAACCAGGCAGTACCTCCAAGACACAATTATGTGAAAATAACCAGACGTTTTTTCTGGGAAATCAGCATGCTGGTGTGTCTCGTTGAAGTGCCTATACTCTTCACAATACTGTACATGTTATGGGGAATAAATGTGACGAGTTAGAGATTTGTTTGAGATTGCAGAGCTATAATCTTGTTGGGATCATGGAGACTTGTTGGGATTGTATGCAGGACTGGAGAGCTGCAGTAGTGGGGTTCTGTGGGAAGTACAAGGTAGGAAAACAAGGAGTTGGAGGATAGTTGGAATGCATGTTCTTGTGCCTGGGGATGGATGATGTGCCAGCTGAGAGCTGAGAGCAGTATGGATGGCATCACAGTGGATGCTGCACCTGCCCATCTTTCTGAAATAGTGAATGAGGCCTTTATATAAAACTAGAAATAGCCTCGCACTCATAGGTCAGGGGCTCTATGGGAAACCGCCTCAATATCTGCTTTCCAGATATAATTGATTGACAGGTGGTCTACTGGACCTCATACTCACAAGGAAGGACTTATTGGGAATTGGAAGGTCAAAGAAAGCAACCAAGAGATGGTTGAGTTTAGGATCCTAAGAGGAGAGAGGAGGGCTAAAAGCAAGACCAGATCCCTGGACTTACAGAAAGGTAGACTTTGGTATCTTCAGGGATCTGCATGGAAGAGTCCAATGAAGGGGAAAGGAGTGTAAGAAAGTTGATTTATGCTACAAGATCGCTTTCTCCAAGGTCACGAGTGGTCCAGTCTGAGGAGCAGAAAGTCAGGCAGAAGTGCCAGAAGGCCAGCAGGGAGCTTTTGTCCAAGCTCAAAAAGTAAAAGGAGAATATAGAATAGAATTGTAGAATATCCCAAGTTGGAAGGGACCATAAGGATCAAGCCCAACTCCTGTCATTGCTTTGATACATATTTGTAAGACTCATCTATAATTTTTAAATTCTTTGTAATTCTCTTCTGGGCAAGTTTTGCGTCACTAAATTCACATTATGACTACATAGATTTCTTGGTAGCAGTGGCAGCTTAAGTAATATTTGCTCTCAGCAGCTTATACCTGTTTCCATATTAATCCCTGTTGCTCAGGCGTAGTTATGCTGGTATAAAGGAACACCTGCAGCACAGACTTTTCAGAGTGACAAACTCTGCAGGCCATTGCTCACAGTGCTGCCAGTCCCATGGCCTCCCTCACCCCAGCCTATGCAGAAAATGGAAGCAGGAATGGGTAACTCAGAAGGGTATTTACAGACACTGCCTGTGTGTATATGCAAAGATGTGGTTAGGAAAGCCATCCCAACTAGAGTGGAATCTATAATGAGATGTCAATGGGTGTTTGTATACATGAAGCTGATATAATTTTTGAATCAAAACATTGTAGGTGGTGCAGTGATGTTCTGTGAAGAAACAGTTCCCAAGTAAAGGTATTTTCTTTATTACTATAATATTGTGCAAGGTATTTGGTATAAAGTAGCTCGGAAGACTGATTAAATTACATATAAAAGGCAATGACAAAAAAGAAATAATGGGACTGGAAAGTCAAGAATTGTGAAGTTTCACCAATAAAGTGCTCAAGATTCAAACTACACAGAAATTTCTTGTAATTTTAAACAGCTGAGTTCATCCTCAGCTCATGTCAGTTTCATAGAACATTTTATATAGTATACAGAAACAAAAAGGACAGTTTCCCTGTAGAACTCCTACCGGCATCCATGATGGCTTTTACAGGAGCAGTGGTGATGTGCAATGCTGGGCCTCTCCAACAGAATATTTTATATTCAAAATAAGTGATGCGTTTTAAGAGAAAAACTGTTTCCTGAAGATGATTGTCCGTAAGATTTCACAGTGTTTACAAGTGTTTTATTCCCTCTAAATGTGAATGTGTTTGTTACTTAGACCATAATATTTAACTTTCTGTCATCAGACATAGATGTTTATGAAGCCTGAAGTTCACTGAATTAGGATTATAAAACAAATGCCTAAGAAGATATGGCTGTTTGTTCACAATAGACATATTATTTCAAGGAGACCACGGGTTGTCTTTTTTCCTTCCCCCCCACCCTCTTTTCTAAGGTTTTGTGCCCAGGGCTTTAAGATGGTTCCTGAATTTTTATTACACTTTACTCCCTTGTAAAATTCATTTGTAGATTAAAAAAAAAAAATCAGACAAGATGCAGTATAAATATCATGCTAGATTTTATTTATTTATTTATTCTGAGAGGAGAATTGCATAAAGTCAGTCAGTTTTTCATCTGATGAAGCATACTGTCCCATCATGACCTAGAGATGTTGGCATTGGAATGTAGCCTTTGTAACAAATGTAAATCACGTGGATAATACAATGTTTTTCATTTTTTCTGCTTTCACGTGGAAAATATGCACACACAATGCCATTTTTAAACTCAGGATGTTTCAGATTACCAAACTTTTCATGAGGAAAATAGTCCTTTCCTGTGCCTTAGACTCAGTCAAGATCAAGTCTTAAGCTTGAAGTTCAGCCAGTTAAGAACAATACCTATCGAGTGCCTTTTCCCTGACTGTTCTTCAGGAACAGCGCAAAGTGTCCTTATTTAAATCCATCCTTATCTCCTAATATATAAAGGAGCAGCGAGTAGCTGAATTGAGCAGCTACTGAAAGTACAGTAGATCAGATCTTCCTGTTTATTGATTTGTAAAGAACATACTGGTTTGGCAGCTCTGAGTCATGGAGAGAAAAGAAAGAGGCTTTTCAGCTACTGGGGGGAGAATTGCTGTGTAACATTAAAGAAGGTCTTGTAGAAGCTGGTTTCCTTTGATATGCAGTCAGATTGGATGTGATTGGAGTCAAGGTCAAGAGGCTTTGGAAATGCTATGAGTGCGGTGAGGGAATTAAAGGAGTGTTATTTTAATAAGTATTGTATCTATGCATACTTATTAAATACAGAAAATTGTCCTTTGCTTTTCTTTGGTGAAGCAAATTGTAAAAAACAGTTTGTGTCATTTTGCTGCTGCACTGAATACAGCTGTATAGATGATCTTCCTTCTTTTCTTGCCATTTCTCCTCAGAAGCCTGAGCATATCCAGCCATTTTTTTCTTAACAGTTGTCTTCACTCTTTATAGGTTGCATTTTGTTAATATTAATTTAAATTCTACTTTGTCATGTTAATAAGCAGTAAAAATTACTACTTCACCTTCATATAACCTGCCAGCATTTGGGGCAGCCTAATTGTAGAATTGGTGTCTGTATATTATACGGTATGCACCCTTAAATACCCTTACAGAAAGGACAACACTCTGACCTCAGAAGAGATTATGCTGTGCTGTGCTTCAAATGAGCAATAATTTAAAGAAGTTAAACTCCAAGGTAAAAGTCTCCATTGAGTTGAATAGGTGAGACCTACCTGACCCCTCCACTCTGCTATCACTGGTCTAAAACTAGAAAATGAAGTCATTTGACAGCATAGAACTTAATTAAATCCATTCTCCCTTTCCCATTGTAAGCTGTGTTCTTGGTGGATTAAAAGGTATTCTAAAATTGGCTTATATTTGATAGATATTGTATTCAGAAGTGAGAACATTCAAGGGGGAAAAAGTACTTTTTTCCTGCATTTTACATTGGGATTATAGTGCTTGGCTAGCACGCTAGTAGACCTGGCAATGATGAATCAGGAAAAGGGAGGATTGAACATTTTTTTCTTTATTATGTTATTAATAATCCCTTATCAAAATAGCACATGGCAGTATGAAGTGGAGACACTTTGATAGCATGATTTGGCTTAGAAATAGGCGTAGTAAGAAGCTGCTGTTCTTTTCCAGGAGCATCAGAGATAAAAAGATCTTTTTTTTTTTTCCTAGAAAGAATATAAGTCAGCTTCAGAACTGCAAAAGTAACTAAGTGTGCAGAGAAAAGACAGGAAGAAAAAAAAAAGTCTTACTTAGGGTTGAAAATTAAGGTACTTACAAGAGATTCATCTTCTTTCTCCTCAGAAGGAGTGGGGGCACAGGCTGCCCAGGGGGGTGGTGGAGTCACTGTCCCTGGAGGAGTTTCAGAATTGTGTAGATGTGATACTGAGGGATGTAGTCAGTGGACCTGGTGGGGATAGGCTGTTGGTTGGACCAGGTGGTCTTAGAGCTCTTTTCATAATGATTCCAGGATTCTAGGAATTCAATTGGGGTGAGTCAAAGAGTACTGTACATACAGTGTACATAGATATGTGAAGTATAATTGTATAATCGTATAATTTTCATTTGCTACTTTCATTTTTTTAAACTGCAGATTGACTTTTCAGGTAATCGTCTCACTGGTGCCACATGTAGAATTGTTTCTTACATGAATGCTTATAAACAATCACTCTACCGACAGAACAGGTTTTGATTCATTCCTCCTCACACTGTTTCTTCTGAAGTCTTTTAGGAGAAAATCAGCAGTCCTTTCAGTTCTGGCAACAACATCACACTGCAAGTTAGGGGATGCTAATTTAAATCCCATTTCCGTAATACACTTTATTCCCTTGCTTATCAAGTGTTCTTGGAAAATAGATATGTATTACAAACATGATTGCTGTGGAAAAATCAGAACATGAAGAACATTATTAAATCTTTGTACAATAACTGATCTTTGAAAGATGGTAGTGTTTTCAAGCAAGAACTGATGAGTGTATAATGCATGTTTTTAGCTAATTCACTAGTGTGGCAGCAGTTGGACTGCACTGTGCTATAGTACAGCAAAGATGCTTGTGGTACAATATCATTTGAGCAGAACTGTAGACATTGGTTCAAGAGTGCATTCATACATTTATCATTCATAGCATGAGGACCAGAAAAGCCAAGTGCAGTTGATCTCTTAGGGAGCACTGCAGGAGACCTTGAATATTTCAGGAAGGAGATACTTAAGTAGTGCTTAACAGATATCTAACATTTTAGTATTTTTGTGTTATTTGTTTCCTAAGCATATGAAAGGACGTTCAGAGAAGCAGGTCTGAACAGAGGCCTATGACAGAGAAGTGAACTAGCTGATATTTCAGGTGCCTGAATCTCCTTCTGGGTTGTTACCATGCTAAAGAAGGTGAAGGTGTTCATGTAGTCACTTGTAAGATTCTCCATTTGCCTGATGTTTTCTCACAGCATTTGGTCACCAGCTTCCTTCATCGTTGCAGATTCATTGTGGCCATGTAAAAAATAAGACTTGTTTCAATAACTGCCTTGCAAAGTTCACTGAATTAGGATTCCCAAAGTGTACTGAGGGCAAATAAACTGCCAGCTAACAGTCACCTTTGCTTACATGCAGCACTCAAGCCACTCATTTGCAGAGTTAGTTCAGAGACAACCTGTCCAGGAGGTACCATGAAGGCAGTTTTCCCTGCTGAACTTGTTCAGTTCAAAATCAAAGCTATGGGAAAGTAGAGCACTAGGCTTTGGCTGAGCATTGTGTAGTGGTAGTGCTTGTACAGCCAAGTATATAAGATTCACAGAACATGTGAGAGACCATTTTTACAACTCTTTGCAGAGGGCACTTGTTATCTGCAGGCACGACATTAACAGTATTAGGATATGTGCCTCCTTCCTCCGTCATGGCATTCCAAGTAGCTCTGCAACTACAGCACTACTTAATACTTAGTGACTGGTACTTTTTGAGGACATAGCAGACACTGAGAATCAAAACATGTAATTTTCCTTTTTTTTTCTTTATCTAGGCTTGTTTTATAATCTGGACATAAACACAATATAACACTTCATATTACTAAAAATGTTCAATCAAAACACAGAAAAAAAAGCAAAAAAGAGAGACTTCAGTAGTGGCCCAAGTTAAACCCAACAAATTCTTATTCTGATTTTATTAGAGCTGTTACAAAAAGTGTTTTCAGGATTGGATCCCCACGTTAGATAACATACCAAGAAACTATTCCAAACAAATACATTATATAGCTTTGCTTATGTTATCATTATCATTTGTTTATCTGAACCTGATTATATATTCAGTTCACATGGCTGCATTCAAATGATGGGAAACAGAATGTGTTTCATCAGATGTTTTTAAATTCTCCTCTCTTAGTGGAAATGGGCTTTAAATAACATGTTTTATTTGTTTGTTTAGCAGAAGCTTTTTATGTTCTATGTCAATATCACTTAAAATCAGTGTGGGTTTTTTTTATTACAATCCTCAGCTTCTTGTATAATGTTTACTGCTCTACAGTGACTCCTTCATTTGTTGTGATTGAAAGAAGATAAATTTAACACAAAATTATGGATTAAATAAATAATGGAAATTTATGTCTCTTCAAGTAAAAATTGTTAGTGCAGAAAAGCAATAATTCAAGTGTCTCGATCACAGAATATCCTAATGTTTTTAAGCTAAAATTAGATATAATGATTTTGGTCATTTAAAACAATGGTCTCGTATCTTGATTCAGGTAAAGCAACAGCTGAACTTTTAGAAATTTGACTGTTTATTTTTCAGTAGCATTATCTGTGGAGAAATAGTGTAGGGAGTTGTAACTAAAAGACAGCCTAATCCAGTTCATCTTGTGTGTTATGAACTAGTAACAGTACCTTTAAAACAGTGCCTTTTTTGTACAGTAATCTGACTGAGCAGATACTAGCACAAATAGACTACTGAAGTCAGAAGATATTTTGTTTTCTTTTGCTATTGAGAAATGTGGTGTTGTATTGCAAAACTTCATTAACATTATATATATTTTCTTGCATATAAAGTAAGGAAAATGAATGTTTCAGATGGGTTTAAAAAATTGCTGTTTTCTTCATGCACAACTGCAGTTTTTGTATATTTTGTTCTAAGGAAGACTGCACTGGGTTCAGTGCACAGCACAGACTACTAGATATATTTATATTAGTGGAACTTATTTCATTTGCTTCCTAGGAAAATTTAAGACAAAATTTAAATTGATGAATTACCTATTTCTTGTTCTTGGTAATGAAATGGGAAGTGAAAATATTTTTTCAAGAATCATGACAAAGCTATGAAGACCCAAACCATTCTGTGATACTGTGATTCTCTGACCAGTGGATACAATTCTGTTTCTCCCACTAGTTAGAGTTTAAGCCATATAGCAAAATCCAACTTTGATTTTATTGGAAGAGGTACCCAGTCTTCAGGAATTTTAAGTAATTATTATTTCTTCAATTTTTCCGGTAACTAGGCCTACTGCTTTCCCATATCTAGGCCTACTTTAATTGATAGTGTCCTTTTAGCATGTAGTCTGTAATGTCTCTGGTAGATGTCATCAGTATATTATGGAATCTTACAGCAACTGCATGCTCTCGGCTACTTGCTTCATGTTTAACTGTAAAGCAATCTTAAAAGTAGTGTCTCTGTTTCTACACAGTCCAGTGACCCAACTCTAATCACTAGGAATAACATTTTCTTGAAAGAACATCTTCCAAGGAAGAAAGGATCTAAGTGATAAAAAATAAAATAAAAAAAATAGATAATTGTTTGCACCCAGATGTGGTTTGACTACCCTCAATTCAGCATTCTTCTAAAATATGGTTGCTGTGTCCACATTAAAATAGATTACTTTTCACATGCTGATTTATAACATATACCCTCAAAAAGTACTCGTGCACTAGGGCTAGTAAAAGTATTAACATTGAGAAATGTTTCTGACCTCAGTAATGGCAGTCAGTGATCACATTCTTTGCAAGTGCATATAGTCAGGCAAATTTGCTGTATCTTTATTTATCAGCCTGTTAGTTTTTAACTTGCTCCAGCATCGATTTAAGTTAGGGGGAAAAAAACCTCTTTTGACCTCCTTTCTTTTGAAAAGGACACATTAAATCCCAGTTAATCCCTGATTGTTGCAGGAGCCTTCTTAATTTTAAACAGAGTGTTCTCTAATGAAAAAAGTATCTGACTATAATTGCTACTTGTTACTTTTTTGCAGAAAGTCATGGTTGTTTTTTTTTTCCTCCTCTCTTCACAGGTGGCCATTGATGAGCGCATCAGGCAACTGCATGAAGCTCACAGGGATTTTGGCCCTACTTCCCAGCATTTTCTTACCAGTGAGTAATTTTCCATTTTTCTTGCTCAGCTTGCACACTCAATTAATTGTAGCTGTGTGCCAACTATAGTTGCTCTAAGTTTCTATTCTAGACTATATTAAAATGTTTTTCTTATTGCTTTAAAGAAGTTCACATAGTCCAGAGTAAAAGCAAAATGACTGCCAGTATCAGGTCTATTTGCCCATGCATTTGTCATTGCCAACCTGTTCTTCATTGTTTGAAGATTCCCCTTTAGGACTAATGAAATAATGAAAAATGAAATAAATGAAATTGTAACCCAGAAAGGATTAAAAAATGAAAAAAGAGAGAGAAAGTAATAATCAAATTTGCTTTATCTGTTCAGGTTCAGGTATTCAGCTCCAAAAAGGGACAAAACAAGGCAGGCAAGAAAAATACTTTGTCTATGGGCTTAGTAGGATTTTATCACTTAGCAGAGTAGTAAGAGGATCAAAATCATAGTGAGAAAGTTGGCAGAAGGTCTGCAGTTAAATAAACACTTATAACTCTGCATAAAATATAAGTGCCATTAGTTTTGTCGGTAACATTCCCACTCCACCTCCATTTGCACACTTTCATCAAGGATGTTTTGAAGTATACTGAAAGGCAACTTGAAACACCTTCAAAGCTCTAAGGCAGCAACTAATATGAAGCTTTTCAAAGACCATGTCTTTTCTATTGTACTTCAATTAAAGAAAGTAAACAGTGAAACTTTGTTTAAGAGATTATATCAGCAGAACAGAACACAGTCACGAGATAATGGTCTCCTCCATGCAGAGGGACAAGCTATCTAGACATCAAAAATGAATGTTGCTATTATTGTACAGTTACATTCACACCGGGGAATAGGACAAACTTTTCTACAGCTGATACTGCATTGTAATTTTAATTGGCTAAACATGTTTCCACCAGCCAGAATGAGAAAAGCAAAGGAGAAAAAAAGTGACAGTGGGGTGAATGGCAAATTTAAAAAAAGAGTTTATCTTGTGCCATAAAAGCACAGTGGTTCAGCCTTGCATCCTTTTTTTTTTTTTTTTTCTTTTATCAGATGATGGGTCTGGGAAGAAATAAGATCAATTTCTTTAATTTCTTTTATTTTTTCAAAATTTGTTTTTATTAATTTTTAATCTCTGGTAATTAGTAGTTTGCCCAGTGTGCATAACTGCAAGTCAGATTTGCTAGAATGGAATGTGTGAGAGTTATGGGTGTATGACATGAACGCAGTGTATAAAGAGATGCCTTTTTCTTATTTGACATACAGTTTGTTCTTCGGGAAAGAATATTCCTCAGAAATGAAAAATGTGGTGTACACTATCCAAGACTGTGTGGCAATTTGCAAGAGAATAGAATGATCTGAACTATGTTATCATACTGAACATCACAGTATTGTTCTCTGTGCCATTGCTGAGTGCAGCTCGGCAACTTGTATGACAGATACCACTTTGCTGATAATGCAGATGAATCCAAAAGTGCGCTAACCAGAGCAGCAGACAATAAAAATCATTCTGGTCACTTGCTGCTACTTGAGGAGTGCTTTAGGAAATGGAGCCAGGGAAAGCATGCTGGCCTTGGAAACAGATTAATTTCCAAGGGAAAAAAGAAAAAAAGAAAAAAAGAAAAAAAAAAAAAAAGGCACATACATCCTGTGTATGTATTGCTTGTCTCTTTCTGTCTTAGCTGTTTGTGCAGGCATGTGCAAATACGTATTCATAGACGTACCGGAAAAAGTTAGGTATTAGGTACTTGAGATCATAGATTCATAGAATGGTTTGTGTTGGAAGAGACCTTTAAGGTCATCTAGTTCCAGCCCCTCTGCTATAGGCAGGGACACCTCCCACTAGGCCAGATTGCTCAAGGCCCCATCTAGCCTGGCCTTGAAATGCTGAAAGTATCCATCAAATCCTTCCCAAGTGTATGTGTTCAGTCACTGAAAAACACCAGTGCATCTGTTGGCCTCGTGTTCCATAAGAATCAAATCCCCAAAGCATAGAGTTCGTCAGTATCATGCATTATTACCATACTCGAGGGAAGTATGCCTTTACATGCTTTCCAGATAACTCTTCTACATCCCTGCACTGACAGAAGCAGATCTATTGAAGTAGCTTTCTAAGAGAGGGAGTGCCAAGGTCTTTGCCATCTGGCATTAGTCTTATTTCTGCATTGGTGCTTTTAGGGATTGCTGACCTGAATGGGGCAGGTCAAATGAAGCTGGATCAATAGACTTCCAGTGCAGTGATGGCAAACATAGTCCATTTGGATCAGACTATCAGTGGCCATAACTGTGAAAAGATGACCCATGATAA
Source organism: Phasianus colchicus (assembly GCF_987193195.1). Lineage (NCBI taxonomy): Eukaryota > Metazoa > Chordata > Aves > Galliformes > Phasianidae > Phasianus > Phasianus colchicus. The sequence continues at coordinate 116,989,283 of NC_143436.1, forward strand.
TTCTTATTGCTGGATTTATTCTGTATGCTCAACTCCCCGTTTTATATGTTCATACTCAGCATCAACTTTCCCTCTACCATACATACCATACATAGCATAGTACATGGATGTGAGTGATGATCTTCCAGCTGTGCTTATGCAATAAAAATTGGCCTCATAAGTACCTTCTTGAGTAGTTCTGCAAAAAGATTGGTATCATAGGCAAATTCATATTCTGTCAGTGACTTATATTTCTTTCCCACTTGGAAGAAATATTATATACACTATTAATTTGCAGTTATATTTTTTATAAATTTAAATATAGAAATTACAACACGATCTATTTGTTTTTGCTTGAAGCTGCATAAGGCAATTGAAAATATGGCACAGAAGTAGTGGGGAGTTGTACAGGACTTATTTATCGTATCCTGTGCAGGCAGGGAATCAAGTGGTAGTTGCCATTTCTAAGCACTTACAGCCTGTTCTGAGAGCTGTTCCTATAACTTTTCCTTATCACTCTGCTATCACGTGGACCTGTCCATTTCCAGGCCTCATGCACATTTTTGCTGGGCTCTCTCACCTCAGGTCTCGATCTTCCAATCAGTTCTTCGTGCTTCCCCAGCTCATGTTGCGCTCTACCAGTTTCCACAGAATGCCAGCTCGTCCCCATGTATTCTTGACCACTTTGCTGAGGACTGAGGCTCTCAGCAGTAGCAGCAATAGTTGTTAAGATATAGTTGCTAAATGTATTACGTGTGCAAGATGTATCATGAGTTCATAGTTTGTGGGTTTTGAAGGTTTTGCTGTTTAATTAGAATGATCTAAATTGGGATGTGAAAAAAATAGCAAAAAAACCACCACCTTTTTTCCTATTAAAAAGAAACTGGTAAATATTTAGCAAAGTCGTTTAAAAAAATATATATCTGTGATTCCTTCATGGATGGCAGTGCTTAATTTGGAAGCTATATACAGAAACTGAAGCATGAAAAAGAATACTTGCAACCCTACTTTGAGTGCAGATTTCAGCAGAATGCCAACTCCAGAGTTCTTACTCTTCTGGAATAATTTTACTTTTTTGACTACTCCTTTGCTTGTATCTGCAATGCTGCCTCTGGCAAAGAATGGGATTCATTGTTTCTTGTTGGAGAACCCACCTATATTACCAAAACAATGTTTTTTGAGATTCAGTAAGGGAGAGGTACGATTTATGACAGATGGCTTTAAATATCACTTCCCATGCTATTCAGCCTTCCATCAGTCCCTTTTGTAATGTGGCAGCTCACTCATGTGGATCATTTGCAAGCACTAAAAAATAGAAGATATTGCATCTTTTAAAGGCATAAGCAAGCCTCATAATTTACTGTCCAGTGTGAGACCATCTGTTAGCACGTGCAGCGTGTCAATGAATGGCTCCACGAGCAGTGCTCAGATACAACTGGTAGGTACCTCTGAGCTCAACTAGCAGATCCCAGGTGCTGTTTGTGCTTCCCAGGCACTTTCAGGCTTCTAAGCAATAACAGCACTGATTTTAATGTGAAGTGAAGCAGCTATAGCAGCTTTCTTTCAGAAACAGAAAGGCTGGGAAAGGTGGAGTCAACAGTTTGCATGACAAGCTAGTAACTGAAGTGCTGATGCAGTCGTCGTTTTTTGTTCAGAAGTGACAAATATGACCATAGGAGTGGGCTGTATAGCCTAGGACTCTCCTTCTCTGAATATGCTCAGAGCTCCTGGGGTTCAGGTCTCTATTTTTCTCTTCCATCTGGGCCTTTGTATATTTTTTTCTGTTATTTAGGCCACTCTTGAGAAATCTTGGATTTCTCTGAGTGCTGAGTGAATGCTTAGATTGCTATGTGAAGCAAAGATGAATGAAGCTCTCTCTTGCACAGGCAACATGACTGTAAAATGGCAAGTCCTGCTAATTAAGAGATCTGACTCTAAAAATGACAGGGTTCCAGGACTCTTAAGACATTTTACCCATTCACCTGAGAGATCATTTCCAGTGTGAACAGCAGTATCTTTGTCTTTTATTTCTCATTGCATACATTATCTTACATTGTCTTCCAAATACCACTTCTTACATGCAGACATCAAAGACCATGTCCATTCATCCATGTCCATGGGATATATGATTTCATACTTTTAGAAATCACGGTGAATGCTTTGAATAGAAAAAAATTACCAAGGAATAATAAAAAGATGGAGGATAAGGTGTCTCAGAAGAATCAGCCTAACTCTGAGAACTCTCTGAAAGCACAGAGGTTTTGTAATAGCATTTGAATGTGGTCAAGGTAGCTAAAGGATCCTGACTGCTCTTTTTTTTTCTACTTTTGTCTAAATACAAAGTGACTGTATGAGCTTCTGTTGAGAATTTGAGTACTGACCATTCCTTATCATTTCCCAAGGTATATCTTATATGACCCAATATCCACTATAAATCATTGGAATACGAATTTCTGAACAAAATGATAAAGTCAGTTCTCAAAAAATGATGTTCTCCCATTCTACTCACCTGGAAACACACATTTCTCCCTTGAAATTAATATCCTGTGTTTCTGATAAAAATGCTTCTAAGAAAAAAGCACCGTAAAATGGAAACTATAGGTAATTCATTTTAAATCTTTGTTGTTTTTCTTTTGCCACTACTTCAGAATACTGCATGGTATTAATTTTAAAACAATGTTTTGTTTTGTTATCTGCAAAATTCCTGTCCTGTTTTTGATAGCATCCCTATTAAGTTCTTTATTTTATTCTTGGTTAGTAGATAGTTCTGTATGCTGCAGTACTAAATAATCTGCAAGTAATCCAATGTTATTCTTCACTCTTAAATCAATATAAGACTCAGAAGATGGGTAGCCTTTTGTGCACTGGATGAAGTACTATTTTGCTAGGGCAAAATTTCCCCCACAACATACTTTTTCATATTTTTAGAGTAACGTTGGATCTGTGATTTCTAAAAGAAATCTTTGTATTTTGTACTGACAACTTTAACTCTGATGCATTTAGACATGTGCTCATGTTGTTATGAGTTGTAGGTTGTACTAAGTTTAGAGCACTCTTTTAGTCCTCAAATTCCTGGATTGTGGCACAATAGAGATTTTCTGTCTTTATATATATACATCAGAATTTTTTCTAGTATATTTTGCTATATGGAGTATTCAGCAAAGATTTATTTTTGTTTTCAACTGGTTCCACTTGCAGAAAAGTCACCAACAACATGATGTGCCAATTTTAAAGGTTTTGTTTTTTACAGTATTTGAGTGCAACAGCCACTATTAATGACATGAAGTATCTGTAACTTGGGATATGTGGATCAATGCAGGCTATATTGCTCTGATGTTATTTCATGCAGTATTTCTTTATTAAACAAGTAGATGCTTGTATTTTTGTCATTTTACAGTAGTGTGACATTTAAGAAAAAGGAAAATTAGATTTTATATTTTGCATTACAAGTGGCCTTTGGAAGCTTCTGGAAATACTGTACGTGATGTAAGGCATGCAGTATTTAGGTTGCATCATACAATGTTGACCTTAGGCTGCAGGTAGGAAATAAGTTGGCCACAAGGATTCCAGCAGGGAATACAGGACGGAAAGCCTCTTTTATAAATCTTTTAAAACAAATTAATACTGTCTCTGACTTCATGATGAATGTTTTCATGACTAATAATTCCTTCTTCAAACTGATTAGACATGTTCAGAAAATACTGTATTTCTTATATGCCTGCATGTGTTTTGCAGCAACAGACAGTACTGCAAGCTTTGCAGGGAAGTAAGGGGTGTTCGCTTGGATTTAGGAATTGCAGAGTCCAAACTGAGGAGTAGCTGTCACTAAAATGCCTGGGAGTCATCCATGTGTGCAGTATGGCAAGCTGGGACTTGGAACAGAATAGACCCCATGCTGTGTAGCTCTTATGAAAGGCAGGTTTTGACTGATGTTTCTGCCTTGTAACTTCTAAATTGCGCAGTCACTGTGTTCCGAGTTCAGTTTCTCAGCTATGTAGTGCAACAGCAGGCCTCAGTGCTACACAACGCGATCTGATTGTTCCCTTATTTCCCTTGGTACAATAATAAATGCACATAATTTAGAAATCAATTCACTATAAATCTGGAATAAAATAATATTTAACAGATGTATGCTGATGTTTGTTGCAAAGGATGTCGAAGAATTCATAGATGATGCAAAGCCTTGCATTATGCCATTGTCACATGGGATACCTATTGGGCACATGCCTCCTAGTGTGTATCAGGAACCGATTATGGAGGAAAAAGATTGATTTAGTGTATGCACTCAGGAAGAGAAGCATAAGCTCTTTGAAGTCTGTAGAGCACAACAGTTTATCTTTTATAATGGTCTCATTTTAAAATAATTGGGATAGCATTCAATGCATCTTCTTTGAAGGAGAGAAGTACCTTACACACACACGAACTTCTAATTATTAGGAAGGCAAAACCTCTGCAGACCCAAAGGCTGTCTCATTGTTCTGTTCTTCCTGCCTGTCTTTATCTGAAGTTGCCAATTCCATAAGCAGCTGCAGTAGAAATAATGGGTACGAAAACACATTTTATGTGTAGAAATAAAACAAGCTCTTAGCTCCGTGTTTGCATAAAGATCATCCCAGGTAGAAAAATAGCAGTCGCACAGGTAGAGCTAGGCTGAGGAAGCAAATTATTAGCGTTAATAAAACATAAATGTAATTAAGCACCATGTGTTCCAGCTAGAGTGGTCACCAAGCAGGTAGCACAGGTCTTGGCTGTGAACAGATGGATGAGCTCCACTTTAAATATCATGAAAATTAAATGCATACATAAGTAATATAATAAATTCATAAGAAAAAATAATTGATAAGTTATACATAACACTGCATGGAGTATAGGTACTAGGAAGTGTGACTTCATGGTTTCTGTCCTAAAATTGTTTCCCATTGCTTTAGCTCCACAAGTGATGGCTAAGACTCAAAAGATTTTTCCCGTAATTAAAACTGAAAGTATAAAGTTGTGCCACTGTATGGTCAGTAGAGGTGTGGGCTCATTGCTTAAGTAAAGTTCACTGCGAGTAATTTGTAACAGTGGATATACTAAATTAACTCTTTGAATAGCAGGAGGAGGGATAGTTTACTATTAATCAACATACATATATTTTTTGTAATGTTTGTTGTGTTAAAGGGAAATACTAATCAGACTAGTTTTACAGTATAAACACATACAGAATTATAATATTATTCTTTAATATAGTTCATATTTCATTCAGATGCCCACACAGATTAAAACATGGCTGAGGTTCCTAGAGCCAGCACGTTACTGTTTCATTATGCATTCTGCAAACAAAGTTGTAGGCTTACCACCAAGTACCATGTTTACTTATGCTCAACAATAAGCGAAGCAAGTCTTAGAAATGAGCACACCAACAGGAAGAATAGAACTCTCAAATTAGGTAACCATTAAAATGAATAAAAATAAAGTATAGGGAAATTTACATTCACTCTTAAAATGTCTTGTGTTTTGTTATAGTACTCAATTTCAGTAGACATCATTGAAAGTAGCTGGGTGTATCGTAATGGATTCCTACACTGTGGAAGATAGAACAATAAAACACTTTTGAATTACACATGGCTAGTAGAAAAATGTCTACTTCTTCAGTGCACGGATACTACAGTGTCATAAAGAAAAATGCCAGCAAGTGTGTTTAGTTGGACAAGTAAAATGCTTGTAACCAGGGATTACAGATACATGTCCATTACCTGTGCTAGCTTTGTAATGGGTACTAAACCCATACTGGTAAGCAGTGATAAGAAACAGCTGCTCTCAGCTTCTGGGCTTCTGCCAAAAATGAAATGATTATTCTCTCAGCATAGCTGTGAAAAGTACCGCATATTTTGTCAACTCAAATTTAGGCAAGGCTGGAATCATCCAGGAAAGCAAAAGTGTATTATAGACAGCTTCACAGCAATCTCTTGAAGGAACACTAAATCCAATTATGCAGAACATCACAGAATTTTATTATTCCTAGAGCACTTAGTTCTCATGAAGGCAAGTATTTGTTCCTCTTTCAAAATATCCAGAACACTATCATATGTAAGATTTTTGATAAGTTATGGCTGCTAAGCTCTTACACAGATTAATTCAGAAACAACAGAAAAAGTGCACCTTCCAAAAATATATGGCAATCTGTTGTTTGGGTGTTTAATTAAAAAAAAAAAAAAAAAAAAAAAAAAGTGGCAGAACTGTAGCCTGGTGATATTCACACTGTTAGGAGAGAGTTATGTAAGAAATACAATGCACAGTGTACAAGCTTGGAGAAAAAAGTCAGTGCCTGTCCCAAGAAGGAATGTTTTACTATCTCTAATTGATGTGTGTATTTGTGTATTGGTATTGGAAAATGTGCAGTGCTTTTGTATGTGTGGGTTATGACACATCAATGGCATTAATGCACTCTTTTTCCACGGGAGCTGTCATTATAATTCACTCTGCATTTCTGATGCACTTCGAGAGTTATCTGTTTTCACGGTTCCTGCCATCAAAATTTAATTTCTCCTTTCTTTCATAAAAAGTGCAGAACCATGTAAGTAATGGGAAAGCAGTGCGTTCAGCTGAGCTGTAGATGGTTTGTGGGGGGTTAAAGTCAATAACCACAGGACCTACTAACATGCTACGGCAGGCGTTTCATAGGCCGCCAGTAATCTGAACCACAATCACCGAATTTGGATTTCTTCCAGATATATTCCTTCCTTGTGATAGCTTCTCAGCATCATCTACAGTGCACACAAAAGCCACTGTCCCACTGCCCAAGCTGCATCCTGCTCCCTTCTCCTTTCTAGCACATCTGAAATGGCTCCAGCTCACTTCACGCTGCCTTGCCTCACCTCACCAGGGTCCTCCTTCCAGTCCTCCTCCAGAATCACATGTATTCACATTTATCAAAATATGAGAACTTGCCAATGGAGCTACTTTTATAAGAAAGTCTCACATCTTTCCTCCAACTCCAGTCTGTCAGCAGGGGAGGAGAGTGGATTTCACTCTGCAGATTGACTCCTACGTGGTTAACAGTTCTGGTACAAATATATAAAGTGGTTCCTCTGATGTGTAGGGATTTGTTGACTTTCTTAAAATACCTGCAGCTTGGGAGTGTCCTTTCTGAAGTGTCTGCTTTGAAGGAGAAAGAAAATACTGCACCAGATGATCCTGAGTTGAGTGCAGGAGATGATTGTTTTCCTGCGTGAACAGCAGGGGTCACTAAAAAGAAGGATTACACTGGGGAAAGTGAACAGCCATTTTTTTTTTTTTCCAGCTAGATCACTTTTCATATAAAAGAATCACTATATTGGAAAAGAAAATCTCTGGTCCTACAGTTCTTGATGGATAAAAACCTCTTAATTAAACAAACAAACAAACAAGCAACCTAGCATTCAGACTGTGGCATAAATTATAAGATGCCTCTAACAAAATCTAATTATTTAAAATTATTTTGTCAACAATTCATTTTATATATGACTTTATTACAAAATATTTTCATTATATTGTGAGTTGATGTCGACTTTTAACACTGTGATAGCCAATACTGAGTAATGTTTTTCCTCACTGTTTCTTATACCCACACTGTTATTTTCTTCATTACTTGCTGTTATTGGAAGTCAATAAAGCAGAGTTAGTCATGCAGAGACATAAAAATGAAGTTGTTCTGCACTTAGAACAAGCCAACAGGAGAATAAACAAAATGCTCAGAGGGTATGTCAGCTTAGCTTCACTCAGCATGAAGTGTAAACAAGTGTCTAACTTTGTTCTTAGATGGATGTAAGGAACTAATCACACAAGAAAAGAAATTGAAGGAAACTCAGCCAAACACATTGGCAGAAAGAAGCCTATAGAAGAGCACACCACAGAGATAGGTCACCTGCTCTGCTTTATATCTGTTCTTGAAGTTTAGTAGCCAAGGAGTTTTTTGTATTTATCTTTGCAGCTGAATGAGTTCAATTTCACTCAGATTAGCCCAGAAATTTCAGAACAGCAGGTTAATCCTTCCTGCCTTCATGGGCAACTGAGCAAACAGACCAATATCAGTGTGGCCAACTGTAAAATTGTCATTCTAGAGATTAATGTTGTCTTTCCTGTTTGCTTTGAACTTGACCCCCATGTTTCTCTTCTAGGTATGTTTGTATGTATGTATGTGTGTGTGCAGTTATTTATTTATTTGTTTCTTTATTGGTTAACAGCTTCTGTCCAAGGCCCATGGGAGAGGGCAATCTCACCGAACAAAGTGCCCTATTACATCAAGTGAGTATAAAGAGTAATTCATTCTAGCTATGTACATTTGGTGTTAAGAGGAACGTTGGACATTTTCTTATATTATCATGAATTGCTCCTGTGTTGTCTAAGTCGGAAGAAAAAATGAGTTAAGTGTGCAGTAAATTTCACAGAAATATGCTAGTTATTTAAAAATACTGTAAGATGTGCTGATTTGTTTGTTGCTTGGTGTTGTGCCTCCAGAAGTTACCTGCAAAATAGGTAAAGCTTTGGGGTATCTGGATTATATTTGAGTTTGTTCCATTGTGCAGGTTTTGCTAAAGTAAACAAAATAACAACAAAAAAATCAGAGTTGCAGTTGTGAATGTGATGAACTATCTTTTTAATCTTGCAGTGCAAATACTTTATACAATGAATTCTTGAAAGGAGAGTGTTTAATTGAATCTGTTGCTGAGGGACAAAATAGTCCCTATAAGCTGTTCTTTCTGAGTTTAGTTTCCAAATTCAGACAGTTTGTTGTATGAGGTATGTATACATAAAGAATGAGAGAAAATTTTAGAAGTCCAACTGCTTGGACACACCTGTTTCCGGTGCCATACAGCCCCATTCCACAGCAAATACAAAAACACTTTTAATCCATTTTTCCTTCTTTCTTCAGTTGCTTATTATTTGCAATATGTGCCTTGAACTATTTATGCATAGCTTCTGGAGGAAATGGGTGATGCAATGTCTGTGATAAAGACTGTAGTACAAGTACTGAAACGTGTGTCATTTAATAGCATATTCACATGCTTCCTCCTTGCCTTCCCAGTACACTTTGGCTTCAAGTTCAAAGAGGGTTGATTTAGGTTAGATACAAGGAAAAGATCAACCAAAAAGATATTTTTCCTTATATCTAACCTAAATGTGAGAATGGTGAGGCACTGGAACAGGTTGATGCAGAGTTGCGGTTGATGCCCTGTCCCTGGAGACTCTCAAGGCCAGGCTGGATCAGGCCCTCGGCAACCTGATCCAGCTGTGGTGTCCCTGTTCATTTTAAGGGAGTTGGACTAAATGACCTTCAGAGGTCCCTTCCAACTCCAAGGATTCTATGATTCTATTCTATGATTTTATACTTTCAAAGCCCAACCAATGTCACTCAACCATTTGGCTGCTGTGGTGCTTCAACAGCATCAGAACAAACCTTTCTATGTGAAGAAGGCCAAGTCTGTTGTGCAATGAAGTGTTGTACCTAGTTGTACCTTGTTCAGGTTGGTTTGCTATTGCTGTGTGATTTCCCTGATGTACTTGGAAATGGATCACTGTGATGTTATTTGGCTACAAATAATGAAACAGATGCGAGGAAACTGAAAGCTCTGTCAAAATGAGGGGAGAGGATAGTCAATGGGGGAAAAGCGATGAAAAGCAATAGGAGTCTCTGGCAAATAGGAGTCAGTTCATGGCACCACAATGAAGGAAAAAATCCTCCTTTTCTCTGTCTCATGACATGACTTGCCATTACAGCGCGAGATGCCCTGGCAATTCTTAAGTGTAGGCATGAGATATGTTTCATGCTGCTCCTCCCACCTCTTTATGTGCTACTCGCATCCAGCAGCCGTAGGTAACTGGGCTGCGTTGATTGTTCATGATAAAATGATCATTGATGATTATTCCTTAGTGTTTTTTTTTCTGTCAAGTTTCCATTTCATCTTCTGTTCCAGGCTATTTACAAGTTCAAATGAAAATGTTTATTTTGTCCACTTTAGAAAATGTCTTATTAGCCATGAGTTGTAGCACTACTATTTTAAATTTGGCTACAACTTTATAGAAATACTGTTGTTGAGATGAGAAATAAATTGGTCAGGTTTTAATGAGTCTTAGTTAGTTGTTACACCTATTCCCTTCTCCAGCTGATCTCAGTCATCCATTCTCATCACTCATATTTTACGATTGAACACAACTACACAAATTCCCATGTACGAACGTATCCAATGTCCTAATGTACCATTTTAGCTATTAAACTTAGCATATTCTTTTTTTTTTATTCTTTGAACTACCACTTCTCTATTGTGAATCCTCTAGCAACTTCTATGAAGATCGAGCAGCTATGAGTAGCATTCTCTTAATGCTTATACAATTTTCTTTCTGTCATCAGCGTAAAAGAATGGTGATACACATTTCATTATTTTTCATTTTATGTTTTTCCCTTGATGCTTAACTGTTTTATCTCATCATTTTCACATTTGCAATGACACAGCCTTTGTTAAGTCAGGCAGTACTTAATGTTAAAATCCTCAGCAGCAATATTTACTTACTGCTTGGTATGTTCAGACTTTTCAATTTCCCTCGTTAAAATTTAATTTTTATACAGCTGATTAATCTTTCCTCTAAAGCTATTATTTCAATAATTCCTTCGTAAGATTATTCACGGTATTTCTTCTCTAAATCGTATTGGTGTAGGCATCACTGCCATTGCAAATATAATTATCAACAGTGTACAACCTGTTTCAGGTATTCTGAGTCATTTCATAGTTTCTTGGCCTACTGTCAGACTCATGAAAATTGCAGCACAATGGTGGTGCACCAGCTGTTGCGTTCTTCCACCTTTTCATGTGGTTTGGTCCCAGTGGGAATGATGAGCCAGGACAGCAGATCAACTTCACCCCTTCTTCCTCAGTGTTCTGAGAAATCAAACTTCTTCATTCAAGGACAGCAGAGGTATCTTGGCCTCCAGAATACCAAGTGGACATTCCTGTCTAGAATGTCTGGTGCTGCTGAGGAAATAATCCTTCCCTTTTGCCTCTGAATTAAAACATGCAAAAATTCTCTAAAACATGTTTTATCAAATGCTTTTCTTTATATGTTTGGGTTTTTTTTGTTTTGTTTTTTTTTTTTCTTTCCCTCAATATATTCCTTATGTCTGGTGAAGTGTTTAAAGATTTTATGAGCTTGAAAAAGGAGAGGAAGATAAAAATATTGGTTCTGTTCTTTGAGGCCTTGGTCCTATCCTTATTTGAGGGTGACCAGGAAAGTGGAAAAGAAGAAGTAGGCAGAGTCATGTCTGTGCTATTTAGCGATGTTTTAGTTATTCATTAAAATTTCTAAATTTAAGTTTTAAGAGGCAAAATATGCAATTACTGTTCATCAAAAATTTGAAAAGCAAGTGAAACAAATGTGCAGAACAAGGACTACTGCATGTGGTATCAAAAGAGTTTTTTTTAAAAAAAGCTTGAATTCTAAAAAAAGGATGATAATGAAGGGAGGAAAACTGCAGATTTTAATTTCAGAATTTGGGATAAATCGTATCTTAGAAGAGCAACCCTTGTGATTGAAGTATTTTATCCTCCAGTCAAATATGGATGAACAGCTCCAAAGCAGTGATAGATAGCAGAACCAAATGCTTTGGATTTTGCAACAGAAGCAATTGCTCATGCTGCACGACCCAATTCTTCTCTAGTGACCATCCTCTTGGGGCACAAGGGGACATAAAATTCAGCTATACTCTGAATCTTGTTTTGCCTTGTGTATGGTTTAGCCCCACTAAGTAAATAATGTAGCCACGATGCAGTCCTAAGAGACCTCTGTTGCCTTGGAATGGGGAGGAGTAGTTGGACTGAAATCTGCAGTTTACTTTATTTCCCCCCAAAACTCGGTATTCCTGCTGTCATGATCTGTTGAAATTTAGTAGTTGTTGACTTCTTTATTTGTACTAATCTTTGACATTATTCTTCCACTGTATAGCTGACTTCCAGTTAATAGCGTCTGTCTTCTCTGCCCCTCGCTGTGCCCATTCTTTTGAAGGATTTAAAATGCTTCTGCAAAAATACAGTAGTCTTTCATCTCTGTACTTTTTCATAAAGGAAGCCTTCCAAGTTATTTCCCAGCCAAGCTTATTTTCTTACACAGATTATAGCAGTTCACTGAACTTTGTCCTGCTGAGGACAAAGCTGGATTCTCAGGAGCACAGATTTGGCTCCTTGAGAAGATCCACATGAGACTATCCATATAAACTTGCTATGCAGTGTACTAACTCTAAGACCAACACATCCCCACTTTCTGACCCTCTTCCATGCAACAGTTTCCTATGCGAGTATTTTACTTACTGTACATGCATCAGTTCATGACATATATTTTTGTTAGTTTTAGGTTCTGCAGTCCTACCGTACTCCACACAGGAGATACAGCAGGCCAGTTCTATAAACATACTTCTTTGTTGTCTTGCTTCTTAATCTCCCTTTTAATTGTTGTGTAACCATGCAGAGTTTCAGCACAGGAAAAAAAAAAAAAAAAAGCCAAGAGCACAGAGTTTTCATTGTAAAAGCAAACAGATTAAAGGCACGATTCTTTAATTTTTAATTTTTTTATTTTTTCAACTTACACACAGGACAAATGAATCTATCTGAATTAAATTCTACTAAGATAAAATAAAGCAAAGAGCTGCTGTAAAATGACTTGGGTTAATTGTTTCTCCTGCAGAATGCAGATAAGTACGACACAAAAGCAAGTAGGAAATGTCTGTCACACAAAGCAAAGAGAGACATAGAACACCATCAATAAATAATATATACTTATGTGTATGTAGTGAGTGAAGCTGTGCATAGGCTATGCAAGTCAGGCATATGACTGACAGTTAACCTACCTAGCAAGTACCAAAAAATGTAATACTTTGACTTCTTAAAAACACAGCTATTTCGATCTTTTCATGTCTTTCAGTTCTGAACTCTCAATTGCAAAATTGTAGCTATTGTGATGAAAAGAAACTGTCTCATACTTTTCAGTCTGCCTTAAAATTATCATGCTGTCTAGCATAAAACCGTCAGTTAAATATCTGTTGTTTCCTAGACACTTGTCCAAATGCAGCCTTCCTTTATCATCTTTTGGACTGTGGGGCCTTGGCTCCAAACCTTGTCACGAAGTTTGAAACTGGGCTGTGAGTGAATGCAAAACCCTGAGCTTGTAGCCAAAGCCAAAGTGGAGGAGCTTCCTTAGGCACTTGCATAGCACTCAGAGACTGTGGTCTTGCTAATCTTACAGTGCTCATGCTGAAGTGGAAAGTAAAGTGCTTAAGATTTGTTATCAGATGCATTCAGTATAAATTATTATGACTGTTTATACTGTTGAGCATTACAGAGAAGAAGAAGAAAGTAAGGTTAATTTCTGTGCAGGTTAAATTTTAAAATGCCTTATAAAGATAACGCTGTTACTCTCCAGGAATGAATTTGAGTTTTCTGGCTTGTTTGATCAATTTAGGAATGAGCTGGGTAAGAGAATTTTGGATGGCATCTGGCTTTCCAACTTTCTTAATTAAAAGGAAAGCATCAACATTTTAAATTCATTACATCCAGCTATTCATTGCTTTCCAGCTCTGGGGCTAAGAGAGCAATAAATGAACTATTTTTATAGGTGCTAAGATGAAAACTAAACTTTTGTTACTGTACAAGGAGTATCTTTACAAAGAGTAAAGATATACTTACAAAGAGTAATGCAATATAATTATATAATACCGAAGGTATTGTAGCTGAAATTGTTACATTTATTGTAAGCTGAATGTGATTTTTTGCTTATATTTTACTTTTTACTTCATTTTTCTTTGCTCCATTTTATTTCAGTTATTAAATACAGTTTCATTATGTTACCCATCATCAAGAATAAAAAATTAACATAGCCCATATAATTTTGAAACTGTTGAATGACATATATACAATATGGGCCTATTTTATACAGTACATGCCCCATCTTCCATAAAAAATAGATTTTACAGCTTCTCCTGATAGCTGAAATTTATTGTCATATACTTCAAGCCCATGTTTTAAACATTGTGTGCTTAATGAGCAGAATTCAAAAATAGGAATTATGTTTGATTTCCACTGGAATGCTTTGAACTTGTAAAGATTAGACATATTAAGGAAAAAATAGAAAGATTTGCCTGTCAGACTTTTTCTTTTTTTAAAGATCAATTACATACTTAATTTAGATGACAGACAAAGAGAAGACAGCTTCTGACAACTGTCCAATGAAATTTTCAAGGGAACGGGGAACAATATCTCAGATTTTTTACGTATTCTTGTTATACTGAGAAGTTTCATAAGTCCTTTGTTTCCTAAGTAGATTGTCAGATTCTCCCAAATAGCACTTGCCATGTCTGTTGTCTGTATTGCCCTTGGTTCAGTCTCTCCTGATGCACAATGAACAGACTAAGTATTTTCTCATTCCACATGAGAAAAATAGCATACCTGTAAGAAGTCAGCAGTAAGTTGCTCCCTCTTTACCTACAGTGCTTTTTTGTCTTCTTCATGATCTCATCTAATATAAGGCAGGACTGTAATTAACATTTGTACATCCTGTGTTTCAATACCAGTGAAAAAAATAGTTATTATAAATACAATGGATGCATACAACACGCGTCTTTAATTGTACCTGCTGTGGATTCATGGCTCTGGCAGGCTGTTTGATGTTCTAGTGTTGGCATCCAGGGAAGAGCAAAATTCTAGCAAAAACTGAGCGCTATATCCAGATAGCAGGTGGTCTTCTGCTTCTCCTGTGCCCGTATTAGGAAGAGGTCAGATTTTTTCCTGGTTTGATTTCTTTTTGACAATGAACTCATTGAAGCTGCTAAATCTCTCATGTGATTGCTCCTGCTGTGACTGAGATGTCAGTCCTCCTATGCACTGCAATAAGCTCCTATATTTCAGAATGTTCTCTATCTCAACACATTTCTTGTCCTGAGTGACCTGTGCGGTCTTTACGTGCTGAACCATGACAATGGATTATATGAACCAGTTTTCTCTGTATAGGACTCCTTTCATAATTTTTTTGGTCAGATAATGGCAGCAATGCTCTTATACATCCATTTTGTGATATCCCCCATCTTTAGATCTTCAATCTTGAGAAGTATTTCATGTATGTATTAAGCTTAGAGATTAAGGATGCTAAGGGAAAACATAAATTTTATTAACTGGGAACTGTATAAATGTTGGTAAGATCAGATCTTAAGTAAAGATTCTTCATTAAGTAAAGAATATTAAGTAAAGAGTCTAACCAAAGTTAGAAGTAATCAAATCATCTATATTCATTTTCTTGCTTCTCATTTTCTGATTAAAAATTTGAACCTTCCAAGATAAATTACAATTTCAAATATGATCTATAGGCTTGGCAGCCTTTTGCACGCTACATATTTGCTTTGAATTTCAATTATCCATTAGATACATTTTTATATTAGGAAATCTGTGGCTAGATAATTTAAGGAAAACTAACCATAAAAAAAATGTATCACAACATCTCTGAATAAATTGTTTTTCTTAGAAGTAGTTTTGACAAACATTCATTCTCTTCCCGTGGAAATTGCACCATAATCTCATTTATAAGTACAACACAACAGAGAACCATTATCAAGCAGCACTCTATGTACCTAGCATAATCACCAAATGGTGTCAACAGTCTACTGAGTAGTGTGGAGAGGACAAACTTTGCTGCCTAGCAGCTATTCAGCTTGTGTATCTCAGTCTTCCTTCTTCTTTTTCCAAAAGGGCCAAAATTTGCATAAATGTTGTTTGTAAAATCAGGTTGGGGACTTGGAGGGGGTGCAAGCTGATTTAGCACAGCACTAAATTGCTATGAAGGAGGGTTGCTGCAAACCTTTGCAGAAGTCTTTTGTTTACATTTTATTCTTCACTTGCGTGTTTCATATTTTATAATGTGAACAGATAAATTATTATGTTAATGAAGTGGATGTGCGGGGATTAACATTCACATTAGAATTTTTGTGAAGAAAAAAAAATGCAAGTATCTAGAACCACAGTAATTTGGTCACATTTGGGTATTCTGAATTTAGATGTTTGCTAGATAACTTTATATTATTTTAATGTGCAAGTTTAAAAAGTGGCTTTAAATAATTAGCCCACTACTGCAGAGTAGAGATGGCACAGGAGCTGAGGGGAAAAGATGTACCTACCTTACCTTGCTTTGCTTTAATTACATTTGCCT
The DNA here is from genome assembly GCF_987193195.1 of Phasianus colchicus. Classification (NCBI taxonomy): domain Eukaryota; kingdom Metazoa; phylum Chordata; class Aves; order Galliformes; family Phasianidae; genus Phasianus; species Phasianus colchicus. Next base: position 117,005,459 of record NC_143436.1, read on the forward strand.
GCATTTTTGTTTAAAAGCTGAACTGCTGAAGAAAATGTTATGAACTTAATTCTTAAGGATCACTACATCCTGTGTAAAGCGTGGAAAAAAAAAATGCTAGAGACATGAAGATAAAGCATAAATGGTTGAAAATCTACTGTGTTTGGCTTGGGAACAGACAATTTCATAATAGCATCATGACTATAACACAAATGTGAAACACCATGGTTGTACTTAAAATTTTAATCACGCACCAGAGAATGTCTGGTTGGGCCACGGGTGTAATATGTCATTCATCATTAAGAAATGTTCATTATTTCTTTATATCAGTAAATATCCCATAAACATTTCTAGAATACAGGAGTGAAAGAGTACATAGTAATACAAATGTGTTATTGTTCTCACCATCTCGGCTGCTGTGAGCTGAAAATATGTAATAAATAGATATGAGGAAGACAAATAAAAAGCAAGGTTTAAAATAGTAAGAAAATACTGAAACACTAAAATAAGCTTTCATTCCAGCCTGTATTTTCCAATCTGACATCTGCCATCCTGGTGGTGCTATAAGGTGATATATATAAACTAATACATATTTTAACATTATAAAGAATGTGACAAAAAACTAAGAGATTTTCCTGCATGTTGAAACACAGAATAGCTGCACCTCCAGTAGAAAATCAGAAGCTTTATATGTCCTCCCAGATCGGAGATTTTTATCTACTATTTCATCTTCAATTTAAGTCTGCTTAATTGCATTTATCGTTAGGACTTCATCAAGGGAAACTTTGTTGGCTGACCTTACCTGCCCATCTTTTATAAAACACACAGAAAGTTAAACCAAGTGCAGATACTGTTAGGTACTAACAACAGCAACAGCAGCAGTAAAGGGACTGCAGCCAGAGAGAGGACTATAAATGTCTCTCAGGAACCTTGTGTATAATTTGGTTTCAGCTATAACCATATAAATAATAACAATATGGAGCAAACTCTTAGGCAGATTTTTCATCAGCTAATACTTCATTAGAGGTTTAAAAATGAAATCTTTTTTTAGGAATCTTAAAGGTTAAAATAATATATTAAATGCACATATATGCATCCTTAGCCTACCTCTGCACAATCAGTTAAGGAACAATCTGAAAAGTGTTGAAAGTAAGATTTGTATCAACTAAGGGTTTTTAACCAGGTTTGCTACGAATGCCTGGACTCTATAAATCATGCATTGACTTTGATAAGTATGATTAAACAGATAAACTTTAAAAAGTTCTGAAATACACAAGCCTACACTTATTATAGGTTCTCTTACATCTTCATTATGGTTTTGCATGTCATTAATTTGCATTTCATTTAGTTTTGTTACCATTTTATCACCAGCTGCAGTCATGTTGCAGTATCCAGTATCACTGAAAAGAAATTTCATTAGAAAATCAGAAACTTAAGTTCTAATGTGAAACATTTTTCCATGTATTTATCAGCTTTTAGCTATAGCAACCATGTTCAATTATTTTTATTGTCATGTTTTGTAGAATCTTGACTATAAAAAAGTAATCATATTAGAAGTTTGCTTTCACAAGGCAGTACTGATACTCAGTTGTAAGAATTCAAGTTCGTTAAAAATTCATTCTGAAATTAAACACATTAAAAAGAAAAATGTGAAGCCCACAATAACATTCTCGATCAGTTGAGAGCTTGCATTTATATTTTATATTTTGTAAGTAAAAACTTGGTGATTTTAATAATTTTCTTTGATGTGAAGCACACACACACACAGACAGAAAAGCAGGTTCTAAGTGACAGTCATATTCAGTACATTCAAAGCTGATGGAAAAGCACATTAGCTAGCTCCATCCTTCGTTGTTTCTCAACTATATCTTTATCCTGAAGTATTCCTCAACTAAATTTCTATCAGCCTATCCAGCTGAATGATCTTCAATTTCATTGTTGTTTTATTTTCTATATTAGAGATTAGCAAAAGGAAAAATGATATTAAAAGAAAAAAAAAAAAAGAAAAAAAAAAGAAAAAGAGAATGTCAAACCAGTGATGGTTGGCCATATGACCTGTCCACAACAAAGGAAAACATGTTTGTAAAATGTACAGTAGTAAAAACTCAAGACTATGGAATTGTAGCAGTGAGGGAAATAAGGTTTAAAATCATTGCTTGTTTGAAAGAAAAGATTCTTGCATGAAACAAGTTTCCTTTGAGGTCACAGCTAGTTTCTTGATCATTTATAGGCAATATATTTCAAAAAAAAGAAATTGGAAGAAATGACAGTTAAGACATCAAAAATCTGAATGTTAGAGAACAAATCCATTTGCTTAATGCTTTCACCCCTTTAGACACCAGGAGAATGTAAAAATATCTTCTTTAAGACTTCTTATTTTTATTTTTTTAAGTATTTACTTTGAAGTTTATCTGCTGCTTCTTTATTTACATGAAAATCTGTAGCACTGTCCTTGATAAAACTAATCTCACTTCTGACACTGCTCAACATCCAGAACATTGCCCTCTTTTTTCCCGGAATTTGTGTCTGTTGCTAGTCCATGTTTTTCTTCTCGCCCAATCTTTTCTAGCTTCTGTAGTCTTTTTTTCCACTAAAACAGCTCTTTACGAGGTCACTAACAGCTTCCTGTTGCCTAGCTCCAAGAATCTTTTCAGTGTTCACATTCTTCTAGGTCATTCCACCACTTTGAGCAAACCATCTTCCCACTGTCCTTTTTGTTTTCTCTTGGCATGTTTTCAGGATTTCCCTTGTAATAATTTACCCTTCACTTTTTCTGCATCTTTCCCTTGCCTTCTAATGAACTCTTTGCAGAGTCTGTCCTCCCACTGGTTGTCTGCCTCCAGCCCATCACCCTCTTTATCTTACTTTCTCTTAGCACTGTTTTCAGTTTTCAGTCCTTGTGCATATCTTAATAGCAACCCCATTTCATTTCGTGTCATTTCATTTCACGTCCATTTCATTTAGTTGTGCTGGTAACTTCTATAGGCAATTCATTAATTACTGGTTTGGGGTTTTTTTGTTTGTTTGTTTGTTTTGTTTTCTTTATGGCATGCCCCATTGAATAGCTAAGCTCAAAAAGACCAAACTTGATGATTTTTTTTTAAATATCTAGGCTTCTCTGTTGAAGTTTCTTTTAGTTATTTTACACAATGTTTTACTTTCTCTGTCAGCTATCCTTTAGGCCCCCTATGTGCATTTTATGCCTACTTACTTAGTGTTGCTTACCCTTTAAATATTTTGTTTTCTTTTCTGGCACCAAATGAGTGTATTTTTCTGATTTCTGTTTAAAACGGACATACTCCTCAAAAAGATTTTTAGCTATTACTCAGTCACTCAGATGAGCAGTGATATACCCCATACTCAGCCATTACTTACTCCTTTAAAATCACTATGTTCACTGGATAAACAGTACTCATAAGATGTATTAGAATAGCCCAGAGTATTGTGCTGCATATATGACAAAATATGGAATACAGACTGTGACATTTTTGTGTCCCTTTCCATCACCTAACCTCAGAGCATGCTTTGGAGTATCCATTTTGCTCTGAACAAAAGGCAGACACTTTCCACATTCTGTTTGTTCACTTGAGTTAACAGAGAAGTTTAAACAGCAGCAGAAATACTTCTTTCTTTCCCAGATGTCTATCCCATCTTGATGGAGACTGATGCAGTCTAGATCCCCAACACTGTCAAGCTCGATTATCTTAAAGTCCTTTCAATTCTTTGCACGTCAGTGCTGGAGGGACTGACATTGCCAGAAACATCCCTCTTGTCTTCCTAAGAATGGTTAGTAGCCATTTTATAGGAGACATTTGTCTCAGATGCTTTTCTCTATTTCAGATAAATTCCATTAAGCTAAAGCTTTGTAGCCTCACAGTACTGGGAAGCTGCCCAACTTAGTTTACAGCATCAGTTTGTTAACACACACTGGTTCCCTCTTTGTTAAATGCTATTTGCTTCTGGCTCCCTCCAAATTCCAGCTAGTGCTACAGCTTTTCCTGAGTAGAATAGGGTCTCTCTGTCCCTTCTTGTTCTGAAATAACATACTGTTGGACAAGGTGTTGCAGAAATACAAATTAGGCTTGAGCCCATCGACTCAAGAGTAGTGGGAGGCGTTATGGCTGTCCAGCACATTATGTATGGCTGTACACCAAGTATATTGGTGAACATCAGCAAAAAGTATAACTAGTTATGGACATTGACATTTCCAACATAATGCCCCATTGAGACAAGTGCTGGATGCTTGCAGAAGGTCTTTGATGAGGATGCTCTTCAGTACTCGTCCAATTACTCCTCTGAGCAGCAAGAAGAAAACAAGTCCTGACTAAATGCACTCCTAGCAAGAAAGCTTACTCTTGAGAACAGACTCAGTAGACACATCCATTCTCAGCAAACTCTGTACTTTTTCTTGTACTTCTCTTCTGAGTAACGCAAACAAATTTGAGCATACCTGAGTACTTAATTGTATGTAGGATCAGTAGCTTTTATGATAGCCAAAAAATCAATAGCAGAACTGACCAACTCATTTTAAACCAGAGCTAAAGAGCACCGGTAAACTGAGAGTGAATTCCATACCAGTGCTGCCGGAAGAAAGTGTTTGATTGTTCACTGAAACAGAAGCTGTCAGAAATGGGAATTTAGATAACTGTTTTAGCAGCTATTCCTCATCACACCAGCCCCATTTCCAGTGATCTAGCACTGAAACTGGGCCTTAGCCTAAAGGTGAATCAAGTTCTTCACAGCGTTGTTCTTCACAAAAGAAAGTTTTCTTTATGTTCATACAGCATGCAATACAATGGATCTCAACTCTAAATTCAGTTCTCTAGGCGGTGCTACGTACAATGGAGATATTTAATAATAACAATTAGTTTGAATAACATACTCTCAGCAGCTGCCTGTGATGATTTTCATTGCAGTACGCTTTCCTCATTGCAGTCAGTCCTACTGAAATGCCCTCATCAACATAGTAACTACTTTATATTCTCAGACATTTCCCCAGAAACAGAAATGGTAGTTGCAGTTTTTTTCCCCTCTCACAAGAAGTGTATGCTCATGATTTGGGCATGACAAAAGGGATTACCACTGCTGTGTATGGTTTTGTTTCCTAAACATCATCCGTTTGGCCCAGCACTTGGCAATGAGCAAGTTTCCACAATATCCCACCAACACAAATCAGAATCATATTGCAGCACACATTCATTTACTTGGCCTCAGCTTGTACTTTTAAACTCTCTGAAAATCCAAACTCCATTTTCCAAATCCTGACTGGTTTTGAGAACAGGTACTTCTCTGAAAAATACTTCGTTTTTCCCAGGAGCATTGGAGCATTGGCACTTGTTCCCATTACTGAAAAGAGCGCTTGCTTACTTGTTTGGCTCAGTTACAGTCCTAAGCTGTGCCATACCCTTTTCTGTACTGTTGGTCTTGCAAACTTCTTTATTCCACTTTGATATTAAAAGGAAAGCCTGCTTTCATTTCCAAGTCAAGCTATGGTTGTCTTATTCTAAAGCTTCCTTCAGAAGAAAAAAAAAAAAGAATAAAATCCTCATCAGTGGTAATTAATTTTGACAGTGTGGGCTTTGTAGCAATTCACAAACCTGTACTTTGTGCATCAGCATTCCTTATTATTCTAATTAAAGTGGAACATTGTGCCCTCGCCAGTCATTAATGGGTTTTCATTTTGTAAATGACATTTGCAAAAGTTAAAACGGGCAGTTCATATGAAGTCCACAGGCAAGAGCGTTAAAATTAGCATCACCATAGCAACAGTCTTCCATCATTAGTATTCAGGGCAACAGCAAATGTTTTGTTGTGCTTTTGTTTCCAAAAAAAGATTTTTCTTTACTTGTCATTCATAAATAGCGAAGGCACTCAAACTCACATATTTCAGGTAAAATTTTTGTATTCGTTTGAAGGTCCCTTGTCTAGAATTTCCCAGTTTTTTGAGGTATTTATTTTGCAAGACAGAGGCTGAATTTCGTGATCTCTACAGCTGTGTATGTCTAGCCTCCCGAGCAACATTTATTCATTGCCAGCCTGCTGCTGAACAGAGCAGTTTTATATGAAGTCTGTCACTTCTACTCAAGAATCTGTACTAAGAAACAGATTCTTATGAGAATCTGTAGAAGATGCATGCACAGTGAAACATGGGCAGTACCCCATTCAGTGGAGTGTGCATCTGCTCTGTGCTGTTTTGGTCTTTAAATTGTGCCGTTTCTGTATCTTTTTTTCTTTCCTCACAGGAACTGAAATGTAAGTACATACATCACCTCTAGTGAAACAGCATTCCAGTATGAACTTGTCTCACACAGTTTAGAAAGGGAGAGAAAGGTTCTCCCCTTAAGGGAGACCAGGATAGGTCATGAGTGTACTCTGATGTCCTTTGTGGTCTGAGGCCATGTCTGTTAGCCTGCTGTGGCAGTATTTTGCACTTTGAGAAACTGGTTAGTGCCACATCTCCTCAATGTTCCCTGAGGCATTCTGTTGTCGTACGTCTTGTTCAAGGAAGAGCACTGCAATCCCTACAGGAGAAACAACAGTTGGGCTATAGAAACAAATATTTTGTGGACAGACAGAAAGGAGTCAGAAAAGAGAAGCAAGGGAAAGACATTAAAGAAAGTAGACGATGAGCAGGGTAAGGTCAGTAGAAGGACTGCTGTTTTAATTTGCTGCATCCTGGCTCATCAGTAACAAGCACAGATTAGAAGTAACTAAATGTTCTCTAGCATTATGTCTCTGGGTTTTAATTTGGCACAGGAAGGTTTTTTCTTTTTTCTTCTTAAAATACTTCCTTTTGCAGATTTTTTGCAGAGAACAGTCTTTAACAAGTAAACACACTTCTCTGCACTGCAAAAGCTAGGGGGTATAATCCATTTCATTTAAAATATTCCTTCATTTTAGTAAAATGGGACGCATTTTCATACAGTGATTGGTTTGCTAGTATCTGCCCTTGTAGCAGTGATTAATCTTTCAGCTTGTGGGACCTGCACAAATTGAACACCTTTAAAAGTGGTGAATATACCGGAGGAAACTGCTTGCAGGATAACTACTAGCTGCCCATGGTTGTTCAGTGTTTGGCACTTGGAGAGCTTTAACATAGGAGGGGGATGCCACACTCAGACATCCTGAAACATACGTACAGCTTCATTTGCTCCACAACTTACTGTCTTTCTTTTACACAAGCACCTTCTTGCTAGGTCAAGTAATTTTTCACCTTTGCTGATTCTCTCTACTTTTTTCCTTTTTTTGCTGCTTGTCAGATGCTTTCTGGGAGTTCAGAAAGTTCACTTCCTCTCTTAAACTTCCATGCCCTATTGCAGTGAAGATACATACTTACTGAACTGTAATATTTTGCAGAATTTTGCCATTTAATCTTAGATAAATTCAGTGGTGAAGTGGAGCATTGTAAAAACTGAATAATTTTCACTGAACCTATGATTCAGTCTTCATTTAGAGCTCAGTGTTCTCTCTAAGCGAGCTTCTTTATATATCTGGCTGAATTGGATAAGTTCAATCATAGTTTCTTGCAATGCTGAATCTTTGAACCATCAAACAAGTAACCTACATTTTAAAAAATCATCTTGGGAGATCTTTTTAAATTATTATCTCTTTGCAAACTTTGAACTATAATGTCATTAGAAAGATTTACCTGAAGTGCAAGGATTTTACAGCCTTGTTTATTGTAATAATTACAGGCAGAGAGAGACCATGTCTGGGAATGATCAGTGACAGATTACTATTTTCCATTCTAGACTACTTTCATTCAGAGTCAGACACTTGTGGGGTGCTGTGGCAAATGAGAGGAAATTGGCAGTTTCTTGCTTATAAAAATGAGTAAACTGTGTTTCTGAAAATACAGGCATGTATCCTCTATTTACCTAAGTGCATCCTTGAAAAAGCTACTAAGCTGCTCTTCATTAAAAATATTTCTAAGTTTGCTCGACATAATGAGATCACAGAATCATGGAATTGTAGGTTCACAGAATCATAGATACTGTTCCATGAGTATGGATTTCAGATACACTATACTGTCTGTGGATTCCCCTTCTAAACACTGAACTCTGGAAGCACAAATAAGCAAATATTCTCAGTTTTGTTTCACATATTAATCTTCAAAATCGTACTCAGCTTCAACTTCTGGAAACCATGGAGAATGGAAGTAAGTAATTTGTGGCTGTTTTCCTGAGTGTAACATGAATTTGTACTGGAAACTGGAAACATCAATGAGTACAGGAATAAAAACCAATCAAACAAAAACAAGTTCTTGAATAAAGGTATCTTGAAATCTTGAAATGGAGTTTTTAGAAGGAAATTTCATTCTAATTTCTGCCATTAAGAGCATTTTAGTCAGTTGAACCCAGTTGTCAAAGAGCATATTTCATCCCTATACTTCAGCTTAGTGAAGTGGCACCTGAAATTGAAAGGTTAAAAATCTGACTCCCAAAAGTCTTTTATGCATGATCTCACCACAATTTTAAATACTGATTTGAACTTCTGCCTTTTGAGCTGAGCTATTTTGACATAAACCATCACTGTAGGCATAAATGAAAAACACCAAGAGATTGTCTTTTTGGACATAGGTGCACTCAGCTTCATTTTTTCTTTTAATTGCTGCCTGTTAGTGGAAGTGCTTATTCTTTTAATACTGCTGCAATATTACCACGCAATGTAAAATGATTAGCAGATATTAATTGGAGACAGTACTCCATCTCTTCATATTTTGACTGGCTCATCTGCTTTTGCGCTATTTTAACTCTGCTATGACACAAAAGTAATGAAAACCATACTGTTAAGGTCACTGCATGTTAGTGTTTGTTTGCAGATGCTGTGATTTCTTCTCTTGATTACAATTGGAGGAGGAAACAAACATTTATTAGCACTCTAGCAACCTGAAATGAGCAGAAGAACCTGCTGAGTTATGGTGGAGTCTTATTAGGCTCCTGTCAGAATTAAGTGTCAGAAGTTTGGAAATCAAGTTTAGGTTCCATGTCAAAAGCAGCTTGCTTGAATTGAAAGATATGCTCATTGACTTCAGCAAAGTTACCACTTACTCTTAGAAGCATAAAAGAGATCAGAATCTGGCTCTCAGCATTTCCTCTTACGTATCATAGTTTCTCACATCACTGCCCAAAGTACTGCAGAATAAACATTTGCTGCTGGCAAAACGTAAATCTGTATCTGTACAGTTTTCTCTTGAGTAAATCAAGTGCAATATTCTTATCAGTAGTTTGCTCCGGGGCATTTGTCCACTGTTCTAGAAATAAGGAGTGGAAAAGAGCCTGTCGGTGTGAATCCTTTATTAAGCTCACCCATGGTATGCCCACATTGTGCAGTCCCTCAGTAGTCATCATGTTTGGAAGGAGTGAGGCAGTGCATTTCCCTTCTCCTATATTGGTCCCTAACATTGGCTTTGGTCAGTGTAATTTGGTGCACATATTTATAACACCCAGAGACCTCCCAAACTATTCTCCTTTGGTATATGTGGTTTTAAAGTACTTACCAACTTTTTCCAGGTATTATAAAGCCAAATTAAATTTCTGCTGACATTTTAAATGGGAATTTCTGAATCTTTACTCAGTTCTCCTTTTTCTTTCAACTGTATGTGAGTTTATCTCCTTTAAGTTTTTTCACTTAAAGTCCTGAAATCCTGATGTTGCTCTGGCCTCTGCAGACTGCAAGTTCTGTGCATCTGTCTTGTCAGTTCTGCAGCAAGTTGCAAGGACACTGACACAGATCATCACTGCCTTGCCTTGACTTGTCTTGTTGCATCTTGCATTGTTTCAGCTTTCCTGAGTTCTCTCTGCTAGATTCTCTCAATAATGACTATACATTTACACCGACACACTTTCCTTAAATCACAGCTTTCCTTTTTTAGATAAGTTAAACAAAAGAGACAAAAAAAAAAATCTAAAATATTTCAAAAAGCTGCTTCCTGCCCCGCTTTCCAGATTTTGTTTCCCTAGATAATTTGTTTGCCACAGTCTCTCCTCTCTGAGTTCAGCCTGCTGCAAGGCTCAGCATTCTCTCCAAAACCACAGTGGAAATGTATTTTAATTTTACACTCTTCAGGTCTTTTTGCACTGTGTCAAAGAACTATGTGATGTGTCTCAGTGAGAGAATTTACCTTCAGTTTCTGACAGTTGGTTCAGAAACTTTCCTGAATTAAAAAGAATTTCATTTTTTGTATTTGTTAAAAAAGTAACATTTCCGCTGGTGGACAGATGAGTAAATCTGCCCAGCAAAATGAGAATAATCTTGGTGTTTTAATGCAAGCTATTCATAAGTGTCACCCACAGCACCGATCTTTAATACAGCTTCACCTAACAGACTTCCATTGCAAGTGAGACCAAACAGGTGGCAACATCTAGTCACTGCCTTGTTATCACTGCAAAGCTTTGATCTACCTAATGTATAATAAATAAGATTCTGCATTTTAATCATACTGCACCTTTCATATCACTTGTGTTGCAAAGTCTGATTTCATTTCCAAAATCATCCTGACTTTGTTGACCTTTTTTTAATAAGATTATTTTTTGATCATTTATTTATTTCAACATATCTAGCAGTAGACAGATGATATGCCAGGTGGAAGTTATTATACTGTGTACCCACTGCCTCTGTATCCTATTCCTGTGCCAGCAAAAGTTGTAGCAAGTCTTTATTCATTTACTTTTTCTCCTTTACAGAGTGTAAGAGACTGACCAAGTGATTCTTTGGGTTATGACACTGATTGATGGAAAATGCAGTTAGGGTTAAGTATTCTATACGTAGTTTTGAATTACCCTCTTAATTGCAAATTACACAGAAGTGCAGGGTAGAGAGAAATACAATTTCAGCATTATGACCGAAATAAAGTAAACAGGAACTGTCTTTTTAAATGCTGAGATTGGTGATTGGAATTGATTAATATAAACTATGCCAATCTAGGAACAACAAAATCCATGAAATTAAAAATACATCCAGTTGTTCAAGTCAGAGAACGGTATAGTCTGGCAATGTCAGAACAACCCTTTCCTACTAAGGAATTGAGCCAAATTTTGTTTAGAGGTAAAATTCAGCTCAGTGTGTAACTGAGAGATATACTCAAAGGCCTTATAGGATTGTTTATGCACGCAATTATTTCTTGCAATTCGCATACTTGGTGAAATGCTTTACTCTACACACAAGTCCAAAAGAGCAAGCGAGTATTCTTTCTGTGTCCTACCATTTGCCAGTTTATTTTATAGAAGTTCTTTCAAGAGCATTTATTTGTATAAAATGAAAGTTTTAGAAAGAAATGCAATCAGAGTCCAGATTCTCTGCTGGTGTGTGCTGGCAGTGCTTCTTCAATTCAGTAAACTGTCAACAAATGCACCAGCTTACAACGTTTTGGAATGGAAATAACAGTTGTTTTTCCTTAGACAGTTTGACTGCTTCAAACGTTGGAAATTGCACATAGATCATGCAGCAGACTTAAAAAGGGAACACGATTTCAGAATCGTAGTTGACCTCATTGACCATGAGTCAGTTGTTTTGTCAAGTCATTTCTGGATAGAAATGAATACCTAATGATAATTAATTTGCTTACCACCTGATTGCTGTGGTAGGGTCATCAAGAAAACTAGGGAACCTGAACCAACAAAATTCTCATGCCTATGTTGTGCTGCATGGCATTAAAATCACCTGGGTTTGTTCTAGAACTCTCCTGGTTCCCCCAGTGGAAGGAGATTTTTTTGGCCATTGAACATGATGAATTTATTCTGCTGGAACAAGTCAGACTAGTTTCAGAAAGTTACTGCTCTTTCAGGCCACTACTATTACAGTGAGTGAAGCCATTTGAGAAGAATATATCATGCCTTAAGTCCACAGCAGTACTAACCAGGAAGCAGAGCAGTACCATGGCTTCTTGGCTTGGGAGTGGTCCAGCTTTCAGCAATACAAAAAAGAGCCACTGTGTGAAATTCAGACATGGAGGTGACTGTTACTCTCATGGCAGACATACACAGCAGTGTAGAGGTAGAAGAATGTGCCACTAGAAAGTCTACACAACCAAATTACTGTCAGATTTAGAGAGCAGATCACTCTCGCCTATTTCATAGACTTAATCATTCGATTAAATGACAGTGTAAACATAGTGCCACTGGCTTTATTTTTCTCCAAATTACTAGCAGGCATCATGAACAAAGTTAACACAGAAACAGCTATCAAAACAAATCACTTTCTTCATCCCTTACCAAACGGAGTGCACTATCATCACCAAATGATTGATTTCATTGCATTTAATCCCTGATAACATTTTAAATTAAATGCTAGCTTCAGTAAAATGTAATATTTACTAGAGAAATTTTCAGAAAAAAATAATAATATTGCACAGAGTAAAAAAAAATGGTATTTAGTGGTATTCAGTTGTGTAAGGTTAGAAGCCCTTTAATGATGATATCTTTGTCACGAACAAGAAATCTGTTTTCTCTTTGACTTCCAAATTGTAATTCTTAGAATAAAGCCAAAAGAATAAGCAGTATGGCAAGCTGCTAAAAATAAAAGTCTCCAAAGGTTTTAGTTCAGTATTAAATACAATGATTTGATAAACCAGTGGATTAGATAGGGTCTAATCCTTTACTCCCTGCTTGGGCTCCATTTGGCAAAGTTCTTAGGCTGTCAGCATCGATAAATCTTTGCAAAATTATTTTTACCCTTAATAAATTATTTGCTCTGTTAGTTACCCTAAAAACAGAACAACTTGAAATAACTGGGTGGAAGGATTATAATTTGAGAAATAATGAACACAGAATTTTAAGAATGAGAAATAAGACCAACTGCAGCAACAAAACTATGGAAAAGTAACAAGGGATTCATTTTTGATTACTGATAAAAAAGTGCAATGTTCTTAAGAAAAAAAACCCCTTTCATTTCTACAGTACAGGAGTATCTAGACATCACATCTTTATGTGTTTATTGTTTATGTAGAAGATAAAGTGAACATCTTTGTTTTACTTTCCCTGATCTGATGCATTTTAATGTGAAGACATTAACTAAGTGGTGATAACTGCTAGCAAAATCACATTTTGTTCTAAAGCTGGCAACCATGAGTCAGAGCTGTTGATAGTAACCAAAGGAAAATGATTTACTTCAAGAGAACAATGATGATTAAAAAACAATACAAAAAAAAGAACAAAAAACCATAATACTTTCTTAATATGACAGACTGATTTTGTTATCTAGAGGAGGCCCACTAAGATGATCAGAGGGCTGGAGCACCTCTCCTGTGAGGAAAGGTTGAGGGAACTGGGCTTGTTTAGACTGGAGAAGGCTCCAGGAAGATCTCATTGTGGCCTTCCAGTACTTGAAGGGAGCGTATAAACAGGAGGGGGAATGGCTTTTTACAAGGGTGGATAGTGACAGGACAAGGGGGAATGGTTTTAAACTAAGACAGGGGAGGTTTAGGTTAGATATTAGGAGGAAGTTTTTCACACAGAGGGTGGTGACACACTGGTTGCACAAGGAGGTTGTGGATGCCCCATCCCTGGAGGCATTCAAGACCAGACTGGATGTGGCTCTGGGCAGCCTGGCCTAGAAGTTGGTGACCCTGCCTGTGGCTGGGGGATAAAACTAGATGATCACTGTGGTCCTTTCCAACCCAGGCTATTCTATTATTCTAAGATCATGAATGAATTAAGAATGAATGTTCAAACAGTTGTAATGTTTTCTAAGACAGGAAGTATGAATTCAGGTGATCCTTCTTTCTGAACTGAAGACATTCAGAATATTGCCTTCTATGTAGTGTGTTATGTTATCTATGCTAGCATAATTATAATTAATGCTAGCATAAAGGATAGCAGTAGTCCTGGTGGACAGTATGAAATACACCAATGGTTTAGATCCTGCGAATACTCTCCATATATAGATATAGAAAATTTTTGGTTAAGTGTAATACATTATTTTACTTGAGATGGAGGTAACAAAAACTGTTGTGAGTTTCTGACAGAGGTATGAAGTTAGGTAATCTGAACTTTTCAAATAATCTGGCATTGTGTAACAAGTGCTGAAGAAGATGGTGAAGACAGACTGCTGCACTTAGGCCTAGCAAAAGAGGTTTTTATTTAAGTCTGAACTGTTTTAGAAAAAACTGAAGATGATATGGTAGAATTACAGGTTGATTTATTCAAGGGATAGTTCCTTTAAGTTTGTAGCTACAGGGGTCTAAGCATGTTAATACAGATCATAAAGAAGGTTCTTCATATTTTATGACCGTACAAAATACTCAGGATTTAGATGGCACTTTCGTTTCTTAAAGAGAAGAAAATAGTTCCAAATCCAAATTACTAATTTGTTTAATTGGCTCAATGAGAATAATGTTCAATACAGAGAGACTTAATGTATTTTGGCTGATTTTGAGCTCCACAAAGTCAGTGTTCTCCCTGACTTTATTACTGTAGATCCTAAAGGTCATCTGTGTTCCTTTGGTCATATGGATCAAGGCTCTTCCATTTGTGTAGACAAGGTATCTCTGATTGTTAGTGCAAGCTTTTCCACGGCTAATTTGGCTTCTTTGCTAGAAAAGGAATCTGTCTTTTGCAGGCTTATTTGCTCACTAAGAGACTCCATTTTCTATTTGATAACAGAGATCAACAGAGAAAGGCATGAAGGTATGCTGATGAAATCACAGTTTATTGGAAGCCTTTTGAAAAGTTCTTCTGAATTCAAACTCATAAAATACTGACAGTATACCAAGTCACTGAGTTGTATTAAATGCATTCTTATCATTAAACATCTAGTTTGAACTGTGAAATACAGTCTAGCAGGACTTGTATCCTGTCATCAGATAGCAGCCACAGGATTGTGTCCTGCATTAACTGCCAACTCACATGTTGTAATGAGCTACACAAAGATACCTATGTACAAAAGCTGAGAGGAGTAAAACTTTTCTTATTCTTAGCTAAGGAACATCTAACCCTTCATGTCAGGTCAGTTGGAACTAGATGACCTTTAATGCCTCTCTCTCTCAGTCCAAACAATTCTAGAATTCTATAAAATAATTTTTATCTTACTTGAAAATTTCTCTGTATCTATCTTTACTGTAGTATTTAAGTGCTAACATATATTATGTTCAATTAGGATAAGCAAATATCTGTGTCCTAGGACATGGCTCCACGGTGGCTGATGCTCAGTCATCTGTCTCTGAGTACTTGCTGACATAGGTTTGTATATCCATGCTTGTTTCAAATGAGCATATATATAAACATTAATTTTCACTCTTTGGCATGGACAAAATGAGAGTGTTGCTAGCTGCCATTAGAGAGAGCATACACTGTCAGAGCTGTATGAACAATTGCCTCATGTTGCAGTCAAACTGAATTAGATAGAAGTACATTTGTCACAGATTATTGTTTTGGGAAGAAACTTAAAAGTTTTCATTACAGAAATGTCAGATGAGAAGTTTTTACTTTTCTGATGTCTGAAAGTTTAACCTCAGTTTGTGAATAGTTGCACAACCTTAATCTGAACTTGCATTTCTATGTAGATGAACCCTGTGAAGCATCACCTGGATCAGATGAAGAAGTAGGTCTGGATGGATTTACTGGTGAGGCTAGTTAGGTGGAGCTGCTCTCGTCTTCCATCAGCTTCTGTAGGCTGGCTTTTCCTCCAGTGCAGTGCTACGTTTTCCCTGATTTCTGAACCCACATTGGACTTTTAGGAATAGAGAGCAAAGCGGTCATGCCATTCAGGAAAAGTGAGCTTTGCTTGTGTAGTACAGAAGGTAAAGCCTTTCTGGTCTGGAAACAAAATCAACCCAAGTTAGATTAACAAGGAGAGAGAGTTGTCCCTTTCTCAAATCAGTGCTCTCTGTGGTCCCTAGGAAAAAGTTAGGAACAGCTCTTGACCTTCTTGTATCTGCTAAGGTCAGCAGCATCAACATGCTTAGGAAGATGTTGGAAAAGCCTAGTGTGTATGTAAAAGAGAGGCAGTGCCTCTTGTTAGAATAATATATTAAAATATTATGTATATTACGTTATGATCATTGAGTAAACGACATGGTAGTTATGACAGGTTCAAAGTATATTTTAATGTAACAGATGTTACATGATCTATGAGAATGCTGCAAGACATCTAGAGCTGAAATACAGACACAAAAAAATCCATGCAGTAATTCAAAGCTGTAATGTTTGCCTGCTTAGTGGTCTGATTGGAAACTTGCCTGCTTGCAGCTGTCATAAAATGCAATAGATTTTCACTGTCCTCTTTGCATACTTAAGCGCAGTTTTTACCATTGCTTTATCCCAGTAGGTAATCTCTTAGTGTGATCTAAATGGCTTTTTTTTTTTCACAAAATGAATATTTTCCCTTCAAGATGATATTTACATAGGACCTTTATGGAAAAATGTCATGAATGCAGGAAAAACTTTTTTGTTTGTATGATTTTAGTCATAAAAAGACTCGATGATAATGTCAAAAATAAATATTTTATGAAATGCAAGCAAAAAGTAAATTAGTGTAAAAGGAATGCAGGCTTCTCCTTTGCTGTCTGTGGGCGACTTTGGATGAGGGAGCTGTTAGCAAGCAGCCCTGTCACCAGGAATGCATGGTGATCTGTATTGCATCATATTGGCTGGTCTCTGAGTGATGGAGGCCAGTAAGGCGGAGAGCTTTTTGCAACTGAAGTCTATACATTGACAGGAAACAGTAAAGTTCGTGATCTGAGAAGGCAGCTTCTGTGTTCACAACAGAATTTTATGAGTGGAAAGAAAGATTTGGAGGAGAAAAGAGACTTAATGAGAAAGAGAGTTTATGAAATCCTGCTTATTTTAATCCCCCAGGAGGCAAGACAGTCATTTATTTCTAACTGAGAACGCAAAGGAAAGTAAGAAATAGAGTTTGCCTTCATCATTTTGTTTAATTTATCCTTATTAGTTTTCATTTGTTCACAACTGAACTGAAATGATAGGCATCCACATTGTCAATACAAGTTCCTCAAACCAACAACTTAAAAAGGTATAATTATTATTTCTAAAGTCGTATTTGTAGATGGTCAAGATTAGCATGTCATTCTGCTTTGTTTTTCGGTTAACTTTTCAGTAAGCTTCAGAGGATTTTTTTAACACTTTTATTTAGCTAACATTTTGCCAGCATTCTGCTTCTTCAACTTCCCATTCTTGTGACTCTCCACATTCCAGTTCATTTCCATCCCAGAAGATCAGGGGTTCTGCTGCTTTCTTCATTTTCTTTACTAATTATGGCTTGGAATCATCATAGAATCATAGAATGGCTTGGGTTGAAAAGGACCACAATGATCTAGTTTCAACCCCCCTGCCACAGGCAGGGTTGCCAACCACTAGACCAGGATGCCCAGAGCCACATCCAGCCTGGATGTGATGGGGAGAGAAGAGATTTTAGTATGTCCAGGTGCTTACCTGAGAAGCTCATAACACTGGTGGAATCAGTCCACCTACATCCAACAGTGCACATAACCTTACCTGGGTACTACACCTGGCGCTGGACTGAACAAATGCTCTGCTACTGCGAGCTGCCTGTGTTGTCACTTCCAGCTAAAAAGCAGTTTTACCCTCTCCCAGTTAACCTTTCCAAGATTTCAATAATATAAATTTTGTATGTGTATTGATTATACCTAAAATGATAGGTGTCATATCATTCATATTCTATCAACAGCGTGGTGTAACATAAGGCACACACAGACTGCTCCCAAGGCTCTGCGACACTCATCTTGCAGGGTGATGGCAACTTCTGTTTTAATTGGGTGTCTTTACTACACTAAAAGCAATCTCAGCCCAAAGGAGATTTGTGAAGGAGGGCAGAGGTACATGTCATCCTGTTAGACGTTCTGTGCAAGAACACTTTCTATACTGTGCATCAAATTGCTGCAAGAACATCCCAGCCATCAAGCTTTGAAATCCAATTGATCCTTGGGTAGAAATGTAAATGAGTGATTTGGACATGGTACACTTGGAGTGACATAAATTTGATTAATTTCTACAATATAAATCACAGGCCTTGTAACCTAATCTAGGGAGCTTGCAAGGAAGTTGGACCAGATGATCTCCAGAGGTCACTTGCAACCCCTAACGTTCCGGAATTCTTTGATTACACAGCTGCTTTATGGTGTGATGGAGAATCCCTGTTGAAGAAGAAGCACCTGTTCATCTCCATTTATGCAGGACACAAACTGGGCTTCCCTCTGAATGGGAAATGGCATGCTCCTTCCTCAGCTCTTACATGGTGCAAATAACTGATTATACACAGCAATGAATGTCCTAGTATTTAATTTACAGTGTAATGTTGGGGAAAATGAATGCAGAACCTCAAAACTATTTTCTGCATTGCATTTTCGGTATTTTAATGTGCCTTCAGAAGTAACGTTCAAGCAGACAAAAGAAAAATCAAAAAAAAAAAAAAAAAGCATTATCCAAAACAGTGTTCTCTTCTTGGCTTGTCTGAGAGGGCTATCGGTGAACACAGAAGAAATCCTGGAGGTTTCAGCCGTTGGAGCGTATTTAAGACAGATGATCCAGGAAAGTGTCATTGTGCCATCCCAAGTGATGCTTAGTATGTATTTATACCAAGAAAAAGAAAATAGGCTCAAAGAGCATAGCGGATTAGCCAGCCCAATGCGGGGCACCACAATGTCTTCTTATACGCAAGGCTAGCGTGTGCTAATCCACTGCACAGATAACTGAGAAATAGTAGAGCCATGCTTACAAGGAGCACTGCACACTTCACAGAGCGACAGGAACAAAACTTAGTTAATAGGAAAATGTTCCATCTTTACTTTCAGCAACAGTAAAACTAAAGGAATATCTTTAGTTTTGTGACTCATTAAGCGCCAACCTTACTAGCAAACTTAGATTTGCCCTCCTAAGCAGGTCTGGGCAACTGAGAAGTGAGTACTCCTACTCATTTCTGCCTTTGTTTTCTTTTCTGTCTGTAACATGGGGTACTAATGCCAATCTCCTTCATAAAACCTGAGAAGATTTACAGTCAAGCAATAGTATTTGGGAATTGATTATTTTATGCTTGTATTACTGTTTTTAAAGTCTTTTTGTCTTTTGCTCTTTCCTCATATAAAAGTGACAAAATTTTGAGAGTAATGCATTTGGATTGGAAAACGAGAATTTTCAGACATGCAGACGCCATTAGCGTTTTGACAGCAAGTAGTGCATTGATACTACTTGAAAATCCCAACTTTTCAGGTGCTCAGCTGGTACTTAATAATGAATAAGACACTATTAGTGAAAGCAGATCACCCCTCCTTTATTAGGGAGCTGTGATTTCCCCTGAAGCACCTGGAACTGATAAATATTAAAGAGACAGACACCTTGATCAGATACAGTCCTGCACAAAGTATAAGAAATAAACACTGTTCTTCTGATTAAGTTCTCTGTGTGCCCAAATTGACTAAATGGTCCTCGGGTAAGAAAAGCACCATGGGGAATTAAAATTCCGCTTGTTCTGTAATCTTGTTTTATTTTCTACAGAAGAAGACTGTTTTTTTAACCAGATAAGTGGCTTAAAATTAAGTATGGCATATAGACTTGCTTCAGTTAAAAATCCAAAGACAGTAACCATTTGCACTGCAAACAAATTATATTTCATAATAAATTATTAATAGTTTAAAAATAATTTGGAATAAGAGTGGTATTTCCTGCTTTGTACAGCAAAAGCATAATCTCGAGGTCAAAAGTTGCTAAAATCTCTTGTGAATTTGGAGACAGCAAGCAGAATTAAATAGGTATTTTTTTTATAAAATCAAATTATAAAGTCAATAGGCCTTAATCCTTTAATCTTTCAACACTCATGTTTTCCTCTCGGTGTTCTTGAGTGGGTAATAGTTTGATTTCGGAGATCAAAGGGTTAATTTGCTTTTCAATTGAGGAATGACTCAGAGTTCCCCCTTATTGTTCAAAGAAAAAAAAAGTGGTGTGTGGGTGTAAGGTAGAGAAAAAAAAGCCAAGAAAATGGATTCACTAATTGGGGTTTTCACCTGCTGTGAGTCTAATTGAATACAATACCTTATTTGTAACTCAAGGAGAAAGAAGATTATGCAAAGTATGAGAATTTCAGACTGGTTTTTAAATTCTTATTACTTGGCACTATTGTATGGGAAAGAAGACAAACGTGGTAATAGCAGCATAGAGCTTGACCAGGATACACTAGAAACAGTAAGAAATTGAAGGAATGTGTATCTTGAGGATCAGGACCAGAGATTTCTTGAAATAAAGCAAAATACTTTTTCCATGAAACTGCAGGCTTCCAGCCACAACGAGTCCTGCGACATTAAGCAGGCTGCTCTGCCATTGTTGTAATGGATCGTGAAGTCCCTACCAATTCATGTGCTAAAGATTACACTTTAAAGCTAAGAGAGAGATCTCTTGTTTCTTAAAACTTAGCGGAAGATGAGAGACGTTTGTTGATTGCAACAACTGACAGCCTTCAGCCAGTTCATTTGCCTCAAAGCTGACATATGTACGTAACCCAGGGAGCCTTAATGGGGTGCTGTGTCTGCCCACACTGAGATGAATTCTCTTTCTCTTGCTTTGTCGGGGCAGTGTTGGAGATGCCAGATAAAAAAAAAGCTGTGACATTGACCTTTCGAAGCAAATTAGGTTGTTTAGAAACTATGAGAAGTTAACATTTCGCTCTGTTGGGTTTCATTCCTGCCTTTGGCGGTTGCTGGGGTTGATCCCTGAGCGTACTGCGCTTGCAAAGTTTCTACAAAAATACATGAGGGCTTCCCCTGAACCCCGCTGGCCTTTTATTAAAGCCAGATAATACAGGTACCTGAATCCTTAAGGACAGCCCTAAAAATCCTAATACTTTGGGTGGAAACCACCCAGGTATGTCCTTATTGAGCAGTCCGTGGGCAGTGATGTGGTAAGGCAGTGAACAAGGGTGAGGTGAATTTGCCACGTGTCCAGGCCTACATCTTCCACATGCTAGGGCTTTCTGTAGGTCCTAAAGGCACCCTTTTGGGCGGCTGTACCATGAGAGAACCAAATGTAAACCTGAAAAACTGCCCAGCTGTGGGTAGGGCCTGCTCCTCACCCAGCACTGCTGCCGTGAGTGAAGGACGTGGTGAGGTGAGGTGAGATGGCTGGCCACACGGATAGGAGACGTTTGTGATGCCAGGAGAAGGTCTTTGGTTTTATTTGCACACCCAGCGCGAAGCAGAATTCACACTGGGAAACGCGGCACCCGTCTCCGCGCTCAGGAAACGTAGGGGCGCAGAACCAGCCCTCTTCTCGGCGGGAAGGAGCGACCCCAACTCTGCAGCAGCCCGCGGTGAAGGCGAGCAGGAAACCGCCGCCGTGCCCGCGTCCGCCTCAGCCCCGCGGGACCCCTCCGCCGGGGGGGCGGGCCGGGGCGGTGCAGCGCGGCTCGGCGCGGGGAGCGCCGCCCTCTCTCTCTTTCCCTCCCGCCCGCCCGCCGGCGGGGCGGCCGCAGTGGTGCTGGGCGGCGGGGCCGGGCGGCAGTGCTGTGTCTGGCTCCGCGGCGCCGCCGAGCAGCTGCCGCCATGAGGGAGCAACGCAGAGGGTGAGGAGCAGAGGGGGGCGCGGCGGCAGGTGCCGGGCTGGGCTCGGCTCGTGACGGGGCTGCGGGCGGGATGATGGAGCCGGGGGCAGCGCGGTGGCCGCGGCCATCCCAGCGCACGGCTGCAGCGTGGAGGTAGCGCGTCCGTCTCCTCGGAAGACCGTAGGGGAAGCGATTTGTTTCTCCAAAAAGGTCAACTTTCCGCTCGGTCCCTTCGGGGCAGTTGGGAATGGAGGCCGTAGACCCGCGCTGTGCGTCCGGTTGGGACGCGCAGGATGCGGGGTCCGCCGCGAAGCCGGGGCTGCGCCGGGCTGGGACTGCGCGCCGCGCTGGGTCGTAAAGGGCAGCCGGAGGAGTGTAGAGCGTTACCTGTGCAGCGCCTAACTTGCTGCTGGGAGCGAACTTCCCTAAAACACTTCAATGGGTATTACTTTCACGGAGTCCTTTCGTGTTAGCAGCCACCTTTCCCATGACTGGGCAGGGCCGGGAGGGGATCCCCGGAGCTGCACGCTGGGTGATCTTAGTGGTCTTTTCCGACCTTAACGATTCTGTCTTCTGATTCTTTGAGCCTTACCTCGCCGTGTCCCTGCTCAGAGCCCGCGGGTGCGTGGCTGTGGGGTCTGATGCCTCGCAGCGAGGTGGCTTCGGTAAGAGCGGAGCGGCTGGGCTTTGCCGAGCGAATAGCTGGGTGGGCAGGTAGCGGCTGGAGGGCAGAGCCCCGCTGCCGAGAGGTCATCTTTGCCCGGGATGGAGCGTGTAAAATAAATGTTTAACATCGCGAGCGGTGAAAAAGAGTTACTTTACAGTTCTCAGCAGTTGGTATTTGCCTTTCTCTGACTGCTCGTTTCCAGTGTCGGCGAGAAACTTAAATATGTATGGGTGCTTCCCTTCAGCAGCGCGATAAATCTGGCAAAAGCCAATAAAACATGCTGCAGTCAAATTCTTGCTGGAAAGATGCCTGATCCTTGGCTTAAATGGGAATAATCTCCGTGCTCAGATCAGTAGTCTCTAGATTTATCGATGAAAACAGTAGTCCTTTGTACGGCACAAAGGAGTGCCACCTTCTCGCACCGCTAATACTTTCCATCGCAGTGCCGTGCTGTAGCCAGGGAATTAATGAAACCCTGTAAAAAAGACAGCTGTTAAGTCTTCTGGCAATCGCTGTCATCTGCTGCTGAAAACATTTCTGATTTTCAATGAGCAGCAGTGTCTGTGCATGCAAACACTTTGAAACGCATTTATGTTAGGTTAGTGAAAGCCAAGCAACTGTATCGTGTTTATTTTGGCTTTTTGACAGCAGTCATACGGTGGTTCTAATAACCTTTTATTCATCTTAACGCCAAAAGGTGAGAGGCATTACAGACTGCGGTGTTTGAGACTGGATTATTCATTGCTTTATAAGACAGTACTTAATAAGCAGCTTGTGTATGTAAGTATCTGTTTATTGCAACCTGATGAAATTTCTTATTCTGTGCACATCTGCACACTTGCATATCTTGTTTACGTTCCACTTCCAAATGAATACATGAGAAACAGAAGAAGCACAGCAGGAGTTTAGAAAGGGCTGCGTAGTTCAGTCTAAAGTTCTGGACTCTGGAACTTCGCAATGAATAAATGAGAGTACCTGAATCTTATATGTATGCAAAAAAATATAGAGTGCAATCAGGGTGAGTTAAAGAGATCTGTGGATGGCTACAACCTGTGCAAGGATGTTTGAGCGATTGTGCAACATTGATTGTTCTCTACTCCCCCCGCTGCTGGTGTTGCTCAGTGGTAATGTAAAATGTGGGAAGAGAAAATAACCGTGTTTTGTCTAAACTGATGAAGTTGTAGCAAGAGAACCATAATTCAGTTTGTGTGCTGTTTGGACTATCATCTCTCAGTTTCAGGTTTGCAGTCCTGTGTGCTGTTCGCTCTTCCATCAGTGACGAGAGATGAATGTCTGTGCTTTTTGCAAGAACAGAGAGGTTACACGGGCACAGTGTGACAGAATTGCCCACGTAAAAATTATCCTTGCTAATATGATGTAATTATCCTTTAATGAAGTGGCCCTGCTGCTCCCAAAGGATGTGTTAAGTGAGGACCGTGCTTTCATCCCCCTGACTACACACTATCGGTGTATTTAGTGTGCTGGTCACACCAGCACCTAGGTGTCACCATTATCCAGCGCTGCTCCTCTCATTTTCAGGCCTGCTTTTAATTTCCTTTTCACCTTTGCAACTTTGCAAGTCAGGTGAGGAAGAGGAAAATAAGCCCCGTGAGCCCGTACTTGGGCACATCTCACCAGGCTCCAGCTGCTGCTGGTCAGAGGGCTCGCGCTTCCCCTTGTCCCTCTGCATCCCCCTGACTCACAGGCTGCAAAGGGCCCTGCTCACCGGAGTTTGAAACTGGCAAACCTTGTGCTGCGGCTCTGTTAAGGATGCTTCAGCGTTCCCAGGCTCGGTGGAGACTGCGGGATCTGCTGAGCTGGCGCTTCCCTTCAGGCAGGCAGAGCCTCCCCTTGCCCGGCCCCCAGCTCACGGTCAGTTGGCCTTTGGAAGCAGTGGAGAGGCTCGCATAGAGCAGGTGAGCTGAACGAAGTAGCAGCAGCCCTCCTGCCTCCCATGTGTCTGGGGCGTTGCCCTGCCTTTTCACCTGCTCCAGCACCAGGCCTCAGTCCTCTTCTGGGAAGGGCACCAGGATGAAGGGTGGGAGCACTGGAGAAAGGCAGCAACCCCACCAGCTCAGCCCTTGGGACGTGTGGGTGAAGTAGTGAAACCGCTCGTTGCAAAATGGGCATCCCTGGGTGAATTATTTTAGGCAGTCATGATGTAAGAGCATTTTGTGTAGTCATTTGAGGTATCTGGCACTAAAAATGTATGAAAACAGTCCAACATTTCTTTGGCAATGGAAATTTTATTTACAGTGTCTTGGGAAGATCGGTGATGTATTTTCTGGATGGTTAATAAGTGACATAAGCTTACGCCTTGCACATTAAATTCACTGATATCTGATTAAGCTTTACCATAAAAACGAAAATACCAAAAAAATACTTGTCTTCACAGTGTTGATGAGTGATTAACCATAACAGTTTTCTGAATCTTAAATGACTCCCTTGTTCTTCTATTCAACACAGGCAATAAGATTCTGGGTGCTGTATAGGTACATCATTGCCACATGCTCAGTGGCTTTAAAATACTGTATTGGGGAATCAGTGCCTTTGCAAGCTCCCAGACCAAAAGCTGTGGATCCCCAAATGGCCTAGTTCATCCACAAAACAATTTGGAGCTGCCAAACTAAATTCACAGGGAAAATTAGGCAATTAGTTTCAGAGCTTCCTTGCGACTGCATGCCTAAGTTCTTACTCTCCTCTTTGCTACATGCTTTGGCACAGAAGCCAAGGATACACTTGTTGGGATATCTCAGAAGCGCTGTGCGTAGCATTTGAGATAAAAAGGGGGTGTGGAAAACCACCATCCCCAAACTCCCTGGGTTGTTGCCCTATGCCAGCCCCCAATGCGAGGAGTGCCTGTGTGCAGCTCTGAGCTCAGTCCTGCAGCGCTCCCTGGCTGGGCCCGCCAGGCTGCTGCCAGGGAACCGCTGGGCTGGAACGAACACCGAGAACTAGCAAACAGCAGGCACAGCTCTGCGGGGCTGAGTGTTGGTCTGCTGTTGCTGCCCACTTACCTGAATTGTGAGGTCTCTCTGTCAACAGAGTAATTTGGCAGTGAATGTGTTCCCTTGTTCTTTCCGTTGGGCTGCTATTGTACAAGGAGGGGGCAAATAGTAACTAAATTTGGGGGGAATTCGGTGTGTAAATGAAACTTGTTTAAAAAACGTATTTTAGCTAGTAAGCTGCTGGTACTGCAGAACTTCCTTGTGCCAGACGTCTTCCCAAAATTTGGGAACTTAGGTGCAGTGTTTTCTTGTAAGCAACCCTGTGTCTCTGGTCATCAAACTGTAAGCTCAGATGATCGAAAGTGATTGCAGCCACCTCTCTTTGCAACATTCATATTTTCTCAGAGCAAAGACCAGGACGGCTGCTGCAGCTCTGATGTCCTCTTCCCTTTCTCCCTACCTTCAGCCACTGCAGAAATTAGGAAGGAGGGGGATGGTGAGGCTGATGAGTTGAGGTTTCTTTAACATCTTGTGCTAAGCTCAGATGCCATTCCTGCATTTTTGCTTATGGTTACTCCTTTCATTCTTCCTTGTAATTTTAGAGCAAAATGTGGAGATATTATATACAGTAAGCTAATGAATGCACAGACGTTCCTGGGCTGGTGAAGTATTCACATGGATCAAGTAAATAGCCTGTCTTCTAAGGCCAAAATGAAATCCTGCTAAGAAAACATTTCACTATTCTCTTTCCCCGCAGCAGTGGTGGTGCTGAAGTGTTGCATGGAGAGCTGCACCCCTACGGCGTGCCGCTGGAGGTGCACTTGGGATCACCACTTGCCCCCCTGCTCTCTGTTACATCAGCTTTATATGCACTGTTTGCTCTACAGGAGCACCCAGTTTGCTTGCTGGGTCGCAATTTGGAGCTGAAAGGTGTGTGCTTCCAGAACACTGCGGATCAGACCTCACTCTTCTGTGCCTTTCCTTCCCAACACTGTATGTGCGTTGGACCCAGGATGTCTGTTCTTTAAGTACAGGAAGTGCAAATGTGGTTGCTAGCAATTGTACGTTTCAGAATTTTCTTTAAGTGTAGTCATGGGTTGTCTTTCAGTGGAGCTGAGTTCTGTGTGACCAAGACTTCACTGGCTATAGAATAGATAAGGAGAATTTTCTTTCAAGTTTCCTATGTTAGTGGAAATGAGATCACATTAGCTACGCTGTCATTAAAAAAAAAATCTTAAAATGTGTAGCCTTGGGAAACGTGAGTTGCTACTGCACTCACTAACACTTCATGTAGTTGGCTCTCTCACGCTGCATGTCTTCTGGCAGCACTCTGCTGCAAAGCTGAAGTCTGTGAGCTTCCATGCAGAGATGGTCCCATTTACATTCTAGTCATAGTGCAGGGTTTCATAACCCCATTTGGGTTTTTCCTGGCTTCCATATAGCTCCGCCTCTTGAAACTTCACAGAGACCCTAGGATAAGGGAGACAGCCCAAAACACTACGTTGTCTGAAAGCTCATTATATTTGTAATATTAGCAGAACTTTTAATTTTGCTTCCTGAGCCCGTGCTTCAATACAGCAGTCCAAATGGACATCTGGTGTTGAAAGAAGACATGCCTGCTGCTACTTACATTCCCTCCTGCAAGAGCTCAGGCTGCTGGCAGTGTTCTAGCACAGCACTGGGACGCACACTGTGCAAGGGAACAGAAAGAGAAATTCCATTTTATTAACTTTTATGTTTTTTATTGTAGCCATGAGACGCAGACAACCTGCTGGGATCATCCCAAAATGACTGAGCTCTACCAGTCTTTAGGTAAGACACCTCTACCAGTTGTTGCTGCTTTTTCCCGGTCAGAGGAATTGTTAAGACAAAGATTTCAAGAACTAGTGAACCAAAATCAATTTAAAGCGAGAAGCTGTGATTTTATTGAGATTAAATTTTCTGCAAACAAGTGGGTAAGGCATAATGATTTATTTCAAACATCGAGTGGAAAAATTAATGTATCAACGTGGTCGGAATGTGCACTGTATTTACTAAGTAATTTTGCTGCATTGTTGCAAACTTACTTAAAGACTGCAATAGAAATGGAAAAAGAAAAAGAAATCGTGAATCTTTTCACTGTTTTACAAAAGGCAGATGAAAAATCAAACCAGGCTGCTGTTAATGTTGACTTTTGGGTGGTAGAAAGCCAATGGAAGCAATTTGACAAACTGCATTGCCACTGCTTTATTTTTAAAGCACTCAATGCTCAGAACGCATGGCAGCTGTCATAATGTCATTTTGAATACTGAAATTG